>NC_140592.1:1085081343-1085563843 GCF_964204655.1 Triturus cristatus | reverse complement strand
TAAAAACTAATATGTAACTGTATAACCACATTTAAATATTGAAGGATCAACAGTTTAAAACAATATGCTTTATAAGGGTGAATTGTGTGCTGCAAGAAAGTGTACATCTTAGCATAAGCTTGATATTCAATTGCCCATGAATACTTGGCACATTTTAAGAGTGTCCATTAAAGTAGTCAGGCAAACATTTTTCTTGAATGGGAATGACATTTGCAGATCTAGATCAGCCAGAACAACATCATTACATTGAGGCCAAATACCATGACATCCACTGTGTTACATTTGGTGAGATATTTGATTTGCTGTGACAGATCCTGATAGTATTTTACTTTACTCTCAAACGCTAATTCAAGGGAATTCTGTGAATTTTCATAACAAATTGAAATATCAATCACTACAGCTGTACCATTTTTGGTAAACACTACATCTGGTTTTCGTAGTTCACCTTGATTATTCTTAACACGAGGTTCCCTATATGCCATCCAACCACACCTTTTTGCTCAATCAATGAGGAATTCCAGAATTTTATTGTCTTTTTATCCTAATGTCCTTGGTTTTAGGACATGCACCTGGATTATGAGAAATTTTTTCACAAACATCTTTACAGTACCTACATGTAGCAAATGTACGATTTCTTCCCCTAGTGATGGTTTCTCTAGTATATAAAATATTTGCTCTTAACATCAGCGCAGCTATGTACTGATATTCTTTCATTTTGTTATGCTTGCTGATCCAGAAGTTTGAGGTTGGATTACTTGCTAAGTATTTTATACCATCACCTTGGACAGGGATATTTGCCCCTTTCTCAAATTCTTCTTTTCTCCAATCATATGTTGCTAATTAATTCAAATCATGACTCAGAAACCTACTGTCTAAAATGTTGAGTTTGTGCGTTTTGATGATGTTATAAATTTTTCATGTATTACTTCTCCTGCATGCATGAATGAATGAGCTATGTACAGATCAGGAGCTGGCCTGAGATACAATAAACTGCTGACTTTATTTAGACCAATTGTTGTACATAGTTTTGGTATACTGAGGCCCCCAAATGATCTTTTCGAATATAGGAGACCATCACATGTGTATGCAGGAAGGTGTAGAAAATGTTTGACATACTTTTTTATTGTTTGTTCCAGAACATTTAAAGTTTTAGCTTCTGTTCCTGTCATTTCCAATTTAAAGGACAGTTTAGGGACCAAGTACAGACACAAAATTTCTATTTTCTATTAAGTGGTAGATTATCAAGTTTTTAGCCCAATTAACAAGAACCTCATTAATGTTGTTGTTGCTTGTATGTCCAGTGTGTGGGTCAAAGTTCAATCCGAGGTATCTCTCACTTTCTCCTGGATGAATGTTTTCAATATTTTCTTTTTCAAACTGCCATGGTTTACAGTTGTTAATCAGGATTTTATCTTTATGGTGACTGATATAAAATCCATGTGTCTTTTTCACATTAATTTTTAATCCTGTTGTTTTACTGAACTTTTCAATGATTTTCGGATTTGTACTTATTCCTTCCCAGGTGCTGCTGAGTACTGCGATGTCATCAGCAAAGGCGAGAGCGGAGATTTGCTCAATACGACCATCTCATCCGAATGTGAAGGCCTTGACGTTTTTCTGAAGATCACAGATCAGAGGATCCATGGCAATGTTAAATAACAGTGAGGATAAAGAGTCACCTTGTTTAACCCCAGATTTCATTGTTATTTCAGGAGTTGCTTCCTTGTTCTTTCCCTTGAAAAATTTTGTTGAGCCAGTGTACAAGTCTTTTATTATGTCTCTGATGTATGATGGAACTCTGTGCCTTGGTAGACTCTGTATAATGTGACCATGGCTGACAGAGTCGAAGGCTTTTGCGATATCTATGAACACTACTGCTAATGAGTGACTGTATTTTGTGCCCCTTTTATGATATTTTGCGGAAGAGTCAGATTCTCGAGACAACCTCTGACCTTCATGAAGCCTTTTTGTCTCGTGTTCAATTCAACAAAAATGAGAGTCTTTTTGGTAATATTTTTGTGAATAACTTCATAAATGTAGTACCGATGGTAATTGGACGCCAATTACTGATTTTTTTAAGTTCACTAATCGGTACATTCTTGGGTATCAATATTGACCAGTTCTTTTTGATACTTTCTGGTACTCTTCTCATCGACAACCAAGTCGATAGCATTCTGGGCAGCAGTCTTGGTGGCCTGCTATTCACTTTATTCAAGTCATTCAGACCAATTTTATCAGGCCCCACTGCTTTCTTTAAATCGGAGTCATCGAAGGCATTAGTTATTTCGAGCAGTGTAATTTCTTTACATACATTTCTAATTTCCCATTCATCCGGTATCCGATCAATCGGCATGAATTTAGCGTTTTTCTTTTTTTCTTTTTCAATTATTCTTTGGTAGTATTGGACAATTTCATCAGCACTGATTTGGCAAGTGGCATCTTCTGCCCCATCAGTGATAATCCTGGCAATTTTCTTTTTGTCTTTTCTAAACATTGCCTGGTATTCTTTGTAGCTGCTCTTTGCTTTTGCATAATTTTTCTTGTGTGACAGATTGAGACTTCCATTTTTCTTATCTTTCTTTGATATCTTGTTTTGTACTGATGCAGTCTGTTGCTCATCTTGAGCAGGGTTCATAGACTCATTATTGGGTTCGCTCGTTGGTTCGGTACGATTTGCTGGTACAGGACTTATATCAGTGGTGTTTTCTGAGATATAAGTCACTATCTCATCCATCAGATCCACAGCAGCATCGTGTTGCTCTATATTTTGGGTGTACTTCTCGACTTCTGTGATTCTATCCTCCAGCTCATCAAAGTTCTTGATTTTATGCACACGTTTGCGATTGATAAAGTCTCTGCGCTTTTCTGTTCTTACTTCCACTGTAACCTCTGGTTCATCGCAAGAGTCATTTTCAGAAACATTGGATGCTTGCAGTACATCTTTTGCCGATTTTTTACTCTTATCTCTTCTATCTCATCTTTTTTCTGCAATTTGTTTTCTGTTTTTATTGTCAAAATGTGGAACCATTAGCGCATTAATATTTCTCTTGTTTTCATAAATTTTTTCCAATTTTGCTAATAGCAGTATTTCTTCCTGTGACCATAATTTTGAAGGTTTGCTGCTTGCTAGAGCTGCTAGTCTAGACTCATTTTGCGCTCTTGGATGCGCATGCCGAGTATGTTGTGAAACTCCAATCTTTGTTCCAAATCTGAGGTCACAGAAGCTGCACAGGAATGGCAACTCTCCTTTTTGAGGTCTTCCTTTACATTTTGCATAATGGCATGCAATATTGTGGTATTCGGCTTCTTTGTCACATTTCGAACAATTCGTTTTGAGATAGAAGCCTTTATGCTTGTTGGAGAAATGTTTTCTCAATTCTTTAAAAGTTCCCAATATGTCTCCACACAAGTCACATTTATACTTTTCGTTTGGGTTTTTCCAATATGTGACTTTTATTGTGTAGTCACTTTTCTTTGTAATCAATTCTTTGCTGACCTCGTATACATCAGGTAGATTTTGAAAGTTGGTTGTGCCAATGTCATTCTTGGCTGAGGAGGCCACAAACTAGATGGTTTTGCTGAGGTCTACTGTTGTATCTTCTTCTGCTTCGGAGGGTGAACTAAGGCCTATATCGTGATCTGAATCATTGTTGCTTGTTGTATTGTTTGAAGCGGGTTCTGGTTTGTCAAATTAGGTGAGGAGGTTAATGATTTCTGTAAAAGACAGCACCTCCTTACGCCATCTTAACAGGGTTTTTATTCTCCGGGAACTACCCCATCTGGAATTATGTTGTTTGCTTCGCCACTTCTCACTATCACGCTCGCTGCCATGATAGAACCTTGTTTGGCCTGTCTCTATAGACTTCGCTACGCAGAGTCTAGCACTATAGAGGCAGTTATCGGCGGGACCACTGGGAGGTAAAGGCCGCTACAACTAAGTATAGGTTAAGAGAGTCATAGGTACTCCCGCCGTTTACCCACACTTCATTGAATTTCTTCACTTTGACATTCAGAGCACTGGGCAGAAAGCACATTGCGTCAACACCCGCCTCGGGCCTTTGCGATGCTTTGTTTTATTTAAACAGACTGATTCCCCTGGTCGGCACCAGTTCTAAGTCAGCTGCTAGGTGCCGGCCGAGGCAGAACGCCGGCCCCGCGCCCCCGGGGAGGGGGCATGGGGAGAGGCGACCACCGCAGCTGGGGCGATCCACAGGAAGGGCCCGGCTCACATCCAGAGTCGCCGCCACCCCGGAGGGACGTGCCTTGTCCAGCTGCGGCACATGCCCAGCCCCGCTTCGCGCCCCAGCCCGACCGACCCAGCCCTTAGAGCCAATCTTTATCCCGAAGTTACAGATCTGACTTGCCGACTTCCCTTACCTACATTGTTCCAACATGCCAGATGCTGTTCACCTTGGAGACCTGCTGCGAATATGGGTAGGTCCCGGCGCGAGATTTACACCATCTCCCCCAGATTTTCAAGGACCAGCGAGAGCTCACCAGATGCCACCGGAACCGCAAGTCTTTCCAAGGCTCGGGACCCTCTCTCAGGGCGAACCCATTCAGGGTGCCCTGCCCTTCACAAAGAAAAGAGAACTCTCCCTGGGGCTCCCGCTGGCTTCTCCGGGATCGTTTGCGTTACCGCACTGGACGCCGCAAGGGCAGCCTTCTCCGCCACTCAGGCTTCGTGGATCTGAACCCGACTCCCTTTAGATTGGCCGAGGGCAACTGAGGCCATCGCCCGTCCCTTCCGAATGGCGCTCCCCCATCTCTTAGGACCGACTGACCCATGTTCAGCTGCTGTTCACATGGAACCCTTCTCCACTTCGGCCTTCAAAGTTCTCATTTAAATATTTGCTACTACCACGAAGATCTGCACCTGTGGCAGCTCCACCCGGGCCCTCGCCCGGGCTTCCGTGCGCACCGCAGAGGCCCTCCTACTTGTCACGGCTTAGCCCCCGTGGCTCTCAGCACCGGTGACGGCCAGGTATGGGCCCGATGCTCCAGCGCCATCTATTTTCAGGGCTAGTTGACTCGGCAGGTGAGTTGTTACTAACCCTGGGCGTAGTGGGCGTAGTGGGGCTACGCGGAGCATCACGGAGTGGGGGCAAATCTACGCACACCCACACACTCCGCATAGTCCCACTATGAGCCACCCGCCTCCCTCCCGCGGGCGCCCACGCATGCGTATTTGTGAGGAAGAGGTCGGCGAGAGAAGGAAGAGGGAGCCCCGGGACGCCGCAGCTCAAGTAAGTTATTTAAATTACTTTAAGCTTGTTTTTTAAAGTTTAGGATCATTCTCACTGCATTTTAAAAGCGGGCGGGAGGGAGGCGGGTGGCCTGCCTGCCCTACACCTACTTTGCGGATCGCGAAGTAGGCAAAACTACGCACACTCCGTGGCCGGAGCGTAGCACTGCGCCCAGGCTTAGTTGTTACACACTCCTTAGCGGATTCCGACTTCCATGGCCACCGTCCTGCTGTATATGAACCAACACCTTTTCTGGGGTCTGATGAGCATCGGCATCGGGTGCCTTAACCCGGCGTTCGGTTCATCCTGTAGCACCAGTTCTGCTTACAAAACGTGGCCCACTAGGCACTCGCATTCCATGCCCAGTTCCACACCAGCGAGCCCATTTAAAGTCGCGCTAGGAGCAGGGGGCCCCGTCTCCCCTTCAACCGCCCCGGCACGCCCCGAGGGGCGGCTGGGAACGGGTGCCCGGGGGAGGGTGTGGAGGCAGTCAAATCTCCCTCGGACCCGCGGCCACGGCAAAGCTGCTGCCATTGGGGCTGAAACACCCTCTGCCAGAGCAGAGGGCCACCTGCCACCCGAAGCCTTCCCAGCTGACCCAGAGCCGGTTGTGGTGCACAGCCATGGAGGAAATGCACCCTGCGGGCCGGATAGGGCCCGGGTGCCAGTTACGCTGAGGGGATCCGGAACTCCCGGGCCATCGACCTACCCGCCGTGTTGATGTCAGGCTCTTCCTTCCGGAATCCTCGGGATGGTATCGATGCTCTATGGGGGCCCACCTCTCGATAACACCAAGTCCGGACTGGAATACTCACGGACTGTTGGAGTGATCAAGCGGGGGGAAGGAAAGGGTAGGGACAGCAGGGAGGGAGACCTGAAAAGACACGGAACAAGAACACTATCAGTAGGCGTTTTGCAACCACCCAACCCTGCTGTAACCAACTTATAGTGACACCCTCCAAATAACGTTTCACCCCCGTACCTGTAAAGGAAAATAACCCGTGCCTTGACCATCAGAAGAGAGCAGAGCATATGATATTCGTTTGCCTGACACTATGGAAGACAAAGAGGTACTTTTATGTTGAGGAAAGACAATCGGTTCTGTAACCCCCCAACCCCTCAATGTACCACTCTCTGCAGAGACTGTATACCACACGTACCACAGCAGGTGCAAGTATGACGTTAAACAAATAGGGAGAACCTCTCCTGAAGCTCGCTCTCTCTTCTGGATAAGGGAAAGAAAAAGGTAACAATCACAGAACAACCACTTTTGCTGCTTATCCTGCCTGTAAGTAATAATGTCACAGTCTTTGGAAATCAAAATGAACAGCCGTGAACACTGATGCTCCTCAATGCCCTTAGGCTCACCACACGCACATTTGGGTCGATAGTTTAACCCCCCGTGCCCTCCAGGGAAATCAGGCCGAGAGTCACGGAGGGGCAACCAGGCAGGCGTCCGCCTCTCCACACTAACACTTAATGCGAGTAAACAAACAAGCGTGTAATGTCTTGCTCAATTCGCCTGCTTACGGTCGCGCTGCACACGTTGTTGTACCTCTCAAAGGTTCATTAGTGAATCACACAATGTCACTGGTTTTCTCGTCTCACATACACCCAACTGTTTGGAAACCCAGTTCCCTCTAAACGAGCCCTGCTCCTGGCTCTCCATCAGGTGTATGCGCCTTAGGATACGGAAGCGGAGCCCCACCTCTCGTTTTCTCGCGGGTCTGGATAAACAACCTTGAATCCCTGAAATGTGCCACAACGGCACTCTTACCGCCTCAAATACCGGGATCTCTGGAAACACTGGAATCATTGACGACAGCTAACGACTGCGGTCTCCGGAATCATTGGCAGCGCCCTCTTCCCGGGCCGCTGCCTTTAAGCATCTTCCGACGTCGTCTCGCGGTCACGTGAGGCGTGACTCCCGGAGGACGCCGGGAATTGTAGTTTTGCTCTGTTTACTTCTGGGTTCGCGCTAGCGTTGCTGCCAGCGCGCAACCGGGAAGAAGTCTTGACAGAACATCCCTCCTTTGGAATGCGCTGGAAGACCGAGGGTTTGTCGGGGTGCAGGCGATGGAACCGTGCAGTTAACCGTGGGGCGTGCACCGCTCTGTACGGCTCCCACGTGTTCTCCTCGGAACCATACCCTTTCCAGGCAATCAAGTACCACAGCTGTCCCCGTACCCTCTTGGCATCCAAGATTGATTTCACTTCGTACTCTTGCTCTTGGCGTACCAAAATGGGGTCCGGTAGGGGTCGTACGGGGCAGTGTGATGGCTTCAATAGGGAAACATGGAACACAAGATGGATCCGGAAATGGGCTGGCAACAGTAGTTTCACCACCACAGGGTTGATGTGTCTAACCACCCGGTAGGGACCAATATATTTTGGGTTAAATACACTGTACCTCCGAAAGCAGATGTATTTGGTTGATAGCCACACCCTATCCCCCTTATTGTATCGCGGACTCGTTCTTCTGTGTTTGTCGGCTTGTGCCTTATACACCCTCTTTGCTTTCAGCAAATTGGAACGAGTCGCGAGAAGTATCTTGTGGATGCGGGATAGTCTCACCCCTACTTCGGGTATTTTGTGCCTCTTGCTGGGGAGTAAGAAGGGGTGGAATCTAGGATGAAAGCCATAGTTGCTGAGGAAAGGAGAGTGTTTTGGGGAGGAATATGTGGTGCTGTTATATGCTATTTCTGCCGCCCATAACCACTCCACCCAGGCTTCTGTGTTGTTTTGTACATAACATCTCAGGTATTGTTTGAGGGTTTGATTAAGCCTTTCCGTCTGCCCGTCTGTCTGAGGGTGGTAGCTGGTGGAAAGGGAGGAGGATATGTGTAGTTCGGAACACCAGGTTTTCCAAAAAAGGGCGGTGAACTGGGCCCCCCTGTCTGACACTATAACCTTGGGAAGGCCGTGTAATCTGACTATGTGTGTCAGCAAGATGCGGGCCAATTGTCCAGCAGAGGGTACTTGCTTGCAAGCGATAAAGTGTCCCATCTTGGTAAGGGAATCCACGACCACGACAATCGCGGTGTTGCCTTGGTCCCGTGGTAACCCGACGATAAAATCAACAGAGAAACAGTCCCATGGTACTTCGGGCGTAGGCAATGGCTGTAACAACCCTTGAGGTCGTTGGTGATTCGTTTTCATCTGAGCGCAGATGATGCATTCTCGGACCCACTGCAGGATATCGGGACGGACGGTGGGCCACCAGCAGTGTCTCAATACCTTCTCCAAGGTTTTGCGTCCACCGGCGTGTCCTGCGCAAGGAAAGCTATGGCACCAAGAGAACACCAGCTTCCGGAGTTGTAGGGAAGGAATCAGTAGCTGTGCACCTTTCATGGGGAGTCCTTGTTTCATACGCCATTCGGGATGATACTTAAGCCAAGTTCTCCAGAGGGAGGTCTGTATTCCTTTGCGTATTTTCTGCAGGAAACTGTCCGTCTGTACCACGCAGAGCACCTGGCTAGATTCGATGATGGGTTTCTCAGGAAGCGAAGCGGGGAGCTCTTGTGTTTCTTGTCTTGATAAGGCATCTGCCTTTTTATTATCCGCGCCTGGCCGAAAGGTGACAATGAAGTGGAACTCAGCAAAAAACAAGGACCACCGGAGTTGACGAGGTGTGAAATGCCGCACAGCTCTCATGTATTGAAGGTTCCTGTGGTTAGAATACACCGTCACCTGGTGGACCGCCCCCATCAACCAGTGCCTCCATTCCAAAAAGGCATCTCGTATCGCCAGTAGTTCCTTTTCGGCAATGGTGTAGTTTTGTTCAGCTGTGTTTAGTTTTCGGGACATGTAGGCTATTGGATGTAGGTACCCGGTGGTTTCGTGCCTTTGTGACAATACTGCTCCCACAGCAACGTCAGAGGCGTCTGCTTCCACTATGAACGGCAACCGGGGATTGGCGTGGATCAGTACAGGTGCCGACGAAAATGCTTCTTTTAAGCGATCAAACGCTTCTTGCGTTTTCGAGGTCCAGAGAAACGGGGTGTTCTTCCGTGTTAAGCGGGTCAAAGGTGCCACAAGGTCGGAGAAATGATGTATGAACCTCCTATAGAAGTTGGCAAAACCCAACAGGCTTTGTATTTTCTTGACGGTTGCAGGACGAGGCCATTCGATGATCGCTCGAATCTTCCTTTCCGCCATAAGTTGTCCAGAGGGCGAAAGCATGACCCCTAAGAATTCAACCGAGGTGATGTGGAATTCACACTTGGTGATTTTAAAGAACAACGAATGGTGTTGGAGAGCCTGTAGCACCTGCCTTACATGGACAATGTGTTCTTCCTCCGTAGATGAATATATCAAAATGTCGTCTATATATACTACGACAAAACGATCTAGAAATTCCCTGAGAACTTCGTTGAGGAAGAACTGGAACGCCGCCAGGGCATTGCAGAGACCGAAGGGCATCACAAGATATTCGAAAAGGCCATACCGCATTTTAAAGGCGGTTTTCCATTCGTCTCCATGGCGCATTCTTACGAGGTGATATGCCCCTCTGAGATCCAACTTCGTGTAGATGCCGGCAGCTCTCACCTGCTCCAACAACACGGGAATCAACGGGAGCGGGTAACGATTTTTTACAGTGATCGCGTTCAAGGCTCGATAATCAATATAACAACGCAGATCACCGTTGGCCTTGGGAATGAAAAAAAGAGGTGATGCAGCCGGGGACCTGGAGGGGCGTATGAAACCCAGGGCCAGGTGGGTGTCTAGATAACTGCGGAGGTATGCATTTTCGGGCAGTGTAAGAGCGTACAACCGCCCGCTAGGAACCACCGCTCCGGGGACCAGGTCGATCCGGCAATCATATCGCTGAACACACCGCAGTATTGTTCGTAGCATGCCGGTAACTCCACGTTCTTTTCCGCAGCCGTAGCAATATGATGTTGTGCAGCTAGAGTTTCAGAGGGTCTTTGTAAGGGGTGATGGCAATGGCCCTGACAGTAGGGAGAATTGAGATACAAAGACTTCGTGGACCAATTTATGGTCGGTTCGTGCTTCTGTAACCAGGGGAGGCCCAGGATGACCCCGTATTGTGGAGCCTGAATAACTTTAAACGAGAGCCAATCGTGATGGGATCCCTCCACCGTAACCACATACTCAGTTGTGCTGTATCGGATGGGTCCTGCATCGAGCTCCTTGCCATCCACTGCATATACCGGTTCGGGTTCGGGTTTGCCCACCAGGCATAACCCTAATCGGTGTGCTTCGTCTCGGTCCATAAAACATCCTGTGGCGCCGGAGTCCACCATGGCCTTGGTTTCCCTCTGTTCTTGATTGAAACACACGCTTATGGACAAAAAAAAATGTTCGGCTTCAGATATGGCGAAGACGTTTACTGAAGGGATAAAACACGAGCTTGAGGCTATCCCTTCTAGTTTCCTCAAGCGTTGTGGTTTTCCGTCCCCTGTTCCGCTGTGGCTGCTGCTACTTGACTGACCCGTGGGCGGTTGTACTTGGGTTTCACAGGGCAGTCGCAAAGGAAGTGCCCCTTTTTCCCGCAATATAAGCACAACCCTTGCTTGCGTCGGTAATCCCTCTCGCTCAGCGTTAAAGACGCCCTTACTGCCCCGATCTCCATAGGTTTGGCTTTTCCAGGGGCCTTTTCCAGGGTGAATCCTCACTCCGTTAGGGGTCTTTCTCTTCTTCCGTGATCTCCCTTTCTTTCCCTTAGTCGATGGTCTAAACGCAAGGTGAGTTCCACTAACGCAGCACAGGTACTGGGTTGTGGATCGATTTGAGCGAGGACGTCTTTTAATTCGTCGGTGAGACCTTGATAAAAGATAGCTGACTGTTTGGCTTCGGGCCAGTCCGTTTCTGCTACCAGCCTACGGAAATTGTTCAGGTAGGTAACCAGATCCGAGGAGCCTTGTCGTAACTCTAGCCTTGTCGTAACTCTAGAAGGTCTCTGTCCGCGGAGAAGGTCTCTGCTCTTCTATCGAATGTCTTCGCGAACTGGACCCTGAATTCTTCCCAGTCATAAAGCAAGGGGTCGTCCCTACAGACTATGGGAACAGCCACCCGCGCCTGGTTGGAAGTGAACATTTTTGGTTTACATGTGAAATGCAAAAGTACTTGAGTCATAAAGACTTGTACCTTTTTTATGTCCCCATGAAACCGCTCTGGGGGGGCTAAAGGTATTTGCGATGGTACTTCCACAACCACCGGTGTCGGGTGTGTGGTCCCGGCATCAAATGGATTCCTCTGCATTCTATCTAGTCTATGCTGCAACGCAGCCGTTTCTTGACGTGAGGCCGCGAGCTCGGTTTGGACTAACACAAGAGCAGCCATCACGTCTTCTAGTGTGGCCATTTCTAGCTTTGACACCACCAGGAGGATATGCTATACGTGGGCCAATGATTCTGTCAGGCTCTTCCTTCCGGAATCCTTGGGATGGTGTTGATGCTCTATGGGGGCCCACCTCTCGATAACACCAAGTCCGGACTGGAATACTCACGGACTGTTGGAGTGATCAAGCGGGGGGAAGGAAAGGGTAGGGACAGCAGGGAGGGAGACCTGAAAAGACACGGAACAAGAACACTATCAGTAGGCGTTTTGCAACCACCCAACCCTGCTGTAACCAACTTATAGTGACACCCTCCAAACAACGTATCTCCCCCCGTACCTGTAAAGGAAAATAACCCGTGCCTTGACAATCAGAAGAGCAGAGCGTATGATATTCGTTTGCCTGACGCTATGGAAGACAAAGAGGTACTTTTATGTTGAGGAAAGACAGTCGGTTCTGTAACCCCCCAACCCCTCAATGTATCGCTCTCTGCAGAGACTGTATACCACACATACCACAGCAGGTGCAAGTATGACGTTAAACGAATAGGGAGAACCTCTCCTGAAGCTCGCTCCCTCTTCTGGATAAGGGAAAGAAAAAGGTAACAAGCACAGAACAACCACTTTTGCTGCTTATCCTGCCTGTAAGTAATAATGTCACAGTCTTTGGAAATCAAAATGAACAGCCGTGAACACTGATGCTCCTCAATGCCCTTAGGCTCACCACACGCACATTTGGGTCGATAGTTTAACCCCCCGTGCCCTCCAGGGAAATCAGGCCGAGAGTCACGGAGGGGCAACCAGGCAGGCGTCCGCCTCTCCACACTAACACTTAATGCGAGTAAACAAACAAGCGTGTAATGTCTTGCTCAATTCGCCTGCTGACGGTCGCGCTGCACACGTTGTTGTACCTCTCAAAGGTTCATTAGGGAATCACACAATGTCACTGGTTTTCTCGTCTCACATACACCCAACTGTTTGGAAACCCAGTTCCCTCTAAACGAGCCCTGCTCCTGGCTCTCCGTCAGGTGTATGCGCATTAGGATACGGAAGCGGAGCCCCACCTCTCGTTTTCTCGCGGGTCTGGATAAACAACCTTGAATCCCTGAAACGTGCCACAACGGCACTCTTACCGCCTCAAATACCGGGATCTCTGGAAACACTGGAATCATTGACGACAGCTAACGACTGCAGTCTCCGGATTCATTGGCAGCGCCCTCTTCCCAGGCCGCTGCCTTTACGCGTCTTCCGACGTCGTCTCACGGTCACGTGAGGCGTGACTCGCGGAGGACGCCGGGAATTGTAGTTTTGCTCTGTTTACTTCTGGGTTCGCGCTAGCGTTGCTGCCAGCGCGCAACCGGGAAGAAGTCTTGACAGTTGAATCCTCCGGGCGGACTGCATGGACCCCACCCATTTACCTCTCGACGGTTTCACACCCTCTTGAACTCTCTCTTCAAAGTTCTTTTCAACTTTCCCTTACAGTACTTGTTGGCAATCGGTCTCGCGCCCGTATTTAGCCTTAGATGAAGTTTACCACCCGCTTTGGGCTGCATTCCCAAGCAACCCTACTCTTAGAAGACCCGATGCCGGCGCACCAGGGCTGCTACCGGTCTAATATCGTTTGCTGGGTGGGCCTTGATCAGAAGGACTTGGGCCCCTGAGCGACGCCGGGGAGTCGGTCTTCTGTACCCCACATTTCCCGCGCCTCGCCTCTGGGCGGGGATTTGGTGCTGGGCTCTTCCCTCTTCACTCAACATTACTGGGGGAATCCTGGCTAGTTTCTTTTCCTCCCTTAGTAATATGCTTAAATTCTGTGGTTTGTCACGTCTGATCTGAGCTCGTAGTCAGAAGAAAAACGCCGAACTGTCGGGAGGAGCCGCCGGGGGAGGCCAGGTGTCCCGGCAGCGTACGCGCCCCATTACCCCGGATCGGATCTGGAGGTGGTTAGCCCTTCTCGGGAATCCAGCCACAGAGGTGGGCGCCCGAGGCAGCCGGTGGGACACCACAGACAGCCACGCACGACATGCAGCCAGGCACCCCGGGACGTGCCCGGGGCGGACCAGTCACCAGACCCCATCTCGGGGGCCAGGTGTGCCAGCGGCGTACCTCCACGGCAGGACCCGGCAAGGGACCCTGCCACGGGCGAATGGGGGTCTGACCTTGTGGGGGGACAAAGGGAAGCGGAGCTAACCCTGCGACGGCTCCAGCCACGTCCCAGGGAAGCCCCGGGGCGATTGACGATCGAGCGACCCTCAGACAGGAATAGCCCCGGGAGGAACCCGGGCCACAAGGTGCGTTCGAAGTGTCGATGATCAATGTGTCCTGCAATTCACACTAATTCTCAGAGCTAGCTGCATTCTTCATCGACGCGCCAGCCGAGTGATCCACCGCCAAGAGTCACAGGCAACCTTTCGCCCACCTGCGAGCGCAGGAGAGGCCGGAGGAAGGCGACGCCATCGGTCCACCGCCCGCGCGGTGAGACGGCCCGGGTGCCCCGTTCAAGGCTTCCCATCTGGGAGTCAGACTGCATCATTTGGAGAAAAAAACTTTATCAGGTGCTCGGCAAGGGAGTCCCCCCAACCATCCGCCGGCGAGGAAGGGGGCTCCCACTGCAACAGGAGCAGGCAGCCCCGCACCCGCCGGTCCCTCCCGGAGTAACCTGGGAGGGACCGTGCGAGTCTTCAAACCCCTCGGCCCGGCCGCACGGGACCGGGTCGAACCGGGAACCTAGCAACGAGGGAGGGTAGACCCACCTGCAAGTCAGCCGTCCATCGCCAGGCAGTCCCGAGCCATGCCGGCAGGCTGGTGAAAAGTCCACCTCACCCTCGCCGGTAGGGAAGAGCTAGGTGGCTCCCCATCCCGCACGCCTCCCACCGAGAGGAGCCGGGGTCCCCTCACAGGCCCTCGGCCCCTTCTCTTCCAGGTAGCCCTATCGCACGAGAAGGGCCGCTCCTCAGTCACCCGGAACCCGGCTGGGCCGGGACTCGGGCGTGGGAGGGCCCAGCCAGCGGCAGGGCTTTTTGAGGGTGGGGCGGTACCAGCCCTGGGATGCACTGCCATTCGGTTTCCCCCTAACTGCGGGGGTCATGCCGGGTGAGCTTGGGTTCCATCTCGGGAGGGTTTACCCCTGAGCCCCTCCCAGGAAAGGGACAGGAGTCGGGGCCACCGCCGTCCCCGGTCCCTCCTGCATCTGTCAGGCCCTCCCCAGGGAAAGAGGCCCGCCGAAGTCCCGGTCCTCACCTAGGCGCTCCATGCAGCCGCTGACCGCTCTGCCGGCCGGGGCATGCCAGGGCAGGGCCGGGCCCTGTGCTTATGGTGTGTGCTTGCAGGAGGTGGGCCGAGGGCTTCGGTCTGGTTCCATCGGTCGCCCGGGCAGCTCCACCGTTAATGATCCTTTCGCAGGTTCACCTATGTAAACCTAGTTATGACTTTTACTTCCTCTAAATAGTCAAGTTTGATCGTCTTCTTGGCGCTCCGCCAGGGCCGTTGCCGACCCCGGTGGGCCGATCCGAGGACCTCACTAAACCATCCAATCTGTAGTATCGACGGGCGGTGTGTACAAAGGGCAGGAACTTAATCAACGCAAGCTTATGACCAGCACTTACTGGGAATTCCTCGTTCATGGAAAATAATTGCAATCCCTATCACAAACGGGATTCAGTGGGTTACCCTCACCTGTAGGCGAAGGGTAGACACACGCTGATCCGTTCAGTGTAGCGCACGTGCATCTCTGGACATCTAAGGGCATCACAGACCTGTTATTGCTAGATCTCTTGTGGCTGAATGCAACTTGTCCCTCTAAGAAGTTGGACGCGACCGCTGGGGGTCACGTAACTAGTTAGCATGTATATGTCTTGTTCATTATTGGAATTAACCAGACAAATCGCTCCACCAACTAAGAACGGCCATGCACCACCACCCACAGAATTGAGAAAGAGCTATCAATCTGTCAATCTTTCCGTGTCCGGGCCTGGTGAGGTTTCCCGTGTTGAGTCAAATTAAGCCGCAGGCTCCACTCCTGGTGGTGCCCTTCCGTCAATTCCTTTAAGTTTCAGGTTTGCAACAATACTCCCCCCGGAACTCAAAGACTTTGGTTTCCCGGAAGCTGCTCGGCGGGTCATGGGAATAACGCCGCCGGATCGCTAGTCGGCATCGTTTATGGTCGGAACTACGACGGTATCCCATGCAGCAGGCCCAAGGCTGGGGCGGCATCCTGGCCCGTCCAGCTGCCAGCTGAGGACTGCTAGGCCAAGAGTGGTCCCAGAGTATGGGACCTACAAACCTGCTGGGCAGCAGCATCCTAGGGCCTGGCACCACCCAACCCCTTCCGCTCGGGTCAGACCACTGGGGGGCACGAGCTGCCAGGGCCGCACGGCCTTCGCTCTGCTGGGTTGGGTGAAGGGCCTCCTGCCAGGCAGCAGGCCCTCCAGTCGGATGGCCCATGCGGGGAGGAAGCTCCTTGCTTGAAATAACTGCCGAGGCTGGCCAAGCAGTCCATCCCTAAATGGACCGAGAGTGCCCAATCGATAGGAGTACGGCAAGGGGATCCCCTGGCAGGCCACCCTGCGCGGGCGGATGGCGGCTTCACAACCCTGCCTGCTCCCGGGGCGAGCAGGCTCAAAGGAAAAGCCCATCAGGAAGGGGCTGAGAGGCAGGTGCAGACCTAGGCCCCTGAGGGGCCCCAGCGGGCGGGCCACATGTGCTGCCTTCCCCTGTCTCAGAATCGCCGGACCTCACTGAGGTCTGACTGGGCAAACTCGCAGTAAAAGGAACATCGGGAAGGGGCTAAGAGGCAGGTGCGTTCGCGGGTCCCTGGGGGCCCTGGAGGGCAGGCCTTCTCCTTTTTCGGAATCGCCGGACCTCACGAGGTGACAGAGGGGACCCAAGGCGCGAATGTACCCGACCTCCTGGAGCCCTCACTGGGATCGGGGAGGCTACCTTCTCCATGGCCCTCAGGATCCCGGCCAAAGCTCCTGAACCCAACCCAGCATGGGGAGGCTCCCCAGGCACAACAGAACCCTGTCCCAGGCCTTTAGCAGAGCGGCAGGCCGGGGGCCGGGGTCCAGGGCCAGAGCACCCGACCCAGGGCCCGGCGGGGCCCCTGAACCCAGCCAGGGCTCCCAGGCCCAGAGGCACAGGGGAATCTTCCCTGGGTCCACCAGACCCCGTCCCGGACACCCTGCCACGTGGCAGGACTAAGGACAGAGCCCGGGGTGGGGAGGCTGCCCCTGGGAGCCTTTGAACCCAGCCGAGCAGGGGGAGGCTCCCCGGGCACGACAGAACCCCATCCCAGGCCTTTGATGAGCCGGCAGGCTGGGGGGTGGGGTCCAGGGCCAGAGGACCCGACCCGGGGCCTGGCGGGCTCCCAGGCCCAGAGGCGCAGAGGCGCAGGGGAAGCCTCCCGGGGCCCACCGGACACGATCCCAGGCACCCTGCCACACGGCGGGACTGAGGAGGGAGCCCGGGGAGGGGAGGCCACTCTCCCCAGTGCCGCAAGGAGCCCCTGAACCCAGTCGCGCAAGGGGAGGCTCCGAGGGCAAGATGTAACCCCGTCCCAGGCCTTTGCCAGGGCAGCAGCCCGGGAGACGGGCCCAGTGCTAGAGCACCTGAGCCGGTGGCCGGCGGGGCCCCTGGATCCAGCCGGGGCTCCCGGTCCTGGAGGCAAAGGGGAAGCCTCCCCAGGCCCGCGGGACCTCTGAAGTACTGGGAATTTTAAGCCCAGCGGTGCAGGGGAACACACCCTATGACTTCGGGTTCTTCCTGTTTCAGACCTACAGAAACACAGAGTCTTCTGGGTGAAGTCAAAGATCAGTTTATTGGCTGCAGACCAATTACAGGTATCCTAGAAGTACAACAGCGTGTATGTTCTCAGGAGACTGCTTAAAGTTACAGAAACGGGCTTCTCCTTAAATACAAAATATCCTGCTTCAGGCATACATTCCTTGTTTTATGGCATGGTCATTCATATGTATACATTTCAAACGAAAAGGCAGAGTCATGATGACCATCCCACATTCCAGTCAGGCCAGCCCACAATTATTTACCCAGCAAGGCTCAGATCCCACATCAGATATCAACAGGCCCCAATAAACACGAGCATCTCCTGTTTGGAAAACAAGCCATAAAGCAGGAACAGTCAGGTGTGAAAGAGATTAGCTGGAGGCTTGTGTAGGATGAAAAGGCTTTATGGTGTGTCAAGCCCTGATGCTAATCACAGGTGGCCGAAGGACGGGGAGCTCGTGAGACCGGACTGACCTGGGGCAGCGGAGCCAAGCTGCCCAGGTCACAGAGAAGTCAAAGGAAGGCACATGTGCTCTAAAAGGCCCGTGTTTGCTTCATGATATGTAGCCTATGTGAGGGCAACCATAAGATGGCCACCGCTCTAAGATGGAACCCACGGAGTCAATGTATAATAACATATACATAGTGCATTCATAGCTAAAACGTTACACAAAGCACTTGTACATACCGCATTGACCATTCGCGGTTCGCTAATACCGGAATAGACAGGGGTAGGGCCCTGCCTCCTACGCGGTCCCAAATTTCAAAGTACGACAGACCCTCCTTTTGCCCTTACATAGGCAATAACTATACTCATTTCAATCCGAGTCTAGGTCAATATTCACGAAGTCATGGAGATGTTGCTGTAGCATCATCCTATTACTTAGCTCGTCCCTCGATACAGGTTTCCTTACACATAATGTAGCACAGAGGCCACATATCACAGGAGCACACTGTATGCACAGACAGAACAGGAAAAGGATGGCTAAGATCATTCCAATGATCATCAGAATCTTCCAACCCCAGGCAGATATCATTTCCCAGAACCACCCCACCAGTGACCAATCTCCTTTATCCACGTGTATGGATTCAGATATTCTATGCAGTTTGGAGATGGCTTGATAAACCGTTGGAGCGTTATCTGGTATGAAAATGCAACAACTAGATTGGATAACCTTACATACCCCACCGCGGTCTCCAAGTATGACGTCTAGAACCATGCGGTTCTGCAAAGTCATGAGGCGATCCGCGTGGAGCTCAGCTGTTAAATTACCAAGGGCACCAGCCGTAACATTAACAGTGGATTCAACCACACGAGTCAGTTGTCTCAGGTTCCTACTATTGACCATAGGTCCCCAAAACGGCAGGAAACCCAAAAAGAAGTCTCCCGCTTCCTGACCGGCAGTATCCTCCTTACTAATCACGCCTCTCACAACTCTGGTCTTGTGATAGTCGGAGGCGGCAGTAAATGTTGGCGGTAGCAGGTTTGCAATATAACATGTGCCCGAGAAATCAGGGGGCAACCATGTATATGCTCGGTCATTGCAGACAAAATATGTACCTTTGGCAGCCAAAAACGCAGGGGAAAACTGTGACGGAAAAGTGTACGTTTCAGTACAGTCACTTCTTCCCAGTTGAGCTCTTGGATTCTGACCATTACCTTGTAAACAGAACCGATCTATGTGGGGTACGACCCAAATTGGGGATGAGATTTTTCGCTGTCTTTCACCCAGACTAATACTATACCCCGTCGCGTTCCACCCTACATAGGCTCTCAATTCCTCCTTGGGTATAGATGAGTATGCATCGATATCTCTGCTCATATCGGCAACTCCTTTCATTAAAGCTTTATTATTTGTGCTAGGTCTGATGGAACGCGGTTGTCGCGGGGAGTACGCATCTAGAGCAAAGAGAAACATGGTCTGGAATGCCCATGACGATCCATTGTAACTAAACGGCAGCACTAGATAAGGAATACCCTTATTAATGGTATGTGGCATTAAACCACACACCCAGCAATTGGTTGTATTCATGACTAGTTGGTGCTGGTGCAGGAGCTGAATAAACAAGTTGTTTACAAACTCAGACCGTCTAGCTTGTTCATGTTCAGGCAGAGGGTCAAAAGAGTGTGAGGAGACAGTAGGAGGAGGTATAGGCTGTTCAGTGGGTGCAATGGGCTCTTGAGAGGAGAAGAATACAAATCCTACAGTAAACACTACTATACTACATAATACAAACAGACATAAAAATACAAAACGTTTGCTCTTCATTATTGTACACATTCTTGCTTTAAAGTTCATTTCCTCAGCGAGTCTCTCCATCTTGAAAAACTCCATCCTCTAATCGTGCCGTTCGCGGCGGGTGAGTATCTTCTGCTAAGGAGTACGCCTGTCAGTCCAGGGAACGCCCTAGACCAACCAGAACCGTTGACCTAACGTCTTCGACCTGTACCCCAAAGTCTTGGCACCGCGACCCTGCGGCTGAACCCGGATGGTGGTTCGAAAAACAAAAATCAAGAAAGTCCTTCAGATGGGAGAGCTATAATATCAAAAAACAAAAAGGTAAGGGAAAGAATATTTATTTGTCCATAGGCCTTGGTCTTAAGTTATAGTGGAGACGGCCAGGTACTGTCTGATCTTGAAACAAGAGTTCAGGCTCTGTAGTGTCCAATCCAATTGACGGTGGCACAGCTTCTTGTAAAATATCGTCACTTTGTTGTGCTGTAGTTGTGCCTCTTACGCGTGCATCACTGAACGGCACAAAACGAGGTACAGTGTCTGTTTCAGAGTCAGCGATACCCTCCTGGACCCACTGGTCATACGGCAGAGGCAAAGGGATCCTTTTGATGTGGGTGCCGTGGATCCAGTTCTTTTTCCCCTTTACTCGAACAGCTGATCTTGTAGACAGAAGTACGAGATGAGGGCCAATCCAACGGGGCTCATCATTGCTTTTGCGCTGGAAATTTTTGATGAGCACCCATGTGCCAGGGTCGATAGGGTGTCCTGGAGCCTCAGAGGCCTGGGGAAGAGTATCGTGCACCTGTTGGTGTAAAACACGCAATTTAGCCGTCAATTCGTACAAATAATCAAGCAGTACTGGATGTTCGATTTCGCTGAATTTCGTCGGTCTTGGCACACCCCATACATTGGCCGGGCGGCCAAAAATAATCTCATATGGGCTAAGTCCCACTCGTGAGTGTACGGTCATTCTGGTGGACAGGAGTGCTAGAGGCAGAGCGTCAGGCCATTTAAGACCGGAGCTCGCCTGGATTTTGGCCAGCTTGAGTTTTAGAGCGCCATTGTAGCGCTCTACTAATCCAGCTGATTGGGGGTGATTTGCAGCATGAAACTTCTGCTTAACCCCTAATCCCTCACACACATTCTTCATTACTTGGCCCACAAACTCACTCCCATTATCACTCCACACCATTCTTGGCATTCCAAACCTAGGAAAAAATTCCTTCACAAGGGCTTTGGCTGTGGATAGAGCAGTGTTGTCTTTTAGGGGATAGGCCTCTATCCATTTTGAAAAAGCGCAGACAACCACCAATACATATTTTAGGTTGTTGCACCTTTCCATGTGGATAAAATCTAGCTGCAAAACTTCAAATGGATATGATGGAGGCGCAAAATGACCAGCTGGAGTTGGGGTTCCCCTACCAGGGTTGTACTTCAAGCATACCATACAATTCTTGACCACATTCTCTGCACACTTGGGAATTCCATCATTCTGCCATACTGGAGCCAGCAACTTACAGATTCCTTTCATACTGATATGTGCCATTCCATGTGCCATAGTAACCACTGGAAGCACATATGCATCAGGTAACAACCATCGCCTATGTTCTGACAGATCAATCCAACAACCATTCTCATCCAACTTACCCATACTTTCTCTCCACTTGCTCAACTCTTTCTCTGTGGCTTCAGCTTGAAGGGACTTTACACTTTCTATTGTGTTTTCACACATTCCAACATCACCAACCCATCTTGCAGGGCCTGCAACATACATTCGAGTCTTCACATCTTTTGCGGTTTCTTTCGCGACTTCATCAGCAAACGCATTACCACGACCAACATCATCAGTGATTTTCTTGTGCGCACTGCATTTCATAATCGCAACTTGTAACGGTAGGGTCAGTGACTCAAGGAGATCATTCACCAACTTGCCATTCTGAATCTTAGCCCCATGCGAAGTCAGGAACCCACGTTCTTTCCACAATCGCCCAAAACTATGAGCCACGCCAAAGGCGTACTGGCTATCCGTATATATGTTCACTTTCATTCTTTCAGACAACACGCATGCTCTCGTAAGGGCAATCAATTCTGCTGCTTGAGCCGAATTTTGTGGCACACGTGCAGTTTCAACAATCGTGTGCAAAGTCGTGATAGCATATGCAGCAGTCGTATCACCATTCGGAAGCTTGAAACACGAACCATCCACCCATAAGGTACCATCACACTCAGTCAGGGGAGTATCTTTAAGATCTACTCTTCCTTTCGTCTCTTCTTCTGTTCTGAACAGACAATCATGTTGCTCAATCTCATCTAGGTCTGCTGGAATTGGTAATAGTGTAGCTGGATTCAACGTGTTGCATCTCTTTATGTGTACATGGTTTGCTAACAGTGTCAGCTCATATCCGGATAATCGCGCACTAGTTAAGTGTTGTGTCTTGGTCCTGTTTAGCAATGTGTCCACAGCATGTGGAACCATAACAATCAATGTATTATCCATTACTAGGCCAGCAGACTGTCGAATAGACATAGCTGCGGTGGCTGTGGCTCTCAGACAACTTGGCAATGCCCTCGCTACCGGGTCCAAGGTTGACGAAAAATATGCGCATGGACGCGGTCTATCGCCAAAAGGCTGTGTTAACACTGATATGCGCAACCATCTTTCTCATGAACATACAATGTAAAAGGCTTGCTGTAGTCAGGGGTACCCAACACAGGAGCTGAACACAATGCATTACGCAATTCCCAAAAACTTTTCTGACACTCTTCAGACCATGGAATAGGATTCGGTGTGTCTTTGCATGTTAATGCTAACAAAGGCTTTGCCAACAAGGAAAAATTGGGAATCCAATGCCTACAGTATGAAGTAATGCCCAAGAAAGCACGCACTTCTCTCTGTGTTCTTGGCACACTCAACTGTGCAATGGCTTGAATTCTCTCTGGGGTCAGTTTCCTTCCCTCCTTCGATAAGAGATGACCTAAGTAGGTCACTTCTTGTCGACAATATTGCATCTTTGAGAGAGACACTTTGTGATGGAAGGCAGACAAATGACGCAACAATGACAATGTAGCTTCTTTGCAAATCTTTTCAGTATCCGCGGCGATTAGCAAATCGTCAACATACTGAATAAGGATAGCGCCACTAGGTAAAACAAGTGCATCAAGCTGCGCTTTTAAAGCCTGACTGTATATTGATGGACTTTCACAGTAGCCCTGGGGAGCGCGTTTAAAGCGGAAGCTTCGGCCTCCTAAATTAAAGCCAAAAATGTCTCTGCTCTCCTCTGCAATTGGGATGCTAAAGAAAGCATTCTTTAGATCGATCACTGAGAACCATGCAGCGGAGGCTGGAATCATAGTTAACAAGGCAGTTATATCAGGGACAACTGGAAACTGTGGCACAACAATCTTATTAACCTCTCTAAGATCAATCACAAATCTGTAAACAGGTGGCTGTGAAGAGTCCATTCGTTTTAAGACAGGTAAAACAGGACTATTGTAAACGTTGCCTCTTGTCTCTTCAATTACACCCTTTTTAATCAAATCACTGACAATTGCTAACAATGCTTTCTGACCTTCATTGGAGATCTTGTACTGGGGAATACGTGGCAATCTGACATTGGCTTTTAAAGTGACCACGTATGGCGGTATTTCCAAAAGACCCACATCATTGGGACCAGTAGCCCAAAGGACATCCGGAAGGGATGACAATTCAGGTGGCATTGCATTCTTAGACAAATACATCGGGGAAATCACTTTCTTGCCTAATGTAAGTTGTACTCCTGAGGGAGAACAATATAGTGTTGCATGCAATCTTTTTAACAAATCTAATCCTAGCAAATTTTCACCACAACCTGTCGTTAGGATGAGGGGTGCTTTTAGCTCACAAGGTCCAACAGAAAGTGACATAGGACTAGAAATCGGGTTCCTAACTGGGGCGCCAGAAAAACCTACTGAAACATTCATTTCGCCAGACAAAGGCGCGCCAGGGAGTTTTGAATGCATGATTGAACTCTTTGCAGCACCAGTATCCAGCAGAAAGGGCTCCGTTACATTTGCTGTAGTTACTTTAACATAAGGTCCGCTCTGATCCACTGGCACTGAAACAACTCCCTCTCTCTGTCTACGGCTGTCCTAGTAATCGTTATCTTCTACATTGTCGTCCTCTGCATAATAATCATTATTGTAGTACTGAGCTTTATTACCAGTCGCATTGGCGTGCTGATCAAAGCTATTTATGGTATTTTGAGGCGGAAGAGGACGCGCGTTCTGGGGAACATTTCCACGCCCTCTACCTCTAGGAGCTTGCTGACCACCTCTACCTCTTGCGCCATACGCATTACTGTTACGCTGCATTAATTTAGGGCAACTATATTTAAAATGACCTTCCTCTTTGCAATATGAACATTGGTTGGGACCTACAGGGATTCGTGGTTGATAGTACCCATTCATTTGCTGACTATTCTGAAATTGTTGGGGTTGCTGATAGATACCTTGTGTTTGCCTATAGTTATTCTGTCCTCCACGTGGCGGATAAGCCTGCTGTAAAAGGACCTTTGTTTTCAGTTCTTTCGTTTTCTTATCTGTTCTATCCTTCTCGTCTTTATCTCTATTTTGATAATACTGTGCTGTAGCCAGTATTTGCGCTGAAGAGGAAACAGCCCAGGAACTTTCTGAGTCTTTTAATTTTTTACACAACTCGGGAAGTAGATTCTGCACAAATTTATCAACAAATAACCGTTCGCCACCTTCAGTGCTCATGTCTTGACCACTGTGGTCGATAAACGTTTCTTCAAACCTGGTAAAGAAATCGGACACTGTCTCATCTTTCTTCTGCTTACATGCGGATAGTTTATCCCAATTTACGCGCATCGCGGGCATTAAAGTTTTCATGTATGAGATAATTCTACCAGGGAGTTCTGCTACCAAAGGGTCAGGCTTTGCGCCACCAACTTGTCTAGCGTCTGCAGCAACAATATTAGCCCATGTACCCCCTAGCTCTGCAGCATGATCCGTATTACCGATGGATCCCCATAAAGGCTGTGGAACAACATAACTGAATAACATATCTATGTCAGCCAGATTCATGACACACGATTCTGCAGTTTGGGATAACTCCTTATAATATCCTGTAGGGTTTTTACGGGGGTCAGGCAATGTCTGCTTAAGTGCTAACACCTCAGATCGCTTCCATGGAACATGTACCCAAACACGCTGAAAATGAGCTGGGACAGCTGGATTAGCATTTAGATCAGCAGGTCTCCACACTGGAGGAACCTCACGCATCGGATATTGGCGCGCTTTTACCTTTTTCCCCACAGGGAGTTCCTGTTCGAACAATGATTGCTGACAATCGCCATTTCTGAAGGACAGTAAAGTCGCAACTGCTTTATCTACATTGGGACCCACAATTGTACCTTTTTCAAAATCAAATCGCACTCGACACAATTCCTGTGGGTTTGGGTTTGCACCATTATCCTCCAATTCCTCACAGAGGAATTCACACATTTTGTCAAAGACATACCTCTGTGTTGGGGCCTCCCATTGGTGAAAAACGTTAACAACTGATTCCACATTATAGAGTGAAGGGAAAACAATCCACCTACGCGCCAGATGATCTAACACCTCTTTCTTGTCGGGACCAGGCAGCTGACTGCGCAATTGCTTACGCTGTAAGCCAGGAGTCGCACTAGATGACCCAAAGAGAGGCGACATTAAACTAGTAACTACATTAGCTAGTCGTTGTCGTGCTGAAGGAGAAGTTGAGGCGAAAACGGGGGGATAGACAGAGGGAAGAAAAACGGATTCAGATACAGGTACCTGGGTAGTGTAAGAAGGAGCGCCAGGGGAAGCCACTGGCGTGCTAGGCAAAGTCGCAGGAAGCGCGGGGGTAACAGGTAACAAAACTGGCGGCCCTTGAGAGGGCTGCACTGCAGGGATAGGAGCCAGCTGAGGAGGAGCTGGCGGCTGTGGGAAGGCTTGCGGCATATTCACTGGGGGCTGCGCATTTACAAGCTGTGGAGGCGCGGTGGCATTTTGCGCATATGGGGGTGGCGAACTTAGCAAATGGGACATTAGGGAGTCTTTCTCTTTCTCTTTTGTCTCATCTTGCACAAGGGGTGACAAAACAGGGTAACATTTATCAATCCCTAGTTTGCGCTGTCTGTGCAATTGCTCATTCATTTGTTCCTCCTCATTATCTTTAAATTGCACAGCTGCTTGCATCACTGACATACCTCTTTCTCTCTTATTTCTTTTCGCTAGCTTAATTTCCTTCTGTTTGGCTTCCTTTCGCCATAGGCGGAAAGAATCAAACATCGCAGGCCGGGCTTTCTTTTTAAACAATTTCACTTCCAAATTATCTAAGATATCTGTATCGAAACTACCATTTTGGGGCCATTTTAAAACACCGTCCTTTCTGCTGTATCGGATCCATACTTCATTATATGCAATGGGGCCCACGCCATGTTTTACATTAAGCTCATAAGTTGGAGTTCCAATTGGAGGAACCGGACATGAATCCTCTAACTGGAAATCCCTTCTACAACTCAAACAAAACAATCTTACAAATACACTAGCACCAGGCATCTTCGCTCACTAGTCTAGTTCCAAACTTCAAAGGATTATCGATTACGATAGTCTCGTGAATACACGAGTCCTCTGGCTTTGGCGTTTGCAAACTCCAAATCAAAATAATCCTGAAGGATACCAAAAATCCCAAAGGATACCAAATAAACTGGGAGATGCTCCACTTATACTTAACTGAATATCGATGATCAATGGCGTCACCAGAAGACTCTCTCGATTGTTTCGCTCTCCCAAAATCGTCAAGGGTCCAAAACAGGGCGATTAATCAGGGCAGCAGTCCTTCGTAGCCGTCGGGACGTGGAGAACCTCGCAGAAAAGACTTTCGGACCACGTCGACATGCAGGGGTGGATGAAGTGGCGGCCTTCCTCCAGAATTTCCACACGAAGCTCCTCACGAACCTCTGGCTTGGACCAGTACCGCTGAAATCGAGCCCCGAGTTGGGCGCCAACTGAAGTACTGAGAATTTTAAGCCCAGCGGTGCAGGGGAACACACCCTATGACTTCGGGTTCTTCCTGTTTCAGACCTATAGAAACACAGAGTCTTCTGGGTGAAGTCAAAGATCAGTTTATTGGCTGCAGACCAATTACAGGTATCCTAGAAGTACAACAGCGTGTATGTTCTCAGGAGACTGCTTAAAGTTACAGAAACGGGCTTCTCCTTAAATACAAAATATCCTGCTTCAGGCATACATTTCTTGTTTTATGGCATGGTCATTCATATGTATACATTTCAAACGAAAAGGCAGAGTCATGATGACCATCCCACATTCCAGTCAGGCCAGCCCACAATTATTTACCCAGCAAGGCTCAGATCCCACATCAGATATCAACAGGCCCCAATAAACACGAGCATCTCCTGTTTGGAAAACAAGCCATAAAGCAGGAACAGTCAGGTGTGAAAGAGATTAGCTGGAGGCTTGTGTAGGATGAAAAGGCTTTATGGTGTGTCAAGCCCTGATGCTAATTACAGGTGGCCGAAGGACGGGGAGCTCGTGAGACCGGACTGACCTGGGGCAGCGGAGCCAAGCTGCCTAGGTCACAGAGAAGTCAAAGGAAGGCACATGTGCTCTAAAAGGCCCGTGTTTGCTTCATGATATGTAGCCTATGTGAGGGCAACCATAAGATGGCCACCGCTCTAAGATGGAACCCATGTATAATAACGTATACATAGTGCATTCATAGCTAAAACGTTACACAATGCACTTGTACATACCGCATTGACCATTCGCGGTTCGCTAATACCGGAATATACAGGGGTAGGGCACTGCCTCCTACGCGGTCCCAAATTTCAAAGTACGACACCTCGTTTGGGCACCCTACCACGCAGCGGGACCGAGGACGGAGCCTGTGGTGGGGAGGCCACCCTCCCCGGGGCCCCTGGACCCAGCCCAGCAGGGGGAGGCTTCCCGGGCCCGCCAGACCCCATCCAGGGCAGCCTCCCATGCAGCAGGCCCAAGGACAGACCCAGGGCTGGGGCAGCATCCTGGCCCATCCAGCTGCTGGCTGAGGACTGCTAGGCCAAGTGTGGTCCCAGAGTACCCTGTCCCTAGTAATCTGGAGGAAGGCTACCCCCCTTTCTGGTAACCTGTGTGCACCACAAGACTGAGGGGGCCCTAGACGCAGACGCACCCGACCTACTGAAGCCCTGGCTGGGATCCGGGAGGCAAATGAGCCCTCATCGGGACTTCCAGGGCGGCCGGGCCATCTGGTCACCCGTTTGGAAAGCATTGCGTGTGACCAGATGGCCGAGGGGAAGGTGCGACCAGATTTCCGGGACCGAAAGGACTCCCATCTGCCTGCAGGGCTTGGGGGCTCCGCTTCCCGGGGTCTCAGGGACCCCGGCTGGGCCTCAGGCATGGGGAGGACCGCTGGAGCTCTTGTGCCCAGATTCCCAGGAGAGGACTTCCCGGGACCCATGAGACCTGTACCGGACACTTTGCCACACCGTGGGCTGGAGGAGGGAGCCCCCTGGATGGAGGGGAGGTGTTGTCCGGGCATAGCCCATCTGGTCCCCGGCAATGAACCGCCAGCCCGGGTGGGGTGTTCCGGCGTACCCTGCCCCTACTAATCTGGAGGAATGCTACCCCTCTTTCTGTGAACCCGTGCACACCGCGAGACTCTGGGGACCCTGGGTGTGAATGTGCCCGACCTCCTGGAGCCCTGGCTGGGGTCCAGGAGGCAAATGAGCCCTCATCGGGACTTCCAGGGCAGCTCGGAAAGCATTGCGTGTGACCAGATGGCCAAGACAGAATGGACTCCCATCTGCCCGCCCCGAGCCTTAGCGGTAGGGCTCACTTTGCCACGCTGTGGGCTGGAGGGGGGAGCCCCAGGACAGAGGGGAGGTGTTGTCCGGGCATAGCCCATCTGGTCCCCGGCAGAGAAACGCAAGCCTAGGAGGGGTGTTCCTGGCATACCCTGCCCCTAGTAATCCGGAGGAAGGCTTCCCCCCTTTCTGGTAACCCATGCGCTCTGAGTGACGGAGGGGAACCTAGGTGTGGATGCGCCCGGCCTCCTGGAGCCCTGGCTGGGATCGGGGTGGCAAATGAGCCCCCGTCAGGACGTCCTGGGCCGCCCGACCATCTGGTCACCCCATTGGAAAGCAGTGCATGCGACCAGATGGCCGAGGGGATAGGTGCGACCAGATGGCCGGGACCGAAAGGACGCCCATCTGCCCGCCCGAGCCTTCATCCTGAGAGCCTACCTGGACCCCGGTGGACCCCCGTGCGCAGCGCCTGGTGCCTCGGCCGGCTTGCAGGACTTGGGGCTCCCGCACCCCGTGGCCTGCTAGATGGAGCTCAAGCCCCAGGCCCAGACCCAACTTCTAAACCTAGCCAGGCTGGGGAGAGCCTCCCTGTGCCCTGATGGACCCCTGTAACCAGTGCCCAGACCCTCCAATGGCTTGCAGGACCGGGGGCTCCCACACCCCAGGGCCCGCCAGATGGAGCTCGAGCCCCGAGCCCAGGCCCAGCTAGCGAAACCTAGCCAGGGTGGGGAGATCCTCCACCAGGCACCCCAGTGGACCTCAGTCCCCAGTGCCCGGGCCCTCGGCTGGCTTGCAGGATGGGGGGCTCCCGCACCCCGGGGCCCACCAGACAGAGATCAAGCCCCAGGCACTGTACCTGCTTCCAACACCCAACCAGGCTGGGGGGAGCCTCCCCGGGACCCAGTGAACCCAGGTTCCCAGCACCCAGACCCTCGGCTGACTTGCAGGACAGGGGGGGCTCCAGCACCCCATGGCCTGCTGGACAGAGCTCAAGCCCCGGGCCAGCTCCCTGCTTCCGACACCCAGCCAGGCTGGGGAGAGCCTCTCTGGGCCCAGGTGGACCCAGGTCCCCAGGTCCCCAGCACCCAGACCATCGGCTGGCTAGCAGGATGGGGGTTCTCCAGCACCCCATGGCCTACCGGGCGGAGATCGAGCCTCGGGCCCGGTCCCTGCTTCCAAACCCTAGCCAGGCCGGGGAGAGCCTCCCTTGGCCCCGATGAATGTCCAGACTCTCGGCTGGCTTCCAGGACGGGGGGCTCCTGCACCCCAGGGCCCGCTGGACGGAGCTCATGCACCAGGCCCGGGCCCAGCTTCTGAACCCTAGCCAGGCTGGGGGAAGCCTCCCCTGGCCCCGGTGGACACCCTGTGCCCAGCACCCAGACCCTCGGCTGGAACCATGGAGGGTTAAGACAGGCCATGTCCTCTCCCCGATGGCTTGCCTGGGGAGACCATTTTTCTCGACTATTAAGCCCCCACGTAGTGGTGGCTTACAGAACTCTGGAGAAAGAGAAATGTTGGAGATAGCCAGGCCGGCCGGCAGGCCGGCCTTCTGGTCACCCGGCCCGCAGGGCCATCTGGTCACCCGGTCCGCAGGGCCATTTGGTCGCCCAACCGCAGGGCCAACTGGTCGTCCAGCCTACAGGGCCATCTGGTCGCGCAGCCAGGCCAGACAAAAATTAAATCTTGTGTCACATCTATTAAATTCACATCTATACTAAATCTTGTGTCAACTATAAACTAATATGTAACTGTATAACCACATTTAAATATTGAAGGATCAACAGTTTTAAACAATATCATTTATAAGGGTGAATTGTGTGCTGCAACAAACTGTACATCTTAGCATAAGCTTGAAATTCAATTGTCCATGAATACTTGGCACATTTTAAGAGTGTCCATTAAAGTAGTCAGGCAAACATTTTTCTTGAATGGGAATGACATTTGCAGACCTAGATCAGCCAGAACAACATGATTACATTGAGGCCAAATACTATGACATTCAACAATAAAGCCATGAAATTTTACTGTGTTACATTTGGTGAGATCTTTGATTTGCTGTGACAGATACTGATAGTATTTAACTTTACTCTCAAATGCTAATTCAAGGGAATTCTGTGAGTTTTTATAACTAATTGAAATATCAATCACTACAGCTGTACCATTTTTGGTAAACACTACATCTGGTTTTCGTAGTTCACCTTGATTATTCTTAACATGAGGTTCCCTATATGCCATCCAACCACACCTTTTTGCTCTATCAATGAGGAATTCCAGAATGTTATTGTCTTTTTATCCTAATGTCCTTGGTTTTAGGACATGCACCTGAAATATGTGAAATTGTTTCACAAACATCTTTACAGTACATACATGTAGCAAATGTACGATTTTTTCCCCTAGTGATGGTTTCTCTAGTATACAAAATATTTGCTCTTAACATCAGCGCAGCTATGTACTGATTTTGTTTTATTTTGTTATGCTTGCTGATCCAGAAGCTTGAGGTTGGATTACTTGCTAAGTATTTTATACCATCACCTTGGAATGGGAGATTTGCGCATTTCTCAAATTCTTCTTTTCTCCAATCATATGTTGCTAACAAATTCAAATCAAAACTCGGAAACCTACTGGATAAAATGTTGAGTTTGTGCATTTCGATGATATTATAAATTTTTTCATGTATTACTTCTCCTGCATACATGAATGAATGAGCTATGTACAGATCTGGAGCTGCCCTGAGATACAATAAACTGCTGACTTTATTTAGACCAATTGTTGTACATAGATTTGGTATACTGATGCCCCCAAATGATCTTTTCGAATATAGGAGACCTTCACATGTGTATGCAGGAAGGTGTAGAAAATGTTTGACATACTTTTTTATTGTTTGATCCAGAACATTTAAAGTTTTATCTTCTGTTCCTGTCATTTCCAATTTAAATGACAGTTTAGGGACCAAGTACCGACACAAAATTTCTATTTTCTGCGTCGGCTTAAGTGGTAGATTATCAAGTTTTTGAGCCTAATTAACAAGAACCTCATTAATTTTGTTGTTGCTTGTATGTCTAGTGTGGGTCAAAGTTCAATCCGAGGTATCTCTCACTTTCTCCTGGATTAATGTTTTCAATATTTTCTTTTTCAAACTGCCATGGTTTACAGTTGTTAATCAGGATTTTATCTTTATGGTGACTGATATAAAATCCATGTGTCTTTTTCACATTAAGATTTAATCCTGTTGTTTTACTGAACTTTTCAATGATTTTCAGATTTGTACTCATATCTTCCCAGGTGCTGCTGAGTACTGCGATGCCATCAGAGAAGGCGAGAGTGGAGATTTGCTCAATAAGACCATCTGATCCGAATGTGAAACCCTTGCCGTTTTTCTGAAGATCACAGATGAGAGGATCCATGGCAATGTTAAATAGCAGTGGGGATAAAGAGTCACCTAGTTTAACCCCAGATTTCATTGTTATTTCAGGAGTTGCTTCCTTGTTCTTTCCCTTGAAAAATATTGTTGAGTCAGTGTTCAAGTCTTTTATTATGTATCTCATGTATGATGGAACTCCTTTGCCTTGCTAGAGTCTGTACAATGTGATCCTGGCTGACAGAGTCGAAGGCTTTTGAGATATCTATGAACACTACTGCTAATGAGTGACTGTTTTTTCGTTTTATTATATTTAGCCGAAGAGTCAGATTCTCGAGACAACCTCTCACCTTCATGAAGCCTTTTTGTCTCGTGTTCAATTTAACAAAATATGAGAGTCTTTTAGTTAATATTTTTGCGAATAACTTCATGAATGCAGTACCAATGGTAATTGGACGCCAATTACTGTTTTTTTTACGTTCACTAATCGGTACATTCTTGAGTATCTATATTGACCGGTTCTTTTTGATACTTTCTGGTACTCTTCTCATCGACAATCAAGACTATAGAATTCTGGGCAGCAGTCTTGGTTGCCTGCTATGCTATTTATTCAAGTCATTCAGAGCAATCTTATCAGGCCCCGCTGCTTTCTTTAAATCGGAGTCATCGAAGGCATTAGTTATTTCGAGCAGTGTAATTTCTTTACATACATTTATAGTTTCCCATTCATCCGGTATCCGATCAATCGGCATGAATTAAGGGGCAGATTTACATTAAAGTGACGCATCCCTGCGCCACCATGCAAAACCCTTGCGTCATTACAAACCAAACCCCGGGGAGGTGGCGATCCCCGGGGCTGCGGGAGGGCCGTGTGCCATCCCGCACCTAATTTACATGGGAGGTGGCAATCCCTGGGGCTACGGAGGCCCTGCAGGCCCCCGCAATATAATTATAGGATTGCTCCCGGAACCTGGCCCACCCGGGGGCTCATTTAAATTAAGTGGGGAAGCCCCGGCTTCATTTAAAGAAAAAAAAAATGCCCGGATTCAGCACCCACATTCTGACGTTTTCTTTTTTTAAATTAAAAATAATTTTTAGGTCTCGGGGTACTTGTGAGGCCCCGTGAGCAGGACTAGGGGGTCAGGGTATTTCTACCCTGCCCCCTTTTCTTCTCTTTTAATCTTTTTTTGACCTGTTTTCTTGTAACTCGGTTCATCCGAGTCACAAATTGGCTGCCAACTCTTCCTGGTTTGGAGTGTTGGCGGCCAATCACAGTGAAGCTCGTGGTCGTGGCACCCAATCACAGTGAAGTGTGTGGTCGGGAGGGTGCGCGAACCCAATGCTGCCCCAGATATCGAAACTTTTATTTTTTTAATTTCTCAGCAACTACTGAATGGATTTACACAATTTTAAACAAAAAGTCGCTTTCTGAATCAAGCACTACCTTTTTGCCAAATTTGGTGTAATTCCGTTCAGCAGTTCGGTTTCCTATGGGAAAATGATTTTTTGGCTTTTATTTTTTGAATTTCTCAGCAACTTCTGAACGGATTTACACCATTTAAAAAAAAAAGGTCGCTTTCTGAACCAAGCTCTACCTTTTTGCCAAATTTGGTGTAATTCCGTTCAGCAGTTCGGGCTGTAGCCTGTAATAAAATTTCCTATTGAAATGAACATGGAGAAAACAATTTTTGGGACCCCCCCTTTTTTCTCAGCCCTCGCTTGACGAATCACCCTCAAACTGATAGACCTTTGTTTTGGAGAATTTCGCAAACATTTGTCAAACGACGCCAAAATTATCAGCAAATAAAAAAATGCTTTTCCTATGAAAACTAGGTTTTAACTATAAAGGTAAGATATATATATATATATATATATATATATATATATATATATATATATATATATATATATATATTATCTACTGGCGGTCGCCAGTAGATAGTTATAGTAAGGACCCTGTTTCCATAGGAAATCCGCAACATTCTATTTGGAATAACTTTGGCGCCGGTCGACGAATCCTCGCGAAATTTTCAAAATAGGTGGGGCGCTACGCTCCGCTCCTACCCTGAAAGTCTCGGGGGGATTCGTCAAGCGGGGGCTGAGAAAAAAGGGGGGTCCCAAAACGCGTTTTTCCCATGCATTTTTCCATAGGACCTTTAGACACAGCTACAGCCCGAACGGCTGAACAGAGTTACTTGAAATTTGGCAGAGAGGTAGTCCTCAGGTCAAGGAAGTGCCTTTTGTAGGTGTAAATCTGTTCAGTAGATCCTGAGAAAATAGCATTTAAATCAATATATATATCTGAGCCAGCTTACGGTGCGCTTACCGTGCGCTTACGGTAAGCTTACCGTACGCGTACGGTGCCGTGCGCGAGCGCGATTCTGATTGGCTGTTAGATCTAAGTAAACATTCGAATCGGTCGAAACCAGGAAGCTCCGGCCGCCATTTTCTCTCTCGCACTCTTAGTGGGGCAGCAAAAAACATCTAAAGGGGCAGTGTATTCAGTTCCTAACCACCTAGCATTGATGTAGGTGTCCCCAAAGAACCCCCAAGGCCAAAAATTCAATTTTATTTTTTTTCAAAAAATCGCCGATTATGCTTACCGTACGCGTACGGTAAAAATTAATTTTAAAAAAAAAAACTATCCACACTATCCTCACCCCGTGTGCAAATGGTGCCCGTAGTACACCATTTTTGCATTGCCTTATTTCAACTGGAAATATGAAAGATTACCTTTCACAAAGAAGCGCATAATATGTCCCCCATGTGCGCACGGTGCGTGAAGCGCATCGTGCGTACATGGCCCATCCCGCGTAACGTGGGCACGCGGTGCGCGCAGCGCACCGCGTGACCACCGTGCGTGCACGGCACTAACTGCATAAAGTGGGTGCGCGGTGCGCGAAGCGCACCGCGTGCTTAGTGTGTGCACGGTGCGCGAAGCGCACCGTGCGCGCACGGAACGAACTGCGTTAAGTGGGCGCGCACGCCACGAATGGCGTAAAGTAACTTAGCATTTAAAAAAACGTACAAATTCACTGAAAAAACCATAGGTTTCACACACGTTATAGTTAGGAATTAGCATTTAAAAAACCTTGCAAATTCACTGAAAAAACCATAGGTTTCACACATGTTATAGTTAGCTGGAAATTTTACTGATAAAAAACCTATGAAATTCCCCCGTTATAGTAAGTGCAGGCAACTATAACTCACGCGACCGCAATCCTCTGCTGATGACATATGTGTCTTTATGAAAAAAAAATAATTGTAATATATGTATAGCTAAAATTTAATGGAAGAAGACATGGGCAAATAAGTGTCTAAATACAGTATTAGCATCAGCAGAGGATTGCGGTCGCGTGAGTTATAGTTGCCTGCACTAACTATAACGGGGGAATTTCATAGGTTTTTTATCAGTAAAATTTCCAGCTAACTATAACATGTGTGAAACCTATGGTTTTTTCAGTGAATATATATATATATATATATATATATATATATATATATATATATATATATATACTTATATATTTATATATATTCCTTCCTAAGACACACAATGAAAATAAGTCATCCACCAAGTACAGGTTAATCACCACTTTCAATCACATAGCTAGAGAAGCTAAGAATATCTTTAGGTAAATGCTAGGGCATTCTTTCCACAGAAAGCAGCCTGGCAGGGTTCTTAGATGACCATCCTAGCATTTCATACAGATAATAGATGACCCTCAAAGATAGATTGAGCAAGAAAAATATTCCTGGGACACCACCCACTTTCAATGAGATCAGAAAGGTATTTTTTTTACATGCAATAATTGCAAGGCATGCACAAATAGTTCTAATATCAAAGTCTTACTCTCCATTACTGAAGGCAGAAAGATACATCAATCAATGTCTCACTCGTAGGTCAGATTTCTGTGTCTATGTGTTGGCTTACCCTCCTGTGTTAAAATATGTGGGTAGTACCACTCACCCTATAGCGAAGCGCATTTTAGAGCACATGATGTCTATGAAAAACATTGACAAATCTTATCCACATTTCCACTCCTCACAAGGGGGATAGTACTCTTTTGCGTTCTTTTTCCATTGATAGATTCCTGTTAATGAAAAGAGGGTGCAACAGAACACGGACTTTGAGACAGCTAGAATCCAGATCCATGCTGGAACTTGATACCAAGACTCCATGGGGTTAAATAATGACAAAGAAATGTTCGTTCATCTCAGCAATTGTATGTATGATACATAACATTTCAGTTATTGTCCCCTGAGTTTGACATGAAATCAAGTTGTATAAGTTTTTATGTTTCAGTTTAACATTGGTGATGGCCGCCTAATATAAGATGGCCGACACCCAGTCTGTTGAGTCCTTTGCTCATTCTTTATGTAATTACACTTATGGGGCCTTGGGTCAACACTGGGTACCTGGGATCAGGGAATCTGGTTCGCCGAAATGCTTAGGTTGTTTTTGGCCGCATGATGACTGATCTCTTTAGGCAAAAATAAAGAAACTTTGGATGCACTGCATACACCGGTGTGAGCATCTGTGTTGCAGAGTGTCGGTTTGAAAAATATTAGTTGCCTCACCAGGGACCCGAGTACTTGTGTGCTATATATATATATATATATATATTTAAGCATAATACAACAAAAGAACAATGGAGCTTACTTAAAGTTAGCAGTGTATGCGCATTATGGACTTCAAGTCCCACAAAGCTTCAGATGGACTGTGCACTAAGCAAACGCCCACTGAGGGGCTTGAATTAAATAAAAGGAACCGGATATAAGAATAATGCGTGCATCCATTTTCTTTTGTGCAGCCCAAGATGAAGGGGCATGGAAGCCCTGAAACGCGTCGGCACTTTTAAAGACATGTGGAGTGCGAAGGCAGGCTACAAATCAGAGCCGGATGGCGGAACGTCTGTCGAGTGATCTCGGAAATCTCCAGGGCAATTGTTTATCCATATATATATATATATATATTTTATTTTTTTTCTTTCATAATGCAGCTGCACTAATACCCGAGGATGCTGGTAATTTGGGAATACAGTATCTCGCTTTTCTCATTTTGAGGGCCAATGTAGTTTTTGATTAAGAGGAAGCTGCCACACACACATGCCTAAAATAAGACAGTCACCATGGACAGGTTTTATATGCTTTAATTGAAAGAAACTGTCCCCGATAGCATTTCCATGTGTGATACCATAACTGTCGGTGTAAAATGGTTTTGGGATTTTTATAAACATTCAGCAGGAAAGATGAGCACCGCCATTATTGGAAGGCTGGGCTTGAAAGCAAGAGAGATGCAATCTATTTGTAGCTCAGTCTCTGTGGATACGCTGCAAAGTTCTCCCTCTCTGAGGTGTGTATTTGGAATGTAAGCTGTAGATTTGCTTCCTTTTGACATCTCTGCTATCAGAAATTAAAGGTAAGAAAAGTGCAACCGAATGAAAAAATGACAGGTGCTGCACAGAAGGGGGGCTTGAGTTTTCTCGTGGGAAAAAAAGAGAAGGATGCACTCTGAAAGCATTCATGCTGCAGGGGATTTCCGTTTGTCCATATGGTCTTGTAAAAGCATTTATTTATTTTGGAAACTATTTTCACCTCTGCGGGGCCCTGAGCACTGCGGACCAGGCATTAGCCATCATGCTCCTTTAAAACGGCCCTTACTGTGTGCGCTTTATGATGTCGACATCCATACATTCACGTGGCAGCTGTATACATAGCAAAGAAAAGCCTGAATATGAGAATGAGGGGTTTTGCTTGTTGCTTGAGGCAAAGTATATTCAGTGAACCTTTGCATTTTCAGAAAGCATGAATGACCTTTACAGGACCTGTCAACTAATTAGTAATTTTTTTGAAATACGGGCTCAGATTTACAAAAGAAATCATTCAACGTTGTGAAGAAAGTAAAGTTGCTTTGCTGCGTTGTGTAAATGGAATAGAGCAGAACCGAACCATATCTAGTAAGATGGGGTGCACATTAACTGCCATGTGCCCACACAAATACCCTCGCAGTGCAGAGGTGTCTGCTTTGCGGTAAGCATAGTCTTTGTGCAGGAAAGGGTCCACTCCTATACAAAAACTATGCTTCAAAACATTCTCCTCTTTGTATGTGTGCAATAGAATGCAGCACACATGCTAGGAGGGGCAATATATGACAATATGGAAACTTTACTCCTTGTTATCCTGCCTCAGGGAGGCACAGGATGTTGGTGCTAATCCCTTTCTTCAATTCTTTGTAGAGAGGGATTTGCATAAAAACCCATGGGTGGTTGCAGCGGAATGCCTAGGCACTACCTGTGGCTGTCCCCTTGATGCAAAGTAAAAAAAAGAAGCCCATTACTTAGCTTTGCCTTACTTTTGGTTACAAACCAAACCAAATTGTGATTTTGGTTGTATTGTAAATACCAACTCAACACTTTGTGTCAGGATTTTATTAAAAAAGTAAGGCAAACCCATCTCAAAATCTTTGTAAATCTGGTCCCCTGCATCTTACAGATGTGTCTCTAGAAAAAAAATACTGGAATTCTTACAGATCATACATTGTTTACCTATATATATATATAGGACCCGATTCTGAAGTAGGCCAGATGAATTATGAGGCGTAATGTAGCACTTTTTTGTGACTGGGTTTATCACACAATAGCACGGTCAGATCACCATGCAGGTGCAGCATTCCAGATATCACTTGCGCCTTGTGCCGTGAACATATTGGATCCATACAACAGGCACTCCTATTTCTGTCTCAGTGGATCACTTGATGGTTGCAAAAGTGAAATGCAAGAAATCCCTTACACTTCGTCCTCGGCTGAAAAAATAGCATCTCAAATGTGTTCTCCAGGACCCTATTTAAAAGCTTGTGCCCATGGAAGGTAAGATCAGGGAGTTTTTTGATCATGGTGACCTTAAATATTTGTGGACCTAATGATTCTACAATGGACACCTCTATCATGGAAGATAGACCTGTTCTTGCTGCTGATGCCTCCATTCCCTAAAAACCACCCAGAAAGCCAATGAAGTACCAGTGACCAACAGACACCAAACGACTCGAGATGGACCAGGCTTGCCTCAACTAGGTCATTGAAGCTCAGCATAGGGAAAGGGATAGGGGTAAGTCAAGTTCTCCACATATGTCCGCACAAGAGAAAGGACATGATGGAGCTATTGAGCGACTATGCTGATATTTGGTTATCCTCTCTGTCCGCAGCAGTTGAACGGGCCTGTTCCTTTCCACTCGTGAGCTGTTGGATTATCATCTCCTTCTTGCCTTGAAATTTGCCATACAAAACCCTTGTAGTGTGGCTACTCTGCAGGGCTGGAACACAGTGCAGCTATGGTGGGGACTGCCTTGGGCCACCTTACTTCAGTCTTTCTTGGTTCTGGAACCTCCTCATTTTGGTATCCTGACCGGTTTGCTATTTTGTTTTGGTTTTAGGACTCTTCTTCCAGTACCATAAGCCTTTCTTCGTGGGCTTCCTTTAACAGTTTGGGCTGCCATTCTCTGGGCCGAGAAGTGGGGTTCAAGCAGGTGTCCATTGGACCAAGTGTTAACTCGGTAATCAAACTAGAGGGTCCTTCGATCCAGCACAAATCGATTCAGGCATTAGCTCATTACTTAAAGTTTAGGGTCCTTACTTTCTCTATCGCCAACATGCTCAGATCCATCCCTCCTTCCTCCCTCCTTTCTTGGACTGGTTCTCCCTCCTAATTTCTTACTTGCAGTCGACACACCCTCCACCTCACACCTTCAATACAGGTTAGATACTGCCCAAGGCGATGTCTTTCCCTCCCAGTGGTGGTCTAAGAAATGCTGTGTGGCGATTCCTATTGGGACGTGACTCCCATGTAAGATCCTCTAAATTATGGGTTGATTGTGGGGGCCACTGGCTTTTTACAAAACTGTGTGTCTTAGGCAAAATTATTATTGTGGGATAGATTTATGCTCCACACAGGGATAGAGCTCCTTTCTAAGCACACCTAACCAATAATTACTCATGGCCTTCAGGGAAATGTTGTTTAGTCAAGGGGGGGATAGGTTCTTAGCTCCAGATGGGGTTTGGGACAGGTCAGGCCACTCCAAATCCCATGCTAAGCCTGAGAGTATGTGTTATAAATTGGGCATCTAGTTGGCAGAGGTAGGCTCCCTTTCCAAATATGGACCACAATCCTAGTCAAGGTAACCCAGATACACGCTAAAAGATAACCTGTGCTCAGCCTCTGGTAGCTTGGCATAGAGCAGTCAGGCTTATGTAAAGAGGCAATTTATAAAGTTTTGTGTAACACACACACATACAATAACACAAAGAAAGCACCACAAAAATACTCCACACAGGTTTATAGAAACAGAGAATAGTTTTATGATAAAAAAAGACCAAAATGAAAAAAATTCAATGGGTAGAACTAGAGTTATGAATTTTTAAATAATACATCAAAAAGTACGCTCAGAGTCAAATAGTGCTTGGTGTACTTGAGGTCACATGACCAGGGTAAATCTAAAGTTCAGGCTGGCTGCAGGACTTACTCAGGTCCCACTGCTAAAGTTAATTAGATGGCGCAGGTGTTAACATTGAAGACACACTGTGAGGAGTCGTGGAGGCGCTGCGTCGATCCCATGAGTGGAGGCGAAGCATCTGAGCCGATCTGCACAGTCGATGAAAGCTTTGTTGATTACCTCTTTACAATGCAGTTGCTGCATCATTATCAAGCCATGCTGTCCATCATTGTCGAGCTGTTCAGTCCGTCCACACGATGTTGTTGATCGGCTTCATCATCAGTGTCAAAGGGCAATGTCTCCGTTGATTTTGATGGTTCCCGGACAGAAATCTGCTTTGACGGGCCCAGGACTGGATTGTCACCACTTGGCAGGGTAGGACTCACAGATGGCAGACTCCTGGTGCTCTTGCATAGTTGAAGAAAGTCATTGATGGCCCTGGGATTTCTGAACAGGGGGCAAGCCAGCAAGCCCTTGGATTCACTCTTGGGTCAAGTAAGATGGGTCCAGTCCTTGACATCAGCAGTGCAGAGATCAGCAGGCAACAGGGCAGCTCAGCAAACCAGAAATCAGTTCCCTCAGAGCAGCAGTCAGACAGAGTGGCAATCCTTGTAGCACAGCAGTCCTTACTCTTGGCAAAGTTCGTCACAGGTCTAGTAGTGTACTGTTTTGGTAGGGTCAGAACCCCAGTACCTATACCAAAATGTGCCTTTGAAGTAGGGGTGATGTCAAAGCATGCCTTGAAGTGCACAGGTCACCTTTCATCCTAGTCCTGTCTACCAGGCTATCGTTGGGGGGTAATCAATTCTTTGAGTGGGAAACAGAACACTGACTCTTCAGCTGTGTTAGCACCCCCTCTCTCTGCCTTCCCCAGAAGAGCTATCAAAATGATGGGTTATCTATCACACCCACCCTTCCTGTGTTTGTGGTTGTCTAGAGCGAATGCACAAAGTTCAGGGCCGGTCTGACTACCGGGCGTTTTGGAATGTTGCTGAGCTGGGGGCTGATTTCGTTGATGGGGACCTGCGTGCACTGAACAAAATTTGTTTTGCTTTAATTATTTCGAAGTACACGCAGGTCTCCATGAATGAAATCAGCCCCCACCGCAGTGAAATCAGCCCCCTGCTCGGCAGAATTCCAAAACGCCCAGTAGTCAGTCCGGCCCTGACAAAGTGTAGCTGTCACCGATCCCAGACGTGTATTGGAGATAGGTTGCAGGCACACAGAGCTACGTTAATAGCAAAGAACTGTCCCCTTTTTAAAAGTGGCATTTCTAAATTTGTAATGTTGAGTCCATCTTTACCACGAAAGAGGATTTCTCATTACTATTCCTGAGAGCTGAAACATGATGCAGCTACTCCTTTCTAATCAGGAATTACAGCTTGAAAGTGTTTTAAGGAATTCTTAATGCTAGCCTTTGAGAGGAGTAGGCCTCATAGTAGTGAAAAACAAATGTAGCTAGTTGTCACTACCAGGACAGGTAAAGCTTACGAATACATGTTGGTCTTTTATTTATACACCACCCTGCCCTTTGTGCTACCTAGGGTCTACCTCAGAGGTTACTCTTGTGTAATTGAAGGCAAGTTTTAGTCTTGGCAAGTGATTTTAAATTGAAAGTCGAAGTGGCAGTAAACTGCACACACCAGCCTTCACATGCAAGGCCTGAGACAAATATAAAAGGCTTCTTGTGTGGGTGGCACAACCTGTGCTGCAAGCCCACTGATAGCATTTAGATTACATACTCTGCATATAAGTTATACCCCTTTTCAAGGGATCTGTAAGTAAACTAATTATGCCAGTTCGGTATACGCCAATGTCACCATTGTTAGGGGAGAAGCACGTGCACTATAGCACTTGTCAGCAATAGTAAAGTGCTTAGAATCCTAAGTTCAACAAAAAGAATCAGCAAGAATTGGAGGTAAGCAGACATAAAGTTTGGGGTAGATCACCCTAAGGATTGCCGGTCTAACAGTGTGCTACTGCACGGTTTGATAGAAATCTGGCACTTACTTTGTCCATTTCCTTTCCTGCCCACATGCCACACAATCTTGTATCGACTACTTTCCACAACTCAGTCTACTCATCACAGAGGCAATGTACTGTGATACCCTGGTGGCGAGACACTCTGATCATAGCCCGGTGCGCATGGACCTTGTTCTAGGACTCTTGACACCATCCCCTGCCACGTGGCAAATTCAAACATTCTCTTACCCACTGTCTTAACAAAAAGAGAATCTTCTCTAACAGAACCACTCATAACTTCTCAAAAATGACTCTCACAGGGTGCTTTGGCTGGCTGAAAAGGCAACGTTGCAAGGCAGGCTGATGAGGGATTCTGCCATAGCCAAATGGAACGCTTGTGCTCACCAACATCTTTTGGAGATGTAATGACCCAGGAAACTAGAGCTGGACAATTTGCACCGCAATAAGTTCTTTACAAAGGCAACCTAAAAGGCCTTCATTGAATTGTAGTGGCAGAGATATGATCATGGGGAAAAGGTTGGGCACAACTGTGCCAGTGAAAATCATTATTGGCCATCATGCTAATCTATTACCTGAATGGGGACTCTGTTGACCCATGATCTTGACATCACAGGTCAAATTACTGCTATTCCTCCTTTTACACCTCTGAATACCTTGCCACACCTGCTTAAATGGATCCATTTCTTGATCCATTATCGCTTCCTAGGTATATTGAGAGGGGTTGAGCACTCCTAAGTGGGGAATTCACAGATGAGTTAGCCGAGGCAATATTGGTCTTACCCCCCTGTAAAGCCCCAGGTGAGTATTGAAACCCAGGTGAATTGTAGAATACAGTAAGCTACCCCTGATGCATTTTCTTAACACAGGCATACCAGTAAGCATCGGATGCAGGCACAGTGGACGCCATATCCAAGAAGCCTCTATTACTCTCCTTTCTAAGGACATTAAAGACCTGCTGGGCTATACCAAATACCTCTCTATCTTTTTGATTAATTTTCCTCTGAAAATGATGGCCTAAAATCTTGAGATCCACTGTATCAAGTGATCCCTCCCTTGATTCACCAATCGTAGGCCAGCTTTGTACCAGGCCACTGTCCCCAGAATGATCTAAGGATGCTGGCTCACCTCTTTGGCAAAAAAAAGCTGATTCAGAGGACAGGATAGCCATTCCCTTGTGTAGTGTCTTGAAAGTAGAAAGACACTGGAACTTTTTTGGTTCCCTCTGTACACCATATGCCTGTGACATAACCTTTGGAGGGATGAGTTGAAGGCAGGCTAGAATGTTGAGCTCTAACTTACACGCGGCTCAATGAACACATGCAAAACTAATCTCAGTGTGTGGCATGGTTATTAGCGAGTTCCTGGGCTGATAGGATGCTACAACTGGCAAAGAGATAGTGGAAGCCGGTGAACTGAAAGTGCTCTTCCAGAGAGTTTGCCGTGGTCAAGCAAACTGCTTGGGCATGCTGCAGTCGAAGTGAAGAATCGATGCTGGCACAGGTGGAGTCACAGCACAATGTCCACCTGTGTAAAATGTTTGAAGATAAGGAAAGCGACAATGAAAGTCTGCATGTTGGTGGCCAGGAACTGAATTAAATGACTGCAAATAAAAGGTACTACACCATTATGCAAATTATTGCCATACACTGTACGGAGTAAGAACGCTAAAGGCGGATGCAACCAGGTTACAAAAGCAACGCACGGCAATAGTTCAGTATAAGTCAAACTGAAATTCACGTGCTATGAATCAGAGATTAACCAGGTGTCTTTGAAGAATCATTTGAGAACAAACCAAACTAAAATTAATATTGTCGTCTGCTCTCATGAACTAGTAGTGTACAACATTTGTTGTTTACCAAAGTGCTGCAGAGCGGCCCCAGAAAGAAGGTCGGGGATTGTGACAGTGGAGTTGTTCCTGAACGAAGCGGCCCACCACCAAATCTAATGTGTAGGACTCAGGACTACTCCCTAGATTGACATCAAGCACAGAACTCTGATGGAAAGCCAAGGCAAAATCCAAGCTGCAAACTGACCACGAAGCCAGCAAGTCACAAGGTGCTAGAGAAGCTCTGCCTGATCAAGTTCCACATTAAGAGCTTGAGAGATCACTACTGTCCACAAATGTACATACTGCTGCTGCATTCTTAAAACCATCATCTGCATTTGATACTGCAAAAAAACATAATATTGGCAATATCTGGTCTGCATGGATAAAGACCATTTAAGAGTTCATAGGTGCAATAGATGAAAAAGATGATAAAAAATGATAAAGTATCTAAGATATATGGCGTGTGAAGGAGTAAAAGAAGGCATGAAAACGATTCCACAAGAAGGTAAAGTGACATACTATCAAATCAAAACAGCCTGGAATGTCAAGTTTAATCCAGTGCCAAATAGAGGTTATGAAAGATACATATTTAATCAAAAATGCCAGAGACCAGGTGAAACCATCAATGAGTTTGTTGAGAGGCTGGATGTTCTGGTGAAGCACTGTAAATTTAATACATTTAATGATGAGGAAGCTACCCACCTCAGAGTAATCGATAGATGTCTGTCAGATTCCTTTCAATAAAGAATGCAAAGGAAAACTCTGAGCTTAAAACAAGCGCCAAAGGCTGCTCATGCTGAAGAGTATGCTGATCATCAAGCAACTGACATGGAGGCCAGAGGCGCCCAAAGTGTGTCAGTCATGAGCATGAAAAGTGAGCCAAAGTACAAGGTGGGGACACTAGGCGATGTCTTTACTGAAAAAGAAAATGTGTTACAGAAAGTTAAATGTCTCAGTATTGGACAGACATGTATCGGAAGTGGTAAAGCGAACCATTTTATGATGACTTGCAAAGCAAATAGAAAAATAAGTGTTTCATAGTGTTAAGACAGACTTGCCAATCAAACACTACCTCAGCGATGCTCGACGTGCTCCCACAAGGCTAAGCAGTCACATCAACTGAGGCAAATCAACACCAAATTAAGTTTATCGACAAAGCGTTCCTCAGTATCAGTTTCCAGGGAAAGTGACAATAACAATTGTGCAATGTCGATGTTTACTTGAAAAAGGCATGTACATGTGCGACTTGTCGAATGTGAGGAAAAATCAATATGAAAAAGCACAACGCATGCGTGATAAAGGCATGCGTTGCAACGGAATGCGTAGTAACGACATATATTCTCATCATGAAATTGTCAGTCAGTTTCCTTAATTATTTCATGGCTTAGGAAAACTCAAAACAATGAAAGTAAAGTTTTGTATAAGTGAGGATGTTCGTCCTGTTGCTCAAAGGCACAGACTTCGGGGCAGATTTACAGTAACTGGCGCATCCCTGCATATCAGCAGGGATGCGCCAGTTGTTTTGCGTCACGGCAGACACCTCTTACGCCACCATGGATGTGCTGCATTTACAATGCAGCGCACCATGGTGCAAGAATAGACAGATGCGTCACGCATCTGATGTCGTAAAGGTGATGCAGTGCTGGAGTTGTGTCGCAAGCACGACGCAACTCCAGCACTGCTCGGGGGCGCCCTATACTAGCTGTGCTGCGTCACTCCTTATGCCTGCTACAAGCAGGCGCAAGGTTTTGCCGCAGCGGGGTCGGAAAAGTGATTGAGTGACATCTTGTAGATATCACTCAGCCACTTTTCTGAGGCGTTACTGCGCCGGAACCCCCCCTCCTTGCGCCGGAACGCCCACATGAAATCTGATGCTGGTTTCATGTGGCGCAGGGTTTACAACGTGACACATCTCCCTAGATGTGTCACGTTGTAAATACCCTGCAGCATGGCGCTGGCTTGGCGCCGCCGCTGCGTAACAAAAGTGATGCAACGGCGGCGCAAAAGTGGTGTACGGGGCTTGTAAATCTGCCCCTAATTTTGAAAAGCTGTTGAAAAGGAACACGCTTCATTACTTAAACATGACATATTTGAACACTTCACTGGTCCAACATGATGGGTTTCTCCCATTGTAGTAGTGAATAAAAGAGACAGTGATGGAGCTGTACGCATATTCGTTGACATGAGTCATGCCAACAAGGTAATTGAGCAAGACAGACATTAAGGTGCACAAATTGCTGATATGATAACTCAGTTGAATGGTGCAAAGTTCTTCTCTCTCCTCAACTTAAATGAGGGATATCACCAAAATCCAGGTACATTACCATAGTCACACTGGCTGAGCAGCAGGTTTAACACATCTCCTTTCTTTACACAGAATAACATTAGAACTCTTACAGAATAACATTGGAACTCTTGCATGCATGTTTTCAATTTAGGAATGAGAACTAATGCAAATGCATGAAAATAATAGGTGGAAAACATTTCACACACAAAATAATAATAAGAATACACTCACCCTCCAGATGCCAGCTGGCCAGGCTAACATAAAAAGCAGTACGAAGAGTACCAACCACAGGGCGTGGTAGGGAACTGTCCAAACAACGGCAACAACAAAAAAACAAGGAAAAGGTGAAACACCTCACCTCACCCCAACCCTTAGTAAGGATGGAAGAAAACACCAACACTTACTTCAAACACAAATCATTACAAACATGACTTTAAGGGTCCGACCAGGAGCAGCGTTCCTGCTGCTCAGCCCATCCTCCAACTTACTATCTCACTCACCAACATTCCACAGCGTGCCCACACACCAACATTCCACAACCACATTCACACTGGCTGAGCAGCAGGTATAACATCTTCCTTCTGTACTACCTAGTATCCTCACACAAGCATGATTTCTTACATATCCAATAACTCTCCACTGGGTAGGTTCAGTTGCCCACTCAACTCGTTTTGAGCACCTGTACTTCGTCCTTACCTTTTCCACTGTACTACAGTTCTGTAGCAGGATGGGCTTCTCTTTCTTTCTATTGTTTCCCTTCTCTTCTCGTCTGCCCATATCACACATACCCACCATATGTCTGTCTACTGCTATGACTGTAATGGGACACCTCTCAAGCGCCCCCGGAGCCTCCCACCCAGCCCCATGAAACTGTTGATAAACAAGAGAGGTTAATTTGACTGTCTATAGGGCACTGGAACCATAATTGTGGTGGATAGGGAACTTCACCATGCTTTTGGCAATATTACCTGTCTGCCAAACTTTAAATAAGGCCTATTCTGTACAAAACATCCACTCGGTTGTGCAACACTTTCCGCATTTGTTCCAATATTGTCAGCAAAGTTCCTTCCAAGTTTTCTATAAAAGCCAGCAAATGAGACAAGTCAGACTTTAGAGTTAGCTAGAATCTTTACTCTCTCCTTACCCTCCAACGGTCAATTACAAAACATCTTCTATCATCTACAGTGAGCACTTTGCATTTCTATTTTACACGTACTAGCATTTGAAATACATGGTTCACAATTTTGAGGCACATTATGGCGTAAGGAAATTGATTTAAATTGTAATTTCCATTTCCCCACACAACCACATTCATGCTTTGGTAATATTTACAGAGCAAAAATAATTTATCAGATCACCTTTATGTCTTTATTCCTTTTTGTTTGTGTTGCATATTTTATGTGCATATTTTGTATTGTGATTTTTTTCCGTTGTATATTTAATGACATTGTGATTAGGTTTAATTCTGATTCAGCTTCAAATTATGCTTTCCAAGTCACTATAGCTGTCTTAGTCTATGAAGCTTTGTCTGTTAAACTTGTTTGGCTATTGAGACATTGATATTACAGTAAATCACAGACTAGCAGACATAATTGTCTCATTTGATTGTGTACAAGATTATCCCACTTTGTTGTTGTTATGCGCTTCAAAATGTGATTGGCTCAAAATTAGCTGTTTTTGATTTTGTTTGAATGTATGTTGATAAAGCATTGTGTAAAGCTTGATTGATTCATTCTTTCTGAACAAATAGACAATTAAGTGTAATGAAACGTATTTTAATAAATTTAATTAAATGCACATAAATTAAGGCATAGAACAGCAATTTTAACCCATTATCAGAACATTAAAAAAAGCCACCAACTGAATGTAATTCTAAACAGTGTCACATATTAATGCTTAACACATTGTCAATGTTAATCAGTAATCATGCTGAGTTAAATTGCAATTAGCTTCCTTTAATAGATAAAATGGACTTTCCACCTTCCAAAAGTTAAATAACTTTTGCAAGATTCTTCATAAAAGCAACATTGAAATAGAATAATCCAGATGAAGATCCAGATTTCAAACTAATATCTAATTTGAGAAAGAGGGCCTATGTTTTATGCCCTGCTTCTGAGATGTACACAGGAAGGGAATTTCATGGCCTCACAATACACTGTGAGTTAGATGGCAGGTTCTTACTTTGCAGTTTTATATAACGCTTACCAGATGCAAGGTTTTCAGATTGCCTTACATAAAGATAATGATGTACCTACGAACAATTGTTCTATTATATGGGACCAGTTTGTTAAGTTTCACTTTACATAAGAAGTGGCGGCCGGCATGGTTCACAGGTGGCAGGGCAGTCACACGGGGGGTCATGAGGGGGTGTGGTGGGTAAACAGTCAAAAATAAAAAAAAATACTTACCGTGCCTTGTCCCTCCCGCTTCTCTACTCCTGCTCTCTGAGGCACAGGAAGCACCGAAAAGGCTCCCTTGACCTATCACAATGCTGCAATGCAGCGTTGTGATTGGGTTTGAGCATCCTGGTTTGACGCTCAACCAGGGAACAGGGCCTGTGCTTGTTCACCATGCAGGCTGTCAAGCAGCCTGCATGGAGAATGGGAAAGGGCGCATGAATGATTTGGGAGGCCCAAGAGGGCTGAGCAAACAGTCATTGCGCACTTAGGAGTTGGCAAACCACTCCCCCCTGCCCTGCTCCGAGAGCAGAACAGCCCCGGCCCCTCACAAGTCAACAGGAAACATAAAATGATAATAGCTCAAAGTTATTATCATTTTATGTTTCCTTTGCAGTGCACTGCTTAAAAGCATGAGGGCGACGCTCCTCCACTATAGTGGTGGAGCCGCCCCTCTACATGAGACCGTTGAGCTTTAGGATGATGGGCAGCACTGGGCGTTGACCTGGAAGGGGGCACTGACCTTGGGGGGGGGGGGAGTTTAGCAATAACTTACGATTTAAAACCACCTGCAGCAGATTTCCTTGCGTGTCCAGCTTTCAGGCAACTATAAAAATGTCAAGATGACTCTTGTGATTAATGTTCCTGCCAGAGATGGATCAGAGTTTTGTTTAGTGGCAGCTTTGATTCACCATAAAGTAGCACAGAGGGTTAATATGCGTGCTGCAAAGAACAGATCCACATTTTATGAGGATTAGTGAATCCAGACTTTACCAGCCCTTCAAAATCAATCAATCAACCAATCAATCAATCAATCAATCAATCAATCAATCAATCAATCAATCAATCAATCAGGGATTGGTAGAGCGCACTACTCACCCATAAGGGTCTCAAGGTGCTGGGGGGAGGAGGGTTTTCGGGCAGCTACAGGCATCCGAAGAGCTAGGTCTTGAGGCTCTTCCTGAATGCTTGCTGTGTGGGGCTTCGTCTGATGCTGAGAGGGAGTTTGTTCCAGGTCTTTGTGTCAATGTAGGAGAAGGATCTGCCTCCCATTCTGGTTCTGTGGATGCAGGGGATTTCAGCCAAGGCTAGGTCAGCGGAGCGGAGGTTTCTCTTGGGAGCATAGAGGAAATTCTTTAGTTGAGGTATTGGGGTACAGTGTTGTGGAGGGCTTTGTAGGCATGTGTGATCAGCTAGAAGGTCACTCTTTTTTCAATGGGGGGCCAGTGGAGGTATTGTAGGTGCTGTGTGATGTTGTTGTGCCATGGGATGTTGAGAACGAGTCTGGCTGTGGCTTTCTGGGTGGTCTGGAGTTTGAGAAGTAGGGATTTGTTTATTCTGGCGCAGAGAGCGTACCCGTAGTCCAGCCTGCTGGTGATGAGTGCGTGGGTGACGGTCTTCCTGAATTCATGGGGGATCCATTTAAAGGTCTTGCAACGTATGCAGAGGGTGTTGAAGCATGTGGAGGATATGGCATTGATCTGTCAGTTTGTCAGGATCCAGCGGCCGGTAGAACACTGACTGACCGCAAAAGACCTCTCAACCTCTAGAGAAAGCTATATAATTGGTGCTTAATCTTAGTGACAATAACTGACTGTTTTTATATCTTTCCCATATTCCATTTATCAAAGCAATTGTGAATGTGTGGTACTACTCTGTATTTTGATGTGAATATGTTGTCAATGGCTTTCCCTGCCTTGTGGGTTGTATCTGACATGTTCTTTCAATTATTGTATTCAAGGGAATGCTATTGCTGTGAACTGTAAATTCCCCAAATGCCTGTCAGAAAGGATCATCACCATGTAATATAAGGCATTATACAGAGTGATAGGTAACTGTTCCTTTCTGGACCAAGTGCTCAGTTCTCAAAGGAGCCAATCGGTGGTGGTACAATTATTAGACTTAATATACAGTTATGGGTAACCCTGTGCTGTGCTAGATTGTACTCGCCGGCACCTCCACATTTGAAGCGCTCGTTCAGCATCAATGTCTGTCTCTGTAGAGGGAGCATTTTTTATGGTACAGCTTTGGGAGTCCACTGATGATTGGGGTTGGTGTGGTGGTGATCGGGGGTGTGTCACAGCATTTTCTGTTATTAGTTTGTTTCCAGCTATAAGATCAGGAAGCTCCATCAACCAGTCAGTATTCTGGCCACTAGATAACAATGTCCTCAAGGACATCGTCCGTAATATAGAGCAGCATGTCCTATGCATTGTTTCTTCAAGGAGGTTGCCCCACTGTGCCCCATTACAGCGGGGGCACACAACAAGGGCCTCTGTGTCAATAGTGGAAAGTAAGGGGGAAAGGGGACATTCTCGCAGTGTGCCCTTGCAGATGGGAAGGAGGCCGATAATATTCCCACCGGAATAAGAGAAGTGGGTATGGGGTGGAGCAATTGCATCAACACTAGCAATCGCTTCCCAACCCCCATTTTTGTTAGGACCTGCAGGAGGTAATGCCAGTCTAGTTTGTTAAACTCCTTCTCCATGTCAAATATCAGGTAAGCGGAATGTGGAAGTTATGTGAATAAGTCTATAGCTGTTGAGTAAAGTATTACATTTAGGGACAAAACCATTTTGATTAGAGGGTATGAGACCCAGAAGTATTTGTATATATCTCTGCTAGGATCTTACTTTGAATTTTGTGATTTGTACCACAGATAGCTGTTTGTCTGAAGTATGACAAATGAATTGAGTCTTGTTTGAGCTTAGATAAGAATACCAGGAGGGATTTGTAAAGGGAGCGGGGAAGAATGCCTCTCTGGAGGGTCTTGTCGTACATGGCAACTAATTGAGGAATCAACTGGACAACAAGTATCTGACAATACTCCAGCAGGATCCCATCCAACCCAGGAGTTTTACAAGTTGCAAGGTTATGGATTCCTAGTTTCATTTGCTGTACCATAATCAAGGTGTTAAGCTTGTCCCTACAGTCATTGGGTATATCCAGAAATGTTAGGGTGGATAATAATGTCTCCATGCTGCTTGAGTTAGGCTGAGGAATAGTGCCAAAGAATGCTGAGTAATAATTGTAAAAAAAAAGCATCTAGTATTTCATGCTGGCCTGGGCGTGAATTTGAATTGACACAAGTGGGGCTGCTTGGAATTCCTGGCTTATGAACCAAGCCAACAACCTGCCAGCCCTGTCTTTAGTTTCAGTTATATTCTCTTCTAGCTCCCTACTGGTGCCAGCATTCATGTGTATATATAAACCCTTGGTCACAATCTTAAAAGATTGTCAACCATCTGCATGAGGAAGCAGTGCTCTGATTTGAATCTTCCAGCGACGTGAATTGGAATGACCATGTCACTACCAGGAAGTAGATTTGCCTCAGTGGAGGTCTACTCTTTGGGCATTATGGTAAGAGATAACCCTCCCAAGGTAGTCAATATGTGCTGGGAGGGGGGCAAATGTGCGAGCAGATGATTCGATTAAAACTGACATATGAGTCACGGGGAACCGAGTAATGGAAATAATACCTGGTGTCAGGGTTTTGGTGTCACCAGACATCAGTAAGTGAAGAGTGTGTGTGCCTTCAAGAAAAGCAAGCAGCAAAATATGCAGTGGGAGCTTGGGGCCGGGTAGGGTAGGGTGTAATCTATCCAATTGCACATCTAAAATATAATGCTGCCCTTTGCAGCAAAGTGTTAGAGAGGCTGGCAAGGGGCCTAGATTGGCCATTGTTAGGGGCATGAATGTTTTCTAGCATAACACAGGTACCATCCAAGGGAGCCTCGATGGGAGCATAGCACCAGTCCTCATCAAGGGATGAGTTGAACATTTGAAATAGGACTCCCGTCTGCTGCCTGACAAGTGCACCCTGGGCATAAGCCAAGAAGTCAGTTTAGAACAGGGGACCTTGCTAATGCTTCTGTAACATAATGGTCTCTGCTAGTATATTTGGAGTTTCTTGGAGAAAAATGATGTGCGGATGTGCGCTCCTTGACATTTGACACAGGAGTATAGAGAGTAGCGCTTGTTTGCCATGTGCATCCCTCACATGATCGAGGTGAGGAAATGCATATTCGTAGTGTGGGCTATAATAGGTAGTATGGGCTATAATAGGTATGGAAAATAGAGTGTGAGCGCACCAAGATTCCCCATGAATGGCTCTTCATCAACTTGTAGCATGTAGAGTACTTGTGAAATGATTCCTCACTGCACATCTTGCTAGAAACAGTAACAAAAACAATACAAATGCAAAGAGCCTACAGCAAATGGCTGCACACCTGTGACCGGTTGCCTGGTATACAAGTAAATGGACCCTTTCTTTCACAAGCTAGCCCCTGCTCCTTAAGGGAGGATTTAACAGAGACTAGGGGGCAAGACAGGAGGTGAGGTTTGGAACCCAGAACCAATGCAATGACACGCGAGAGAATAAAGGCAGCTCGTCATCATGGCAGGAGGAGGAGTTGTGGAGGCACATTTTGCCGAAGAAGGAAGATGACAACAACCCCGAAGAGTCACCATCCAGAGAATCCGGAACGGCAGCCACAACCGGAGAGGACTGTGAGGGTGTGTTAGAGCCGCCCACTATGCTAAGACTATGCATAGGCAGAAGAAGTACCCCTACGGCAAGCCAACATTCGCAGCCACGCTCCAGGAGGAGTGTGGCTCTCGCAGGTGTGTGATCGCGTTTGGTGTTTGGGTGAACAGGGTGGTAACAAGAAGGGAGGTCAACCGTAGGAGATCTTAAGTATTATTGTCAACAGACCATGGTCTTTCTTTTATTAATTTACATTTCTTTTATGTTCATGCACGGGCTATCAGTGATTGCAAATCTATGGAGAGCAAGATTCTATTCTAGACAGTCCATATCTCAGTTGCTTGTAACGAAGTGACCAATTGCAACTTAAAGACATTGAATATTATAATATAGCCCTAAGAAAAGGGTATTAATCACTATATACGGTGAAGGTGGTGGTATCCAACCATATGTAGAGAAAAGATAACTTACCTGCATATGTTTCCTTCTCTCAGAGGGATCGGTGGGTTTCTCTCCTGATTCTGGACAAGGAAAACAAAAGAGAAAAGAGGGGCATATCAACAAGGGGTGGCGATAATATTATTGCCGCTTTAGAGCCCGTTTTCAGGCGTAAAGCGGCGATAATATTATTGCATTATCAACAAGGACATGCTAGCACGTGTTTCCTTGCAATAGAGCCCCTTGTCAGCACGCCTCCCATCGCATCGCTAATGAGATGCAAAGGAAGTGTGCCTGACAAGACTCCCTTGGGAAAATATCGCTAACCCAGCTTCGTCATATTGACAAGGATAGTTAGCGATATTCAAAGTCACGTTAATTATGCCTTAACGCAGGAATTTAACGTCTGTTAAATTCCTGACTAAGGCATACCTAACATGAGGGGTGGGTTGGGGGACTAAGACCACAGGCCCTATCATCTAGGATATCGCAATTTTCCACCATGGAAAACTGCGATATCCCCACTATCTCTGGAATTGTTATTGCCTCGGTGATGTGTGTTGTTGATAACGCGCTAACCGGGTGATAAATTCCAGAGCTAGCCGGCGATAAATATGCAAGCGCTAAGCGCGCTTTGCAATATTTATCGCCGGCCCTTGATAATATGACCCAGAGGGAATCCATTGACAATAGCCTGTATTCAAAGACTATACTATACGTAAAATAAAGTGACTATGCGCAACTATAACAGACTGTAGATTCACTGTTATTGCCTGAGACTTACAGTGGCAAAACAATTTTTGAATTTGGAACCTGTCCAACAGGGTGATCAGTCAAAGTTTCCATGCAATAGACCAATGACTGGGGCTCCAACTCCCAGTGTGTTCAACTGAAATGAGGCAACATAATTGCAGGATGGATCCAGCTCCTTTTAGAAGATGAGTTAGGTTGTAATTCTCTGAGTGAAAAAGTGGCCATCACATAGAGTCCCAGGTGCAAACCACCTGGCCTCAGAAAATATAAAAAATGGCCAAACTTCGTGTTGAAGCATCCTAGGTTATAAAATGGGCCAATCAAAGTCTAAAGGATTTCATCCACAAATTGCAGAGTTCCCAGACACCTGATTCCAGAACCAGGGGATGAGTAATGGAGGGAGGTGTCCTCTTCCTTATTGGTAGTGTTGTGATTGTCACTTTTCATAGCTTCTGTAGTGTCAAAGAACAAGGCAGCAACTGCTAGGGCATCACTGCATTCATTTGAACTAGGCTGTTGGAAGAGGTAGCATTGAGACAAGGTTGGGCCTTTGGAGTGCCGCTGATTACAGTGTCATTGATTTCTACTGACCCATGGCTCACATGGTCGAGGCACAGAGCTTTCCCCATGCCCTACAGTCTCTCTGCCCAGTCATGTGCTGAAACCGGGTCAGTGAAGAAGAAAGCTTTTGGGTCACAAATAATTGTGGGCTTTGCTGGACAACAGAGACTGCACTTGATCCTTGTAAATGTTGCGCTGTGAAGTTGTAGTGCTAGGGTGTAGTCCAGAAACACTAAACATTTTTTTGTTTTTCAGCAGAAGAAGTACAGCCTGCTGGGAGAAATAGAGGTAAGAGTCTCTGTCTGCAGTGGCAGTGGCCTGCGAGACCGGACCATGTGTGCATGTTCCAGGGAGAAGAAGGGGGTCAGGGCATAGGCAGGTGTAAAAGTCGTAATCCATTGCTCCAGGAACTCAATCATATTTGGTCCCTCCTCTCCCTCTGGGAGGCCCACAACTCTGATGTTATGCAGGACTCACCCCTCGGGGTATCTGCCGCTCACCCAGTCTATGCGACCATTCATCTGCATCTGATATTGAATTGATTACGGTTGGAGCTCTTGCAGGGGTTGTCCTGTCTCTGCCACCTGGCCAGCCAGCTTCCTCTGGTAGTCCCAAAGCTAGCTTCCTGTGGTTTTCCCGAAGGAGACTGATATCAATTGCCATTGCATTAATCTTGGGTTTCACAGGATGTTTCAATTGCTTGCAAGATTGCATATAGTTTGCCCTCAGAGATAGATGAGTGGTAGGTGGTGTCTGATCAGGCAGTTCATTCACACCACCCATCAGAGGAGGTATCTGGTGAGGATGTTGTTTGCCTTGAGGCAATGTGTTGTCGAATAAACCTTTGAAATATTCAAAGTGTGGAGATCCTTTGTGGCCACATCTGGCACCTTTTTTCTTTTGAACGTATATATATGAATATATACTTATATTCACTGGAAAAAAACAAATTTTACAGGGATGTTATAGCTAGGCACAGATTTCACTTGTACAAAACCAGTAAAATTTAGCAGTTAAAGCTAGTTACACCCCTGTAATACACAGATTATGACCTCACATATTACATCCCTCATGACATGATCAGTAACATCAATGGGGGTAAAGTCATGATTATGGATGCTGAGATGTATGACATACAGGTCATGTGAGAGCTAACAAAATCAGAAAGTTATTAAATGATCACTACTGAAAAGTATGAAAGCTCTCTATGCCAGTATCAAGAAAGCCTGATTCAATGGAGCGATGGGGGATCTTGGATTTTGATTAATATAATTTTTTAAGGTCTTATTATCCACGGATCCCATCCTTTTATGTATTTTTTAAAAGTACATAAGAGTTTGTTTACTCCCCGGGGAGACCAATCGTCTCCTCGAATGGAGGTTTCTTGGAAAATACTGCCATCTATATAGATGCCTTTATTCCCCTTTGTGATAACACTTTCTGCACACTGTCGAGTTAGTGGGGACTTTCTCTGTAAAATACAGAAGTTGGTTTGGGCAGATTCATTTCTTATGATCACGTTAGATGTGGTGTTCCTACACATGTATTGATCAGGCCTTCGGTGTGAGTGCTTGCGAACATTTTTTGAAGACTAGACCAGCTTGTTATCTTGAACATAACAGAGTATTGATTGAAATGATTCAAATCTGTCTGAAAGAGAATATCTTTACTCATGATGGGTTAAAAGATTGGTACCGCGATGGGCACCTGCTTCACTCCCAGCTTCGCTAATTTAGTGATGTGCTGGTGGGAGAAGCAGGTGGCCTGTGCGGACGACAACCTGGAATTTGTGTAGAATATTCTACATGGACCCATTACATGGACGATTTGTTTGTGCTGTCGAACGGTACTACAGAAAAAGCATTGGAATATGAGGGAAAACTGAATAATCACCCTTTTAATCTGAAATTCACAGTCAATTTAAGTGCAGAGGAAATCTCCTTCCTTGATATAACATTAAAAGTACAGGAAGGGAGAATACATATTTCCGTTCATCAGAAAGATACAGCAGGAAACAGCACATTGCACTTTAAGAGTCAACATCCCAGGAATCTGGTAGAGAGTATCCCTTATGGAGAGACCCTGGGATTAAAAAAGGTCTGCAGTCATGCATGGTTCCTAACTAGGGAACAGCTTCTCTTCCCTAATTCTAAGCCAGATCAGAAAGATCAGAAGATGCAACTAATTACATGCTTCAATTCCCTTTGTTGAAAGGTAAGGAATGTACTGAGTAAACATTGGACTATCATTAAGAAAAATACAGCGATAGGCCTGAATTTACCCGTGAGATTGCCTATTACATATAGAAAAGGCAGGCCCTGAGTGATGAGTCGACACATAGCTACCATACAAAGGGACATATGGTTGATACCTGGTTGTCCACATCAAATGGGTTCTACAAGTGCGAGCATTGCATGGCCTGTAAAACCAATATTAACACTGTTGAGTACTCTACCTCAAATGGGTATATAAGGAGGATAGGTAATTTTTATAATTGTTGTTCAGACTGTTGCATTTATGTACTGGTCTGTCCATGCGCCATAATGTACGTGGACAGTACTATCTTTCCTTTATGTAAAGCATATTGGAGCATCAAAGGGCCATAAGAAATATGGATTTTACATAATCGGTATAACGGCATTCCTTTGATAAACATAATAGTGAACCAGGAAAGCTGATGTTCTTTGCCATAGACAGTATTGCTTAGGGCCCAAGAGGGGGTACTAGAGTAATGCGGCTGAGGTGCCTGGAATCGAGATACATTTTCAGCTGGGCTCAATAGGGATGAAGAGATGGAGGTTCATTTGTGTTAAAATATGCAATGACTAATAATTAGATTACCAGCTGTCATTTTTCAAGGGAGTGTGCAGTTGATAAAAACAGTTTTTTAGTATAAGTATTAATTGTCAGCATTTCTTACTTATTTATGTATTTAGATTATGATGTAATATGAATATTAGAATTGAGTTATTTATATGCTGTTAGTTGTGGAATTCCTTTGTATACCTGAATAGGTTTTAAAAAAAACTTTTTTACTATTTATGCCTTTTATAGCCCATTGTATCCGCTGATATGATTAAGTACTTACTGTTGTTGTGATTAACATGCTGCTGATTATATTAGTACTGTACATATGGATGCAGCTGCTATTTGGCAGCTGTGATACTCTGTAAAGGTGAATATGACTCTGTTTACTTATATTGTTTTAGCTGCTATATTCCTATGCTGCTATGTCTTTTGTACTGAGTCTCCATATGATCATTTATCTTGTGATTGCACTGTTAATCCATTTTATTGTGTTTAAGATTTAACTGTGATAATGTTAATGTTCCCACATGAGATAGGTAGAACTAATGAGGGACAAAGCAAGCACTGGCCAGAGTCTTTGGATTCTAACTCCAATATATAATAGAGAGGATGCTAATGAATAATTATTATTGGAATAAGGAGTTATAATCCACATGCTTGGCCTCTGTTTCCCTTGCTTCTCCTCCCCCCCCCCCCTTTCCTTCATCTCCTTTCACCATCCCATTCCTTTTTGAATTTTCTGCACATGGGGTGCAGTCTATGATTCATGGCAGCACTGGTAGTTACTCAGTAGATGAGATATTAAAATTTGGAAACAACTCTGAAAATGTCATTAATTTTACAATGGTGGTTATTTGGGAATGCCCCGGTAATTATTTGCTAATTTGCCAACTAAATGATTTATAGGCCAATTTACTTACCAAGTGCTGACATTATCTTAGATTTATCTATTGTATGAAAAGTTGGAATGTACGTAGGACCCATATCATGACATAACAAGTGCTAGAAATGGTGGTCTCTAGTTAGCAAGGGTTTGCACCTTTATCCAAGTAGGGACCCTTCTTCCTAGTCAGGGTAAGGGGATATACTGCTAAAATAACCTCTGCTCACTACCTTGGTAGCTTGGCACGGGCAGATAGGATTATCTCAGAGGCAGTGTGTAAAGCATTTGTGAACACATACAGCAACACAGTGAAAACGCTACAAATGGAGACCACACCATTTTAGAAAAATAAGTAACCTTTATCTAAACCAAAACAAGACCAAAACAACACAAATCCACAATACAGTAATACAAATATTACTTTAAAATGGTAGAAATTATTCTGCTCAAAGCAAATTGCAGATGCAACACTTTTCACACAAAGTACCTAGGATGCGTTGTGCACACAAACAAAAAGGGTCACAGGGAAGGTGATGCGTTAGCTCCTTTCAAGCAGGGAAGGTGATGCGTCAGTTCCTTGCTTTGGGGAAGGTGATGTGTCGGTTCCTGACTGCTGTGCAGGGGAGGTGATGCGTTGGTTCCTTACCGGAGAGGAGGTGGTGCATCGGTTTCTTTCTGCATCCACTAACAATGCAACATTCTTGGCGCCTTGATGCGATGCGTGATGATCCGAGATGATGCATGGGTTCTTGCAGCCCCACAGCAGGGCTTGCATCGGAATCAGTGCTGTGATCTTGGACTTCGGAGATCAGTGCACCCAATGTGGCATGCTGCAATTTCTCGAGCCGCGGGTAGACGCTGCATAGGTTTCTTCGGCGATGCATCAGAAACAGGTACAGATGCATTGCACTTCTCGTTGTTGTGTTGTCTTTCCAGCTCCCAACAGTCAGAACAACCTCCAGAGGCACAGAGCAGCTACAGGCACCTCTTGGCAGCTCAGAACTCCCAGCAAGGAAGTTCTGGGGAGCTGGGGGTGAAGTATTTGTGTCCCCGAGACTTCAGAACAGGAGGCAACCTCTTCTTCAAGCCCTTGGAGATCTTCCTCAAGCAGGGGACACAGCACACAGCAAAGTTCATTCCATTTCCTTGGCAGAAAATAGCCACTGCAGGCCAACCCCAGACAGGAAACAGCACACGGGCAGTATTCTCCAGCTCTTCTCCTTGGCAAAGATTCCTCTTGATTCCCAGAAGTGATCTCTGTAGTCTTTTCTATCCCTGAGACTTCCAGCAGGAGGCAAGCTCTACTTCAAGCCCTTGGAGAAAACTCAGGATGGAGAAAACAGCAGGATGATAAAAGCACAGTGCAGTCCTTTCCCGGACCAAGACAGAAGCAACCACTGCAGACCAACCCCAACAGCACACAGCACAGGGTCAGTACTCCTCCTTCAGCTTTCTCAGTTCTTCTTCCTGTAAGGTTTCCTAGTTCAGCAGTAATCTAAAGTTCTGGGGTCTTGGCCTGAATATTTATACACAAATCTCTTTGTTCTCTTGGCGCAGAGAAGCTCTGTGCTCAGCCAAAACCAGTTCTGTCCTCTCTGGTGCAGCTGCCCAGCAGGAGGTGGAGACAGCATTGCCCAAAGCAGACAGGGCATATTCATGTGCTAGTGAAAACTCCTCCCACTTCTCTGAATGCAGCCCAGGTCTATTCAGCCCAGCCCTGACTCATTCAGGAAAAGCAGAACACACATCAACCCCCCCCCCGGTGGCGGTCTGAGAGAATGCACATCCCCAGCACCTGTCACTCCAAAACCAGACACCAGACAGCCAATCCACAAACCAGCAGAGGCACACAGGATGACTAATCAATAAAATACCTACTTTCTAAAAGTGGTATTTTGACACACAGAACATACAAACCCTCTTTATTAACCCCTTCCATGCTGCGCAGATTCCGCCGCTGTGCTGACGGAATCTTGCGCGGGCGTGGTCATGACGGAACGGTTCCGTCATGAGCACAGCTCAACCGTGGCTCATGACGGAACCGTTCCGTCATGAGCACCGAAGGGGTTAAAAGACGCATTTGTACAGTCAAGGCATACTAAACTTGACTTTCCTATCGTGTCCCATTGGAACATTTTATTTATAACATACTATAAATAAACTCCCATTCTATCCTATGGGACAGATAGCCTTTCAGTAGTGAAAAACGAAATCAACTGTAATTCATTACCAAGACATGTCACACACGCCAGTACATGTTTATCTTTAACATACACAGTACCCTGCCCACAGAGGTACCTTGGGCCTACCTTAGGGGTGACATATGTAAGAAAGGGGAAGATTAGGGACTGGCAAGTAGGTGCACTTTCCCAATCAACATAGCAGCACTAGACTGCACACAGACACTGTAGTGGCAGGTCTGAATTACATTTACAGGCTGCTCATGTGGGCGGCACAATCAATGCTGCAAGCCCAGTATCAGCATTTGATTTACAGGCCCTGGGACCACACAGTGCACTGTACCAGGGACTTATCAGTAAATCAAATGTACCAATCGTGAAATCACCAATACATAAACACAATTTACAGGGAGAGTATATGCACTTTAGCACTGATAAGCAGTGGTAAAGTGTTCAGAGACATAAAACCAGCAAAAACAGGGTCAAAAACAGGAGGTCAAAAAGCAAAAAGTCTGGGGATAAACCCGCTGGACAAGCCACGTCTTACAACAAGGGAAAAGAAAGGTCCATGGAAGTATGTTGTTGCAAAAAACAACAGATACAGAGGAAGAGGCCACTCGGGAGGCAAGATGGCGGCTGAGTGAGGAGGGAGGTGTTCAGCCGGTTGTGCTCTCCCGGAGTTAAGACGAATAATCTCTTAAACACGACGATATTCCGATGCCTCTAAACTAAGGAGGCGATACTTTTCCGTGTGCCTTCGCTAAGACAAGACAAGGAAAAAAAACTCAATGCATAAGGAGTATAGTGGCGGAACGGATAACTTACGTGGCTGGGTTTCAGCATTGGCCCGATACACGGAGCAGCTGCTTCCTCGGTTGGAACGCATCGAGAGGCTCTGTACCTCCCATCTGCCAATCGCCGCCTCAATCTTTCCCTCAAACATGGGGCCAATGGCGGTTCCACGGGGGAGAGGTGCAGCGGATCGACCGGGCCCACCGGTAATGACTTCGGAGGTTGACGCTTCTGCTCGCGGACGCAGACAGAAGCACAGTGCTCTCCCGGAGACCGCAGACAGGAAGGGGAAGGGCGGAGGCTCCCAGCCCCAGCCACACCGGTCCTCAGTATCGGTAATCGACCTGCTTAGAGGGCAGGCTGCGCAGGCTGCCCTCAATAGGGATAGCAATGTGTGTGGCAACCGCAACGCCAGTGGAGACGGCGGAGACGACGGGGAAGAAGGTGGAGCTGGGGTTCTCGAACAGCCAAGTAAGGAGCTGAGCAAAGAGTTGACTGGAGGGAAAGAGGGGGAGAAGGAGCCCATGCTAATGCTAACGGAGCTAAGCATGGTTGGCCCGGCAGGCGAAGGTAAACCTTTGGATTTGCAGCCCAACGCTGCTACAGTCAAACAGAATGCTTGTCCAGTCCAGGACCAGGAGAGTCCGTTGGTTCCATTGGTGGGTGGGGAGAATATACCCCCCGCTCAGATATCCGCTCAGACATCAGTGCCACAGGCGGGTTCGAGTGAGGCTTTGATGGGGAAAAATAAGAGTACCCCTGGTCAGATGAAAGATCATGCCCCAAGAAACAAGGGGGGTTTCAGGGGCCATCGAACTCCACGCCAGGATTGCGATAGGGATCTTGACTCAGAGACAAATGATTTTTATTCTCTCTCTGACGTAACGTGGTCTGATGGTGCCTCTGATTCAGGCGGAGATACCCTGTCTAGCGATGAACCACAATCGCAGTCTAAAGCTAAGCTACTTTCTGCCTCTGAATCCGTGACAACGGTACGTTCCCTGAATCTCTGTCCAAAGAGACTTGAAGGCCAGAAACAGGCAACTCTGAACTGGGACTATACACTCGGAGATCAATTGATGGGCAGTATTAATCCTAACTCAATTACTGGCTCAGAAGCTGGGCTTAATCCAGCTCCTTCTACATTAGAGTCTATTATGCAATGTGTTGCAGCACACCGAGAGGAGTCCGGGGCGGAAAGCAAGAGATCACAGAATGCCTATCGTAAACTCCAAGGGGCAATCAGGAAGGTCGCTAAGACCTGTAAGGATATAAGTGACCGCATGACGGATATTGAGACTCGGACAGAAGTTTTGGAATCAGAGGTTGCTGGTTCCAAAGGTCAAGTGGATGCTCATGAGGCACGATTAATTGATATTCAGTGGAAACTTGAGGAGGGGGAAAATTATCAGCGTCGGAACAACCTGAGATTTTTGGGTATTCCAGAGGGAAAGGAAGGGTCTGACTCTCGTACTTACATTGTCCAATTGTTGCAGACCTCTTTGCCAGATTTGGTTGGCTGGTACTGGGATAAGGAGGTACAAAGGGCGCACAGAGTCCCCTTTTCTATTCGTCAACCTCTCCGTCCTAATGCTAAACCTAGGGCGCTATTGGTATATTTTGGGAATTTTTTGTTGAGGCAAAGTGTTTTTGAAAGAGCTGGACCAGATGCCCAATTAAAAGCTGAGGGGTTTTCTTTTTTTGTCAGACCCGACTTTTGCCATGTCACTGTGGAGCGCCGGTGGCGTCTACGTCAGATGATTAAACCCTTCCAAGAGAAAGGAGCTCAGGCTTTTCTTTTAAACCCTGCTCGCTTAAAAGTAATTTGGAAGGATACTACAAGCTTTTTTACATCTGAGATAAAGGCAAAGGAGTTTTTGGATACAGGAGGGAAGGTTTAATCTGAGGCGTAATCAGTTTAATATCGGATGTTGGGTAATTCCCCCGTTTTTTTTTGCAGATGATTAAGAGAGTGTTAGACAGTTTTAGGAAGCTAAGATATGTTTATCTTCGGGAGAGCACAATACTCATCCTCTACAGACCTGGTTGGTCTGTTGCCTTCATTTGCAGGGTGGGTGGTTTGGGTGGGTTGGGTGGGTTGGGTGAGTAGCCGAGGGTTAGGGAGTGGGGTGGGAAGGGTAAGGGGTGGAGTAAAAGTTTCAGGGAAATCAGGGAAATTTGGTAAAAAGTATAGGTTGATTGATACTGTGTCATTGAGATGTTTTAAGTCACTGCATTGGAATAAAAGTTACTATGATGGGTAGGCTGAGAATTTGTTCTTTGAATATAGGGGGGTTGAACGATGCTGGCAAACGGTATAGATCTGCCGAAGCTATCCGCTCATGGGGGGTAGATGTTATTTGTCAACAGGAAACCCATATACCTTTTCCAAAGAGAGGGTTAAACAGTATCCCTGGGTTTAAACAGGTGGTCTGCTCGCGTCAAACTACCACTACAAGAGGGGTAGCTATACATACCACCACTCGGATGTTAGAGACGGAGCGAACTTTAGCAGATAGGTGGGGGAGATGGGCTATAGCTCTATTACCTTGTAGAGTAACTCTATGTACAATTTATGGCTCCAACTTTGATGATTCGGATCTGTGGGGTGAGCTGGAGCTTGAGCTAGCAGCCTGGCCTTCCCCACTTATAGTTTGTGGGGATTTTAATATCCATTTAGGTATCTCGGATATCTCTTCGGGGGGGTATGATGGAAGGAAGCCTCGGGTATATAAGGCTCTCAAAGCCTTAGCTGGGAGTCATGGATTAGTTGATGTGTGGACCCGTAAGGTAGTAGGAGATGCCGGCTATACTTATTTTTCCTGCCCCCACCAGAAATATGTTAGATTAGATTATTTTTATATTTCTACCTCCCTTATAGACCGTGCCAATATACGGAAAATCCCAAAGATCCTATCAGATCATAACCCGTTGATATTAGAAGTGGAGCTTTCGGCATTTCTGAACCGCCCTAGTAAATGGTCCTTTGATAGGAAACTTCTTGTAACTGAAGGATTTGTAGACCATCTCAGGAGATCAACCAAGCAGTTCTTTGACATAAATCGGTATAGTGCGTCAAGGGAAACTGTTTGGGATACGTTCAAGGCATATTTAAGGGGGGAAATTATAAGTTTTGCTGGACATCTCAGGAAAGAGCATAGGGTGACTGTACAGAAACTTATTGCTGATCTCTCTATGAATGAGGAACTACATCTTAGATCTATTGTTAATAAACAGAAGGATGCTGCGAGGCTAATTGAACTAGAAGTGATAAAGGTTAAAGCTAAATTAAACGGAATATACAATAATAGGAATGCTAAAATATATCAAACACGAACCAGGGAGAACTACGAATATGGGGAAAAGACCGGAAGACACCTTGCATTGAAATTAAAACAGAGGACGGCGGCTAACAATATCCTGGAGGTTAAACGGGGTGATGGGAGTAGTGTAACTGATCCTCAGGACATTCTTCAAGTTTTCGCTGATTTTTATGGAGATATTTATAAATCTCAGACTGATTCTCAAACCGCCACAGGTCAGGGTTTAATTACTCCTACTCCTACTCCTGAAATTTTACAGGAACTGGAAGAAGATTTTACACAAGCTGAGGTTGACGAGGCTCTACAGTCCATGGCATCTGGTAAGGCCGCTGGTCCCGATGCAATTCCTATAGAAGTGTATAAGGTTTTGTACCCCGAGCTATCACACATGCTTCTGGATTTATTTTTAGCAGTACAATATCATGGTACCACACCCCATTCCTGGAAAGATACTAATTTAATTGTTTTTTTGAAAAAAGGGAAACCATCTGTTAATCCAGCCTCATATAGACCTATTTCCTTGATTAACACCGATGAGAAATTGTACTCTAAAATTATAGCCAACAGGCTATCAAAAATAATTGCTTCCTTGGTTAGTCCATGGCAGCATGGCTTTATTCCCGCGCGTGGAACAACGGATCATGTGCGCCGGGTGATCTCCTTATTTGATATTACCGAACAGTTGGGGGGTCAAATGTCTCTGATTTTATTAGACGCACAGAAAGCCTTCGATCAGGTTGAGTGGGCTTTTCTTTGGCAGATTCTAAATACTAATGGCTTTGGTCCTCGTATTCAGACCGCCATAAAGGCCATGTACTTACAACCATATACAAAAATACAAATGATGGGGATGGAATCCGGGAGAATTAAGATCTCACGTGGCACCAGACAGGGATGTCCATGTTCCCCGATTCTTTTGGTCTGTACATTGATCCTCTAATAAGATCTATGCTTAACGATCAGGCTATTAAACCTATAGTGGTTAGGGGATTTAGTACAAAAATCTTAGCGTATGCGGATGACATCGCTATAATCACCCCTGACCCCCTGACTGCGTTGGTCCGTATTGAGGCTCTTGCATTAGAATTTGGTCGCAAATCTGGATACAGGCTGCATACAGCGAAAACTAAGATTGTTTGTTCTAGTAATACCCCGTTTAACGATGATAGGAGATTCTTGGAGGCTACTTATGTAGGGATTAATATAAGTGCGGGCACTTCAACTATCTGGGATATTAATCTCCCACAGCTGCTAACTAAGATTAGCACTGATTTAAAGCGCATAGATAAATTATATATTTCCATCATAGGACGTGCTAATATCATTAAAATGACTATGTTTCCCAAAATTTTTTATCTTTTTAGATGCATTCCAATTGAGCCCCCTAAAGAGTTTTTTCTAAAAATTGACGGGATATTTTCTCAGTTTGTATGGGGTATAAAAAGATTAGAAGATCTATAAAGTTGATGACTTTGCCACAAGACCGTGGCGGATTAGCTATCCCCCATATGAAATATTATTTTTGGGCTGTAATGCTGCAGCAAATGGTTAGCTTATTTCGACCAAAATTTGGACCAGGTACTACTTCGGCGCTGTATAACACGGACTCCCCTCCATCTGTCTATGAACTAGCACTAGGAGACTATGCACCAGGCGTTTTACTAAGGCAGTTAGATGGCAGCTATTATAAGAGAACGCGGTTCAAAATAGTCAGAACTGCCTGGAGTGTCTGGAGTAAAATAAGTAAACTTCTGGGGATCCCCAAGATACATAAATATCATGTTATCTGGCGCTCGTCTATTTTTCCACCTTTATTTTATGATAATTTAGGAAAAAGCTGGGAACTGGCTGGTATAAATCTAATTGGAGACTTATTCGTGAGATCCGAGTTAAAATCCTTTCAAGAGCTTCAAAGTCAATTCGGGGTGGAAACTAAGACTTTTTTTAAATATTTACAATTTAGGGCGATTATTAAAACCGTAAAGTTTCAAATAACTGGATTCGACGATATACCGATGCTTGATTGGCTCGGGTATAGGCAGCCTCGAATAAAGGATTTATACTTAATCTTGCTGAATGCTAATCAAGATGATATCGTCAGTTCCGAAAGTGTCTGGGCAGGCTTGCTAGGGGACCCTGACGTGGACATTTGTAGATCTCTTTATTTGTCAAAAAAAATATTTCTCGCAGCTAACCTTAAAGCTCACCATTTCAAAACTTTGTTTAGGTTATACTATACCCCTGCTAAACTCTTCAGTTGGGGGAAAAGGGAAACTGATTGTTGCCCTAGATGCAATTATGGTCCGGCAGATATAATACATATGTTTAGTGGATGTAACCAACTTGTTAATGTGAAGGCAAAGATAGAGAATTTTCTTAATCAGGTTACTGGTGGTTCGGCACGACTAACATCAACTCTGATCATTTTAGGGATTGATGATAGTCTATGTCTAGATTCTTCCCAAATTTATTTTTATTTTATGGCCTCGGCCATTTTGCGTTTAACCATTGCAACTCATTGGAAGGATCCTGAACCACCCTCCTTTCAGGAATGGTATTCAAGACTTCATCATGTTTTTAATTTAGAGAAGGCACTTTATAAATGTAAAGGAAATAGAGCCAAAAGAAGAGGTCTTCGGATATGGGGCCCGATATGGGAAACTGATGAGATTTAGGGATGTATTTTTTTTCTGAATTGCTTAACCATTATTTTGAAGTGTATAGCTGGATTTGTAATATGTTACTTGCAGTGATTAATTGGCTTTTACCCTTTGTCTGTATGATTAGTTCCTTTTTTTTATTATATATTTTTTTCTTTTTCCCTCTCAGTGTAACTATGTTTCCCTTGATTTCCCTGTCTAAATCAATAAAAATATTAAAAAAAAAAAAAAGGAAGTATGTTGTTAATGTCTATGTTAGACAGGGTATATGTTTGTTTAGAGGTTGTTGGGTAAGTACATTTTGAACAAGGTTTGTGATAGCTGTAACGCGTCAGTGTTTGGATCCACTGCAAATACAGAAATAAAGTGAATACACGCTACCTAATTTGCATGCTTTCTTCAACTTGCAGAGTGCTGCTCTAAATATATTTGTATATACCACTACTGTGATCATACTAACTGAAAAAGAAAATTAGAATATTTTAAAAACAAAATCATTATTTACCCACCAAGCTCAGCAGGTCGAACAGGGCCTTTTCATGATCAAGGACATCTGCCCAGCGGCTCGTCAGCTGCTGCTGTTTGGGAGTGATTATGGTGCTGCATCTCACACACTGCCACACTTGCCCTCACAGCAGCTGACGACCCCACAGAGCATAGTCCTTGCCTGGCCTGCTTCCTGTTGCTGGCATGTGGGAGAGGTGGCGTTTCACTCAAAAAATGAGTACTGTCACTTTCGCTTCTCTAAAGATGGGGCGGGCCCGCACCTCTGCCGTTCTGCACTGCCTGAATGGGTTGCTGGTGGCACTGGTGTTGCCAGCTTCTGCCATAGATACAAAAGAGAGCTTGAGGGACACTAGGATGAAGGAAAGAACTAAGCAAGGGGTATGGCTGGTGTGAAAAACAGGAGGAGGACAGACAAAAAAGGCCAGGAAAGGATCAAAGCACAATAAAATTGACAAAACGGATAATTAACACAGGGACGATTACACAATAACAAACAAAAAATAAACATTTTGGGATGAAGTAATTGGAAAGAGCAGATAGGGTTGGATTGATTGAGATAGGAAAGGAAATGCAGCCAGCAATGAAAGAAAGAAGCAAACAAAACAAAATGGTCACGGCCATGCAGACTTTTGAGTGCTGAACACACTACTGGCCTTAAAATGTAGCACAAATGGGTGGGCAAAAATACTGCCTGTTTGCAGACTATTTTTATAATCCTGCATAATTCCGCAGAGTAAAACTCCATGAGATCTGCCCAGACCTAGTCTCTATGGATTATTTAACTTTTACAGGTGCAAAGCTTTATTTTTTAGTTTTATGCATGCCATTTTCAGGAGGACAAAGATTGCTGGGAGTTCCAGTTTATGCCACAAAGTTTCAAGTCTGAATATACTTTTGTTAGCATGCAGGTGCTGCATGAATCAAGGTGCACAGATTTTATGTTTGATATTTTTCAAATGAGAGAATGAATACTATAAAGAACATTATGAGATAATAATAGAGTGATGTAAGAAAATGACCAAATATAAATATCTAATTAGAGCCTTAGCTGAAGCCTTAATCTCTGTACACTGTTGTCTAATACTACAAGTTATGGTATAGCACAAACAAAAATAATCTAAGGAAAATGACAAAAATAAGTGGCAGCAGATTCAGTGGATTGCTGGATCCCGTCCTCCAGGAAGAATGTTTGCACAGAAAAGTGGGATGAGGTGCTTACACTAACCTGAAGATTTCCCCCCTCACCTTCATGATTTCTTAGTACTTACTGGCAATCTATTTGAAAAATGTAATTATTTCAATGTTTCTGCAATATTGGGAATTCAGACAGATAATCCACACATATCAATAAAGTAGATAGCTTCTCTACATTTAAATGCAATTTTAGGCAGTGAAACAGTCAGACATAATAGATCATCCAGAAGTAACATTTAAGATTCCATCTTCAATTTAAGGTTAGTAATGGAATTATCAACTATAAGGAATACCTTCTTATGAATCTCCTCTTTTACTAACTGGCTCCCAGCAGAAGGGGATAGCCCAATCAATCTTATGAGTTAGCAAGATTAACTGTTCATGACATAGTGAGGACCTTATAAAACCATCTTAATCTGTACACTATGATGTCCTTCACTTTCTAAGGTTTTTTATATACCACAACCAACCGATTAATGCCTCATCACCATTAGGATAACTGTTGCCTGAACATTAAACCAAGCTCAGAGTAATGTAGAACCCATTGCAATTAGGGGGCACCAAACCATCCTAAAGTGAACAACAAACATATTCATGCCAGAAATCAGGAATGTTTTCATAACCACTTAACACTTTGATTGAAAAACAAATACATAGTGTGAGCAACTGTCATTGTTTTTCAAATATTTAAAGTACCCAATTTTAGGTTTGCTTAGCAGAGATCATGTTGGCACAACCCACAAGTACATACAGAAAGGGGTTTTGAGTGCTTAATTTGAGACGGTGGTTTCCTTGGTTTGGCATCTGCACTTAATTGTCAAAACCAGCACTCATGACACCTGCCACATGGTGGCACTGTTTGTGTAATTAAAAGATGAACAGAACAAAAGTTGTTTATAATTCAATATACATTAAAAGCAACTGCTACAAGCCACTCAAGCTATTCTAATAGCTCTGGGGAACGCAAACAGTCTGAATTGTCACATTTGTAGCAGTGTGATGTTTAGTAGATGTGTTGATATTGTCATTGGCAACAGCAATAGGTAATACAAGCTGCACTGGCCTCCTGATGAGGGCTCTGGCACTTATGCTTTTGATCAAATTAAGCACTGGTCACCGCTCTTCATGCATTGGCATGTTTTTTTGAGCCTCTTCCAGGCATTGGTTTCCTGGGCTGTCCATTACATTTTGATATCAGTCCATTGCATTTGGTGGATGTGTACGTTTTCAACATTTCTTGCTTGAACTGGTAATGGATTAAATATTGTTTATTTTATTTTTGTATTGTTTATAGGCTTCAACAACATGATGTGTTTGATTTTTGGCAGCTTCATAAAGACACATATTAAGTATTGTGCTGTTCTTGGTCTTCTGCATGCATTCAAATAGACCTAAATAGGCATAAAGAATAGCAGTATGGAGCAGCTGTGAAAAGGTGTGCTGGAACCTGAGAAAAGTACCACTGATTCAAACATCATGTTTGACAAAAAGTGAGCATGTATTATCAATACAAATATGGAATCAACCAGGTGCCTGTGAAAATGGCACTGCTATGAAAGTCATAACAGAGCAGGTGAGGGGCTAGTGCTCTATATTGCTGCTCTTCAGCTGCTATTTGAATTGTGGCAGCTGCTGGAGCTGACCCCACTACCCACTGTCCTTGCTGTGCTACAGGCTACAAAGCATGACACAGACACAGCTCTCCCTGCTGTGCCTAAAAATCCATGCAATGACAGTAGCAGGAAGCCAGACGGGTGTTTTATGTTTTCTGTATGTCTGCTGGTCCTAAATTAGTGTGTTGATTTCGTATTTAAAATCCCTCAAGCCTGTGCTCTTCCCTTGGGTCCAAATGAGTGGGATTGGATAGAAGAGCAGTAATTACTGGGATTGTAAATATCAAATGAACCATACCAGTTTATGTCTTGCCCATTTAATTTGCAAAATGTCAACAAACCCTGCTTTTGCCTCCTTAGCAGGTCTGGTGAGCTGCAATCTAAGTCGCTCCTTTACTGCCAGAAAGGTCGGTATCCTATGCTACATACTTTGGTTCCTGCATGACATTCACCAGCAAGAAAAATGTTCATTGTGAAGGTCTCCATTACCCTGATTAATAGTGGCCAGGTGTGAGGAGAAGCATTTTAGTCCTGTGTTGGCCCATCACTGCGCCAGAGGCTAAACTTCTAGAGTGCCTGGTGAGCATAGAGCAGACTGTTGCACTGTGAATCCACCACCGGCACTGACATTGGCAGCATGCCTTTTTAAAGGCAGTTGAAGTGCCCGTAACTCCCACCTCTCTTGCTCTCACATTCTAGCTGTCTCTCAACCTAGGACAAGCCTGCTGCCATGCCCAGGAAGTGCACTGTCCTCCGGCTTCCCTGTGCCAGGTCATGAGGCAATGAATTGCTGAGTGAGCCCTTTGGGGGAAGGGTGTGCCATGGTCTGCCAGCTATCTTGTCTATGCCTTCCACACTATTATTGGCTCTGCTCCTCTCTCTTTTCATCATTCCTTCCTCTTCTTCAACTTCTATATCTAAACTGCTCACTCTTCCTTCCCTTCTTTGGCCCTCTTACTCTATGACCCATCCCTTTCCCATCTCGCCTCCTCTCTTTCGTCTCTTCATTGCAACAAATGTGTTTCTTCTATCTAAGTTTCCCATGTCTCTTCTTTAAGTTTGTCTTTCCTTGATGATCAAACCCTCTCCACTGTACCTTTTTTATCTTTCTGTAACAAACTGAGCAAATATTTAATGGGGGGGGTGCCTACCCACCGTAATTAATAAACACAATCATAGTCAGAGTAAACCACAAAGGTCACTAAATTAAACTGACCTCAACCCTATGGTCGCTGAGGCACAGGGCAATATGTAAAGTCATTATGCAGCACCAAAACAGTAATACCATTACAACAGAACACAATAAAAATCCCAAATCAATTAAGAAAAATACAATAAATTATAATAAGTTAAATGACACCAAAGCAACAAAAATCCAATAGTGAGAACTGTAGAAATGAATTTTAAAATGTTTAAATAAAAATAACATCAGAAAGGCTAGAGGAATAGAAACAACTCCCTGCAGTCAAGCCTTTGTCTCTGCTCTGGGACAGTTTTCACACCTTAATAAGGCTGATGGAAATTAGCATCCAGGGGCTTCTGGCAGGAAAAAGGGAACATTCTGAAAGTACCTTTTCCTTAAAATTTATTAGAAATCCGACTTCACTACAGACTTCGACTTCCTGCAAAGAAGCGCTGTTCCTGTGTTGTTGCTGTCTGGCCACTTCGCCACGCCTCGCGGCCCCCGCTTCGCGGGAGCCGCTCGTAGGCTTAGACTCTCTCTGGGGAACATCCTTTCTGGCTCCCTTCACGTGCTTTGAGCACCAACGCGCCCCTTGCAAGCTGTCATCTGGTCAACAGGGGTAGAGGCGGGACTGCGAGGACCAGCATTCCTAGCGGCGTGGATCGGCCGCAGCTGGTCCTCTTCCCGCCCCCTCCTCCTCCTCTTTAAAATCTGTGTGGAGTGAGTGAGCCTTGGGACCCTTCCTGCAAAGAAGCGCTGTTCCTGTGTTGTTGCTGTCTGGCCACTTCGCCACGCCTCGCGGCCCCCGCTTCGCGGGGCCGCTCGTAGGCTTAGACTCTCTCTGGGGAACATCCTTTCTGGCTCCCTTCACGTGCTTTGAGCACCAACGCGCCCCTTGCAAGCTGTCATCTGGTCAACAGGGGTAGAGGCGGGACTGCGAGGACCAGCATTCCTAGCGGCGTGGATCGGCCGCAGCTGGTCCTCTTCCCGCCCCCTCCTCCTCCTCTTTAAAATCTGTGTGGAGTGAGTGAGCCTTGGGACCCTTCCTGCAAAGAAGCGCTGTTCCTGTGTTGTTGCTGTCTGGCCACTTCGCCACGCCTCGCGGCCCCCGCTTCGCGGGCGCCGCTCGTAGGCTTAGACTCTCTCTGGGGAACATCCTTTCTGGCTCCCTTCACGTGCTTTGAGCACCAACGCGCCCCTTGCAAGCTGTCATCTGGTCAACAGGGGTAGAGGCGGGACTGCGAGGACCAGCATTCCTAGCGGCGTGGATCGGCCGCAGCTGGTCCTCTTCCCGCCCCCTCCTCCTCCTCTTTAAAATCTGTGTGGAGTGAGTGAGCCTTGGGACCCTTCCTGCAAAGAAGCGCTGTTCCTGTGTTGTTGCTGTCTGGCCACTTCGCCACGCCTCGCGGCCCCCGCTTCGCGGGAGCCGCTCGTAGGCTTAGACTCTCTCTGGGGAACATCCTTTCTGGCTCCCTTCACGTGCTTTGAGCACCAACGCGCCCCTTGCAAGCTGTCATCTGGTCAACAGGGGTAGAGGCGGGACTGCGAGGACCAGCATTCCTAGCGGCGTGGATCGGCCGCAGCTGGTCCTCTTCCCGCCCCTTCCTCTTGTTTTTCCTTCATAGCTTGTGTGGACAACGCGCACGCGGGACGCGCGCGGGGCAACGGCCGGGGCGAAGACCGGGCTAAGAGCGGGCCGTTTGAGGCCGGCAGAGGACGGCCCTGGCCCACCCCCCTTATTGCTCCTAACCTGCTTGTTATTGTATCATCGTGCTGAGACAGGTTAGCTTAAACTGAAGCTCCCTAGTTAGTAAGTCGAGTGACGACCCTGACCTCATCGTAAGCACCATGAGTACTAGGATGACACGTAGCAAAGCCTCCAAAGGTGGTTCACAAATCTGTGGCCCTATGGACGACTTCATCACCCGCACAAATATAGCCATCGATGAAGAAATATCTAAACTTCAAACCCGGGTATCCCTAGAATTGGTAGCTGCACGTAGGCTGTCCGAGGTAATTGCCCTCTCGAAAAAATCATCCCTAGGACATATAGCCTCTGCTGTCACTCCAGCACGCCCTGCCTGCCCAAATAGTATTACCACCCAGGTTGATTTACACCAGCCCCCGATTACTTCCACCCTCACTCCGCCCTTAGAACAATCACGCATTACAGAAGAGCTAAGTTTCGCTGCACCTTCTCACGCCCAGACCCCCACCCTTAATCCCTTTTCCCAAGTATTCCCAACTACTTCCCGTGTTAGTGGTGCACAACCCAAAAGAAAACGCCAATCACGCTCAGCCTACTCTCGTAAAAAGGCAAAGGTCGCAGTCTCCCACCAGCTCACAATGACCAACACTCAGGCACGTAATGCTTTACCTGAGGGTTCCTCGAGCACACAGTCAGTATGCCAAAGTATGGGAGAGGGTCCAGCCAACACCACCCCAGTAGACGAGGGGGCGCAGGTACAAGACCAGGGAAGGAATGATAAGGAATTTATAGATCAAGTCTGGGAAACATTAAAAAAACTTCTCTCACCACTCGACTTAAGATTGTCTAGGATAGAAAACAATCTACTCGAGATGGAGAAGAGCATTATTGCTCTGGCCACTCTTGGCCTGAGAAGTCTCGAAAACCAGGGCGTGTCCTTATCTGACCCACTTTCGCCAGCCCCTGTTTTGCAAGCTGAGCAGCACCTCCCACCAGTACCTGTTGCTGTAAGGCCTGTTCCCAAGCCGAGGACTGTGGCTGTGGATCTAGTTTCCATAACCGCTAAACCTCAGGCTACCAAACCGCAGATTCCCACACGGAACTCTAAGCCTGGAAAAGTAAATCCAAACCTGGTAGCATCCGCCAGACCCCAGCCTGCCGAAACCCAGGGTCCTCGTCCAAAAGAAAATTTTAGAGGAGGCTATATAGACCTTCCACCAGAGGCCAATGACTATGTGGTCGTGTTGACAGGCGTCCCTGTGATTGACACTGACCAACACGAAAACCACTGGTCATTGAAAAATAAAACTATGCACTGGCTTAACGTCAACAGACCGATTCCCAATGGCAAAAGAAGCCGAGTAATGATGGTCCGTAGAATACCCTGGGTGGGCCCAACCAAGAAATCTAAGCAAGGGGACTGTGTAGTTGTAACTTTTGAAGACCCACATACGGCGCACCATATCTGTTCCTGGCCAACTAGTGAAGATTCTTTAGTCATACCAAGGCCGCTATCCTATTTTTACCCCCCACGCCAATTGCATACCCAAGCGGATAACTGGTCCTTGGTGCAGCACCACCCATGGAACACCCATCCCATGAGGCAAAAGAATACTCTTTTACACTGGAATGGCCTTTCAACCTACAATAGATTTGGAGGCCTGGAGGAGGTCGATTGACTTTCTATGTTCCCAGCATGCCCACAACTAGAAAAAGCATTGTCTCCACATGTTATAGACATAATTGGAAATCCAACCAACGGCCCTCCAACTAGCCAAGCCGGGCTTCTGACTCTCTTGCCCCGGGCCATGGAACCGATCAAAATGGCCATTTTAGATTGCAAAAGAGTGGAAACGAGGCTAGACAGCCCCTGTTCGATCCCCCCTCCTCCAGTACAATCTAATCCAATGGAGATCGACCTGCCTGATAGAGTTGCCTCCCCAGGCGATTCTTCACTGAGGGTCTTAAGCTGGAATGTGGCTGGCCTTGCACGTAACTTTGATAACCCGGAATGGAACACCTTCCTGGCACCCTATGACATTTGCTTGCTACAGGAAACATGGTGCCAGGAACCTAGACATAGAGTGGGGTTTTCGACCTTCTATGTTCCGGCTGTATGTCACCAAGGTTCTAAAGGACGCCCATCCGGTGGTCTTCTCATCTGGATCAACATAGCACTAGACCTCAGTGTTTCTCAAAGGACCACCGAAACACCTGACCTTCAATGGCTAACAGTGCACTACAAAGGGGGAAGGAAACTAGAACTATTTAATCTCTACTTAAGGGGCAATAGGAACGGAGGATCTCTAAACTCTTTAGGCTTAAGTAACTACCTGTCTGCCTGTGACGCCGACTCTCTCGTCCTGCTGGCAGGCGATTTTAATTGCTGTTTTGAGCCTTTAGCCAAAGAAGATATTCTGGATACCAACGAGGAGGATAACAGGAGGGGCATCCCTATTTTGAACCTCGAACCGATCCCTAAATGGACACAAAAGGCGATCGATATAAATGCTCTTTGCATGGAGCATAACTTGAGAGCAACGAATGGGCGCTCTAAATCAGATCCCATGGGTGCCCATACATACAATAGGACGGGCCACTCATCCAGAATTGACTTTGTTATGCTCAACTATAACCTCTGGCCATACCATCAAGACATGGAGGTTATAGAGACCTGTGACAGCGACCACAACCCTCTCGCTTTAACCATTTCTGTCCCCTGGCAAACTGGGTCTCAAGAAACCACTAATCAGTTATGGAAAGCTTCACATGAGATTCTTCCCTCAAACTGTGGCAGACGTCTTAAATGGGCAAGAGTCTCAGCGGATGAGGCTAGGATGTCACAAGCTGAAACCATCTTACTAGAGGCTGAATCTAGGCTTGATAGCACGAATAGCGATAGCAAGATGTTTTTATCGTTATTTACGGAGACTGTAACGGCACTAAGTGGGCTGTTCATCATTCCCAAACCCAGCTCCAGATCTGCTTTAAAGGGGGCCCTGAGAACAAGTGAAAAGTGGTTCACAACCAAGTGTCGACTTGCTAAGGGTGATCTTGTTGCTGCAGTAAAAGGAAAAGACCAAGCTACCATCAGGTCTGCAAGGAAACTTTATAGGAAAACTGTGACTGAGGCCAAGCGGACTTATGATTTCAACTTTTGGCGTGACCTAACGGAGGCGAGCACAAGGAAAGATGCTAAGGGGTTCTGGGACTTGCTAAGATCAAGAGACAAGCCCATTGATCAACAACTGACTTGTAATATCCCTGGTGTTGCCTGGTTTGCCCACTTTTCGAAATTGTATTCGGCTCAGACAGGGCCTCCGCAACCAGACCCGCTCCCAAAGCTCAGTTCCACAGATCTCCCACCAAATGAAGTCCTATTTACCACCTTGGAAGTAGAGAAGGCAATCAGGTGTATTGTTTCTAACAAAGCGGCAGGACCTGATGGGATCCCGGGCGATTTGATAAAAAATAATCCCCCATTTTGGAGCAGATTAATTGCTGCTCTTCTTAATGAGGTTATGTTGGGGGGGTCTTTCCCTGACTCCTGGAGGGGCGCTGAAGTAGTCCCCATTTTTAAGAAGGGTAGCAGGGAAGACCCAGCCAATTACCGCCCCATCAGTTTGCTGGATTCGACGCAAAAGGTAGCGGGGAAAGTGGTATTGGGCAGGATTCTGGAGTGGGTGGATGAAAATCAGATATTGTCTGATTTCCAAGCGGGTTTTAGATCAGGGACAGGCACCGTCGAGCAGACATTCCGCCTTTTAATGCTCTATTGGAAGGTAGTGGTGCTAGGAGGGGGCAGCTTATACTTAGTCTTCATAGACTTAAAAACAGCCTTCGACCTGGTTCCAAGAGCATTATTGTGGAAGGTCCTTGACGAGTTAGGTCTACCTCCCTATTTGTTGGCCTTGCTGATAAAATTCCATGAAAACAACTTTGCCCAAATCAGATGGGGTGCCCAGGGAGAAAAAACCCCGTGTATTCCAGTAGACAGGGGCGTCCGCCAGGGGTGTGTGCTTGCCCCCACTCTGTTTTCGCTTTACGTCAATGGAGTGGTGGAGCACCTTCTTCAACATCCTGCAGATGCACCATCCCTGGCTGGAAGGAAAATCCCGACGCTCCTGTTTGCGGACGACACCCTCCTGATTTCGAAATCACCTGCAGGCATACAGTCACTACTTTCCAGCTTCAAGGCCTTCTGTGACACCAAGGGACTGGCCATAAATATTGGCAAGACCAAATTTCTTGTCCTCAACCCCCCTAAGAAATCTGTTAAACCCCCCACTCTAGACTCTGTCACATTAGAACGGGTCAAAGAATTTGACTATCTAGGCATACGTCTTTGTGATAGTATGAGCTGGAAGGCCCATCACCAAAAAGTGTTTCTAACCCATAAGAGGGTTGTTGGTGCTTTACTTAAAGAGCAGCGCGCTTCCTCCATAAAACCTATTGGGGCACTTCTTGATATTTATAGGGGTAGGGTTGTGAGTGCAGCACTGTATGGCGCAGAACTTTGGGGTACCCAGAGAGTGGATACTTTGGCCCACCTAGAAAATAAATTTCACAAAGATCTGATGAGGCTACCCCAGAGCACCCCCACAATCCCCCTCTTGCTGGACGCAGGTACTCGTCCAATCTGCGAGCAAGCTAAATTACGCCCCTTACTACTATGGTCTAGAATTTGGAACGTCCCCGAACTCCACAGCTATGCAGACGCCCTAAAAGATGTACTGTCCTTACCTGGCTGGCATAAGATCGCCTGGCTCAGAGAGGTCAAGAGGGCATTATACAAGCTCGGTCTGGGAGCTGCGTGGGAAAATAAAACAGCACCTCCTAAACAAGAACTGAAGAAGGCTTACTGGTCTTGGGTGGATAATGAGAGACTTGGTAAATCAAATCACCCAAGATCTGTTGCCAACTTCTTGATGGTTAAAGATATCCCCTCCAGAGAACCATATTTGGACTTGATTCACAGTTCACATGATAGGGCATTATATTTTAAATTCAGGGTTGGGGTCTTACCTTTATGTCAGTTTACCTCTACCTGGAAACCACCACTGCAAACTGTACCCTATTGCCCATTCTGCGAGCTAAAAATCGAATCTGTCGCACACTTTCTGCATGCTTTCTTCAACTTGCAGAGTGCTGCTCTAAATATATTTGTATATACCACTACTGTGATCATACTAACTGAAAAAGAAAATTAGAATATTTTAAAAACAAAATCATTATTTACCCACCAAGCTCAGCAGGTCGAACAGGGCCTTTTCATGATCAAGGACATCTGCCCAGCGGCTCGTCAGCTGCTGCTGTTTGGGAGTGATTATGGTGCTGCATCTCACACACTGCCACACTTGCCCTCACAGCAGCTGACGACCCCACAGAGCATAGTCCTTGCCTGGCCTGCTTCCTGTTGCTGGCATGTGGGAGAGGTGGCGTTTCACTCAAAAAATGAGTACTGTCACTTTCGCTTCTCTAAAGATGGGGCGGGCCCGCACCTCTGCCGTTCTGCACTGCCTGAATGGGTTGCTGGTGGCACTGGTGTTGCCAGCTTCTGCCATAGATACAAAAGAGAGCTTGAGGGACACTAGGATGAAGGAAAGAACTAAGCAAGGGGTATGGCTGGTGTGAAAAACAGGAGGAGGACAGACAAAAAAGGCCAGGAAAGGATCAAAGCACAATAAAATTGACAAAACGGATAATTAACACAGGGACGATTACACAATAACAAACAAAAAATAAACATTTTGGGATGAAGTAATTGGAAAGAGCAGATAGGGTTGGATTGATTGAGATAGGAAAGGAAATGCAGCCAGCAATGAAAGAAAGAAGCAAACAAAACAAAATGGTCACGGCCATGCAGACTTTTGAGTGCTGAACACACTACTGGCCTTAAAATGTAGCACAAATGGGTGGGCAAAAATACTGCCTGTTTGCAGACTATTTTTATAATCCTGCATAATTCCGCAGAGTAAAACTCCATGAGATCTGCCCAGACCTAGTCTCTATGGATTATTTAACTTTTACAGGTGCAAAGCTTTATTTTTTAGTTTTATGCATGCCATTTTCAGGAGGACAAAGATTGCTGGGAGTTCCAGTTTATGCCACAAAGTTTCAAGTCTGAATATACTTTTGTTAGCATGCAGGTGCTGCATGAATCAAGGTGCACAGATTTTATGTTTGATATTTTTCAAATGAGAGAATGAATACTATAAAGAACATTATGAGATAATAATAGAGTGATGTAAGAAAATGACCAAATATAAATATCTAATTAGAGCCTTAGCTGAAGCCTTAATCTCTGTACACTGTTGTCTAATACTACAAGTTATGGTATAGCACAAACAAAAATAATCTAAGGAAAATGACAAAAATAAGTGGCAGCAGATTCAGTGGATTGCTGGATCCCGTCCTCCAGGAAGAATGTTTGCACAGAAAAGTGGGATGAGGTGCTTACACTAACCTGAAGATTTCCCCCCTCACCTTCATGATTTCTTAGTACTTACTGGCAATCTATTTGAAAAATGTAATTATTTCAATGTTTCTGCAATATTGGGAATTCAGACAGATAATCCACACATATCAATAAAGTAGATAGCTTCTCTACATTTAAATGCAATTTTAGGCAGTGAAACAGTCAGACATAATAGATCATCCAGAAGTAACATTTAAGATTCCATCTTCAATTTAAGGTTAGTAATGGAATTATCAACTATAAGGAATACCTTCTTATGAATCTCCTCTTTTACTAACTGGCTCCCAGCAGAAGGGGATAGCCCAATCAATCTTATGAGTTAGCAAGATTAACTGTTCATGACATAGTGAGGACCTTATAAAACCATCTTAATCTGTACACTATGATGTCCTTCACTTTCTAAGGTTTTTTATATACCACAACCAACCGATTAATGCCTCATCACCATTAGGATAACTGTTGCCTGAACATTAAACCAAGCTCAGAGTAATGTAGAACCCATTGCAATTAGGGGGCACCAAACCATCCTAAAGTGAACAACAAACATATTCATGCCAGAAATCAGGAATGTTTTCATAACCACTTAACACTTTGATTGAAAAACAAATACATAGTGTGAGCAACTGTCATTGTTTTTCAAATATTTAAAGTACCCAATTTTAGGTTTGCTTAGCAGAGATCATGTTGGCACAACCCACAAGTACATACAGAAAGGGGTTTTGAGTGCTTAATTTGAGACGGTGGTTTCCGGTGTTTGGCATCTGCACTTAATTGTCAAAACCAGCACTCATGACACCTGCCACATGGTGGCACTGTTTGTGTAATTAAAAGATGAACAGAACAAAAGTTGTTTATAATTCAATATACATTAAAAGCAACTGCTACAAGCCACGCAAGCTATTCTAATAGCTCTGGGGAACGCAAACAGTCTGAATTGTCACATTTGTAGCAGTGTGATGTTTAGTAGATGTGTTGATATTGTCATTGGCAACAGCAATAGGTAATACAAGCTGCACTGGCCTCCTGATGAGGGCTCTGGCACTTATGCTTTTGATCAAATTAAGCACTGGTCACCGCTCTTCATGCATTGGCATGTTTTTTTGAGCCTCTTCCAGGCATTGGTTTCCTGGGCTGTCCATTACATTTTGATATCAGTCCATTGCATTTTGTGGATGTGTACGTTTTCAACATTTCTTGCTTGAACTGGTAATGGATTAAATATTGTTTATTTTATTTTTGTATTGTTTATAGGCTTCAACAACATGATGTGTTTGATTTTTGGCAGCTTCATAAAGACACATATTAAGTATTGTGCTGTTCTTGGTCTTCTGCATGCATTCAAATAGACCTAAATAGGCATAAAGAATAGCAGTATGGAGCAGCTGTGAAAAGGTGTGCTGGAACCTGAGAAAAGTACCACTGATTCAAACATCATGTTTGACAAAAAGTGAGCATGTATTATCAATACAAATATGGAATCAACCAGGTGCCTGTGAAAATGGCACTGCTATGAAAGTCATAACAGAGCAGGTGAGGGGCTAGTGCTCTATGTTGCTGCTCTTCAGCTGCTATTTGAATTGTGGCAGCTGCTGGAGCTGACCCCACTACCCACTGTCCTTGCTGTGCTACAGGCTACAAAGCATGACACAGACACAGCTCTCCCTGCTGTGCCTAAAAATCCATGCAATGACAGTAGCAGGAAGCCAGACGGGTGTTTTATGTTTTCTGTATGTCTGCTGGTCCTAAATTAGTGTGTTGATTTCGTATTTAAAATCCCTCAAGCCTGTGCTCTTCCCTTGGGTCCAAATGAGTGGGATTGGATAGAAGAGCAGTAATTACTGGGATTGTAAATATCAAATGAACCATACCAGTTTATGTCTTGCCCATTTAATTTGCAAAATGTCAACAAACCCTGCTTTTGCCTCCTTAGCAGGTCTGGTGAGCTGCAATCTAAGTCGCTCCTTTACTGCCAGAAAGGTCGGTATCCTATGCTACATACTTTGGTTCCTGCATGACATTCACCAGCAAGAAAAATGTTCATTGTGAAGGTCTCCATTACCCTGATTAATAGTGGCCAGGTGTGAGGAGAAGCATTTTAGTCTTGTGTTGGCCCATCACTGCGCCAGAGGCTAAACTTCTAGAGTGCCTGGTGAGCATAGAGCAGACTGTTGCACTGTGAATCCACCACCGGCACTGACATTGGCAGCATGCCTTTTTAAAGGCAGTTGAAGTGCCCGTAACTCCCACCTCTCTTGCTCTCACATTCTAGCTGTCTCTCAACCTAGGACAAGCCTGCTGCCATGCCCAGGAAGTGCACTGTCCTCCGGCTTCCCTGTGCCAGGTCATGAGGCAATGAATTGCTGAGTGAGCCCTTTGGGGGAAGGGTGTGCCATGGTCTGCCAGCTATCTTGTCTATGCCTTCCACACTATTATTGGCTCTGCTCCTCTCTCTTTTCATCATTCCTTCCTCTTCTTCAACTTCTATATCTAAACTGCTCACTCTTCCTTCCCTTCTTTGGCCCTCTTACTCTATGACCCATCCCTTTCCCATCTCGCCTCCTCTCTTTCGTCTCTTCATTGCAACAAATGTGTTTCTTCTATCTAAGTTTCCCATGTCTCTTCTTTAAGTTTGTCTTTCCTTGATGATCAAACCCTCTCCACTGTACCTTTTTTATCTTTCTGTAACAAACTGAGCAAATATTTAATGGGGGGGGTGCCTACCCACCGTAATTAATAAACACAATCATAGTCAGAGTAAACCACAAAGGTCACTAAATTAAACTGACCTCAACCCTATGGTCGCTGAGGCACAGGGCAATATGTAAAGTCATTATGCAGCACCAAAACAGTAATACCATTACAACAGAACACAATAAAAATCCCAAATCAATTAAGAAAAATACAATAAATTATAATAAGTTAAATGACACCAAAGCAACAAAAATCCAATAGTGAGAACTGTAGAAATGAATTTTAAAATGTTTAAATAAAAATAACATCAGAAAGGCTAGAGGAATAGAAACAACTCCCTGCAGTCAAGCCTTTGTCTCTGCTCTGGGACAGTTTTCACACCTTAATAAGGCTGATGGAAATTAGCATCCAGGGGCTTCTGGCAGGAAAAAGGGAACATTCTGAAAGTACCTTTTCCTTAAAATTTATTAGAAATCCGACTTCACTACAGACTTCGACTTCCTGCAAAGAAGCGCTGTTCCTGTGTTGTTGCTGTCTGGCCACTTCGCCACGCCTCGCGGCCCCCGCTTCGCGGGAGCCGCTCGTAGGCTTAGACTCTCTCTGGGGAACATCCTTTCTGGCTCCCTTCACGTGCTTTGAGCACCAACGCGCCCCTTGCAAGCTGTCATCTGGTCAACAGGGGTAGAGGCGGGACTGCGAGGACCAGCATTCCTAGCGGCGTGGATCGGCCGCAGCTGGTCCTCTTCCTGCCCCCTCCTCCTCCTCTTTAAAATCTGTGTGGAGTGAGTGAGCCTTGGGACCCTTCCTGCAAAGAAGCGCTGTTCCTGTGTTGTTGCTGTCTGGCCACTTCGCCACGCCTCGCGGCCCCCGCTTCGCGGGTGCCGCTCGTAGGCTTAGACTCTCTCTGGGGAACATCCTTTCTGGCTCCCTTCACGTGCTTTGAGCACCAACGCGCCCCTTGCAAGCTGTCATCTGGTCAACAGGGGTAGAGGCGGGACTGCGAGGACCAGCATTCCTAGCGGCGTGGATCGGCCGCAGCTGGTCCTCTTCCCGCCCCCTCCTCCTCCTCTTTAAAATCTGTGTGGAGTGAGTGAGCCTTGGGACCCTTCCTGCAAAGAAGCGCTGTTCCTGTGTTGTTGCTGTCTGGCCACTTCGCCACGCCTCGCGGCCCCCGCTTCGCGGGAGCCGCTCGTAGGCTTAGACTCTCTCTGGGGAACATCCTTTCTGGCTCCCTTCACGTGCTTTGAGCACCAACGCGCCCCTTGCAAGCTGTCATCTGGTCAACAGGGGTAGAGGCGGGACTGCGAGGACCAGCATTCCTAGCGGCGTGGATCGGCCGCAGCTGGTCCTCTTCCCGCCCCCTCCTCCTCCTCTTTAAAATCTGTGTGGAGTGAGTGAGCCTTGGGACCCTTCCTGCAAAGAAGCGCTGTTCCTGTGTTGTTGCTGTCTGGCCACTTCGCCACGCCTCGCGGCCCCCGCTTCGCGGGAGCCGCTCGTAGGCTTAGACTCTCTCTGGGGAACATCCTTTCTGGCTCCCTTCACGTGCTTTGAGCACCAACGCGCCCCTTGCAAGCTGTCATCTGGTCAACAGGGGTAGAGGCGGGACTGCGAGGACCAGCATTCCTAGCGGCGTGGATCGGCCGCAGCTGGTCCTCTTCCCGCCCCTTCCTCTTGTTTTTCCTTCATAGCTTGTGTGGACAACGCGCACGCGGGACGCGCGCGGGGCAACGGCCGGGGCGAAGACCGGGCTAAGAGCGGGCCGTTTGAGGCCGGCAGAGGACGGCCCTGGCCCACCCCCCTTATTGCTCCTAACCTGCTTGTTATTGTATCATCGTGCTGAGACAGGTTAGCTTAAACTGAAGCTCCCTAGTTAGTAAGTCGAGTGACGACCCTGACCTCATCGTAAGCACCATGAGTACTAGGATGACACGTAGCAAAGCCTCCAAAGGTGGTTCACAAATCTGTGGCCCTATGGACGACTTCATCACCCGCACAAATATAGCCATCGATGAAGAAATATCTAAACTTCAAACCCGGGTATCCCTAGAATTGGTAGCTGCACGTAGGCTGTCCGAGGTAATTGCCCTCTCGAAAAAATCATCCCTAGGACATATAGCCTCTGCTGTCACTCCAGCACGCCCTGCCTGCCCAAATAGTATTACCACCCAGGTTGATTTACACCAGCCCCCGATTACTTCCACCCTCACTCCGCCCTTAGAACAATCACGCATTACAGAAGAGCTAAGTTTCGCTGCACCTTCTCACGCCCAGACCCCCACCCTTAATCCCTTTTCCCAAGTATTCCCAACTACTTCCCGTGTTAGTGGTGCACAACCCAAAAGAAAACGCCAATCACGCTCAGCCTACTCTCGTAAAAAGGCAAAGGTCGCAGTCTCCCACCAGCTCACAATGACCAACACTCAGGCACGTAATGCTTTACCTGAGGGTTCCTCGAGCACACAGTCAGTATGCCAAAGTATGGGAGAGGGTCCAGCCAACACCACCCCAGTAGACGAGGGGGCGCAGGTACAAGACCAGGGAAGGAATGATAAGGAATTTATAGATCAAGTCTGGGAAACATTAAAAAAACTTCTCTCACCACTCGACTTAAGATTGTCTAGGATAGAAAACAATCTACTCGAGATGGAGAAGAGCATTATTGCTCTGGCCACTCTTGGCCTGAGAAGTCTCGAAAACCAGGGCGTGTCCTTATCTGACCCACTTTCGCCAGCCCCTGTTTTGCAAGCTGAGCAGCACCTCCCACCAGTACCTGTTGCTGTAAGGCCTGTTCCCAAGCCGAGGACTGTGGCTGTGGATCTAGTTTCCATAACCGCTAAACCTCAGGCTACCAAACCGCAGATTCCCACACGGAACTCTAAGCCTGGAAAAGTAAATCCAAACCTGGTAGCATCCGCCAGACCCCAGCCTGCCGAAACCCAGGGTCCTCGTCCAAAAGAAAATTTTAGAGGAGGCTATATAGACCTTCCACCAGAGGCCAATGACTATGTGGTCGTGTTGACAGGCGTCCCTGTGATTGACACTGACCAACACGAAAACCACTGGTCATTGAAAAATAAAACTATGCACTGGCTTAACGTCAACAGACCGATTCCCAATGGCAAAAGAAGCCAAGTAATGATGGTCCGTAGAATACCCTGGGTGGGCCCAACCAAGAAATCTAAGCAAGGGGACTGTGTAGTTGTAACTTTTGAAGACCCACATACGGCGCACCATATCTGTTCCTGGCCAACTAGTGAAGATTCTTTAGTCATACCAAGGCCGCTATCCTATTTTTACCCCCCACGCCAATTGCATACCCAAGCGGATAACTGGTCCTTGGTGCAGCACCACCCATGGAACACCCATCCCATGAGGCAAAAGAATACTCTTTTACACTGGAATGGCCTTTCAACCTACAATAGATTTGGAGGCCTGGAGGAGGTCGATTGACTTTCTATGTTCCCAGCATGCCCACAACTAGAAAAAGCATTGTCTCCACATGTTATAGACATAATTGGAAATCCAACCAACGGCCCTCCAACTAGCCAAGCCGGGCTTCTGACTCTCTTGCCCCGGGCCATGGAACCGATCAAAATGGCCATTTTAGATTGCAAAAGAGTGGAAACGAGGCTAGACAGCCCCTGTTCGATCCCCCCTCCTCCAGTACAATCTAATCCAATGGAGATCGACCTGCCTGATAGAGTTGCCTCCCCAGGCGATTCTTCACTGAGGGTCTTAAGCTGGAATGTGGCTGGCCTTGCACGTAACTTTGATAACCCGGAATGGAACACCTTCCTGGCACCCTATGACATTTGCTTGCTACAGGAAACATGGTGCCAGGAACCTAGACATAGAGTGGGGTTTTCGACCTTCTATGTTCCGGCTGTATGTCACCAAGGTTCTAAAGGACGCCCATCCGGTGGTCTTCTCATCTGGATCAACATAGCACTAGACCTCAGTGTTTCTCAAAGGACCACCGAAACACCTGACCTTCAATGGCTAACAGTGCACTACAAAGGGGGAAGGAAACTAGAACTATTTAATCTCTACTTAAGGGGCAATAGGAACGGAGGATCTCTAAACTCTTTAGGCTTAAGTAACTACCTGTCTGCCTGTGACGCCGACTCTCTCGTCCTGCTGGCAGGCGATTTTAATTGCTGTTTTGAGCCTTTAGCCAAAGAAGATATTCTGGATACCAACGAGGAGGATAACAGGAGGGGCATCCCTATTTTGAACCTCGAACCGATCCCTAAATGGACACAAAAGGCGATCGATATAAATGCTCTTTGCATGGAGCATAACTTGAGAGCAACGAATGGGCGCTCTAAATCAGATCCCATGGGTGCCCATACATACAATAGGACGGGCCACTCATCCAGAATTGACTTTGTTATGCTCAACTATAACCTCTGGCCATACCATCAAGACATGGAGGTTATAGAGACCTGTGACAGCGACCACAACCCTCTCGCTTTAACCATTTCTGTCCCCTGGCAAACTGGGTCTCAAGAAACCACTAATCAGTTATGGAAAGCTTCACATGAGATTCTTCCCTCAAACTGTGGCAGACGTCTTAAATGGGCAAGAGTCTCAGCGGATGAGGCTAGGATGTCACAAGCTGAAACCATCTTACTAGAGGCTGAATCTAGGCTTGATAGCACGAATAGCGATAGCAAGATGTTTTTATCGTTATTTACGGAGACTGTAACGGCACTAAGTGGGCTGTTCATCATTCCCAAACCCAGCTCCAGATCTGCTTTAAAGGGGGCCCTGAGAACAAGTGAAAAGTGGTTCACAACCAAGTGTCGACTTGCTAAGGGTGATCTTGTTGCTGCAGTAAAAGGAAAAGACCAAGCTACCATCAGGTCTGCAAGGAAACTTTATAGGAAAACTGTGACTGAGGCCAAGCGGACTTATGATTTCAACTTTTGGCGTGACCTAACGGAGGCGAGCACAAGGAAAGATGCTAAGGGGTTCTGGGACTTGCTAAGATCAAGAGACAAGCCCATTGATCAACAACTGACTTGTAATATCCCTGGTGTTGCCTGGTTTGCCCACTTTTCGAAATTGTATTCGGCTCAGACAGGGCCTCCGCAACCAGACCCGCTCCCAAAGCTCAGTTCCACAGATCTCCCACCAAATGAAGTCCTATTTACCACCTTGGAAGTAGAGAAGGCAATCAGGTGTATTGTTTCTAACAAAGCGGCAGGACCTGATGGGATCCCGGGCGATTTGATAAAAAATAATCCCCCATTTTGGAGCAGATTAATTGCTGCTCTTCTTAATGAGGTTATGTTGGGGGGGTCTTTCCCTGACTCCTGGAGGGGCGCTGAAGTAGTCCCCATTTTTAAGAAGGGTAGCAGGGAAGACCCAGCCAATTACCGCCCCATCAGTTTGCTGGATTCGACGCAAAAGGTAGCGGGGAAAGTGGTATTGGGCAGGATTCTGGAGTGGGTGGATGAAAATCAGATATTGTCTGATTTCCAAGCGGGTTTTAGATCAGGGACAGGCACCGTCGAGCAGACATTCCGCCTTTTAATGCTCTATTGGAAGGTAGTGGTGCTAGGAGGGGGCAGCTTATACTTAGTCTTCATAGACTTAAAAACAGCCTTCGACCTGGTTCCAAGAGCATTATTGTGGAAGGTCCTTGACGAGTTAGGTCTACCTCCCTATTTGTTGGCCTTGCTGATAAAATTCCATGAAAACAACTTTGCCCAAATCAGATGGGGTGCCCAGGGAGAAAAAACCCCGTGTATTCCAGTAGACAGGGGCGTCCGCCAGGGGTGTGTGCTTGCCCCCACTCTGTTTTCGCTTTACGTCAATGGAGTGGTGGAGCACCTTCTTCAACATCCTGCAGATGCACCATCCCTGGCTGGAAGGAAAATCCCGACGCTCCTGTTTGCGGACGACACCCTCCTGATTTCGAAATCACCTGCAGGCATACAGTCACTACTTTCCAGCTTCAAGGCCTTCTGTGACACCAAGGGACTGGCCATAAATATTGGCAAGACCAAATTTCTTGTCCTCAACCCCCCTAAGAAATCTGTTAAACCCCCCACTCTAGACTCTGTCACATTAGAACGGGTCAAAGAATTTGACTATCTAGGCATACGTCTTTGTGATAGTATGAGCTGGAAGGCCCATCACCAAAAAGTGTTTCTAACCCATAAGAGGGTTGTTGGTGCTTTACTTAAAGAGCAGCGCGCTTCCTCCATAAAACCTATTGGGGCACTTCTTGATATTTATAGGGGTAGGGTTGTGAGTGCAGCACTGTATGGCGCAGAACTTTGGGGTACCCAGAGAGTGGATACTTTGGCCCACCTAGAAAATAAATTTCACAAAGATCTGATGAGGCTACCCCAGAGCACCCCCACAATCCCCCTCTTGCTGGACGCAGGTACTCGTCCAATCTGCGAGCAAGCTAAATTACGCCCCTTACTACTATGGTCTAGAATTTGGAACGTCCCCGAACTCCACAGCTATGCAGACGCCCTAAAAGATGTACTGTCCTTACCTGGCTGGCATAAGATCGCCTGGCTCAGAGAGGTCAAGAGGGCATTATACAAGCTCGGTCTGGGAGCTGCGTGGGAAAATAAAACAGCACCTCCTAAACAAGAACTGAAGAAGGCTTACTGGTCTTGGGTGGATAATGAGAGACTTGGTAAATCAAATCACCCAAGATCTGTTGCCAACTTCTTGATGGTTAAAGATATCCCCTCCAGAGAACCATATTTGGACTTGATTCACAGTTCACATGATAGGGCATTATATTTTAAATTCAGGGTTGGGGTCTTACCTTTATGTCAGTTTACCTCTACCTGGAAACCACCACTGCAAACTGTACCCTATTGCCCATTCTGCGAGCTAAAAATCGAATCTGTCGCACACTTTCTATTTGAGTGTCGAGTCTATATGGCCCCTAGACGGAGGTGGTTGAAGCCTCTTTGTAGGAGCCTGGGAACTCGCTCACATCTGGAAGCTATAAGAATACTGCTCTCAGATACAAGACCCTTTTTTGCCATTTGTTTGGCTAAATTCCTAGGCTGGGCTTGGCGCATAAGATCTGCTAAACAACTGACGATACAGTAAAGTGTCCCTTTTTCATTTTTCATAAATTTTAAGATTATCTCGTGTAAATATGAAATGTTTTTAAAGGTAATACGAATTGTAAATTGCTTTGTTTCGACCATTGTTTTTATGCTGTCATGTTTTGCTTTTATGATATGTTTCTATATCGAAATAAAGCTTTACTACTACTACTACTACTAAATAAATATTACAGAGAGTCCAAGAATTATATTTCTAGTAGTTTCCTAGTCAAAGATAGCATTAATAAATTTAAAAGAGCATCCCAGTGTTTCTATATAGAAAAGTCAACCTTTCTACATTGAAAATAGTTTTTGGGGGCTAGTCACTGTAGCATTATGTTTAGCATTAAGTGTCTACATGTCCTACTTTTAAGTGCCATGCCCTCTGCCTTATGGTCTATAATACCTACCTAAGGGTGATTTTTTAATATTTCAAAGGGAAGTTTAGACCTGTCAAAAAGGTTTAGTTTCACCGGGCAATTTGTAGTATTTGATTTAAACTGCTCCAGGCTGATTGTAATGGTTGGCCTGAAGCCATGTTTGCTCTGCCACTAAAGTGGATGGCACAATAGGTGCTGTAGTTCACTAGCAGCATTTAACTTACAGACCCTCTGTACACATGGTACCACATACTAGGGACATATAGGATAGTTAAACATGCCATTTAGGAGTATACCAAGTCAAACATGTAAATATGGAGATCATAGACACTTTACTACTTGTTAGCAGGGGCAAAGTACACAGAGTTCCACAACCAGCAAAAACAGATAGGGCACACTTCTGGGGGCACACCACGCAAAAGATAGTCATTTTCCTATCAGCTTTCCCTTTCTTTGGTGTCCTTCCCCTCTCATCTTAACCATTTTCTACCTACCCCTTCTTATCTTTCTTTATCTCTCTCACTATCTCTCTCCTACTCTCTGTCCCACTCTCACTGACTCCTGCCTCTTCCCTTTTTCACCTTTCTTGTCTGCTAATGTCACAGCAGGTAGGTAACAAGCGATGGCAAAGCCATAAGGTTTGGCTTATCACTAATAATTCAAAATAGGCCATTTCTTTATACCAATGCATGTTTTACATTGTGCACAGACAGCTACCTACCTCCAACTTACAGTTGATGTTGAAACAGGCACACATGCAGGTTGTGACATTGCATCAATAGCATGTGTGTAAATCATTACTAAAGATTAACATATATTCCTTAAATGTGCAAATATGTTTAGTGTTCAGTCCATGTATCACAAATGCACAGTTCAGAAATAAAAGAATCAGCAACAAGGAAAATAGGATTTATCCCTCATGTGTTAAGCTGAAAGTACTAAAATACTGATGTGTCACAAGATGTCTTTTGCTGCATTTCGATTTCAGCAGTTACAAGCTGTCTGTAACTAAACAAAAATAAACATTCGTTTTTTTATTATGTCTTAAAGGATAGCTATTTACAAAAAAAATACATGTAATAAAAATGAAGAACTTAGTAAACAAACACAGTATCCTGTCACAATACTGTACATTGTATCTGACATTTGCAGTACTACAGTAATACAGTGTATTAAGGGCTGGTTTGCCCAGTCTTGAAAGGAAACGAAATACACATTTATGAGGGATGTCAATCACATCTGAAGAGCGAGAAGAAAATATCAACAAGTATCCCAATGTTCTGTCAAGCAGTGTTTAATTTTTCGCATGACTGGACTGTTCTTCCTACTTAGATCTTTTATACCCACTGCAATGTTCCAAAGTCCTATTATCTTGTCCAAGCTTTGTTCATGTTTAAAAAAACAATTTGAAGATTTTTGTGATTTCTAGATAATTGCCCATTGAAATGAAATCAGATTATTTATATCAAATGAAGCATTCACTTTTCTGATGTGCCTGGTCTAGTTTTGAAAAACAGTGAATTTGTGAGAGTGATACAAAAAGCTGACTTTTAAAGCATGAATACTGCAATACAGTATCACTGTGTATTTATAGTTAGGTCAGAGTTTTCATAGCAGGAGTGCTTTTGTATCACTTTGGAGTCGTTTGAAGAATATGTACAAAATGTTCCCCCAAAAAGTTCAAGCACGTCAGCACCTTCTTGGAAAACTTCACAACAACCCAATAATGGGAGGGGAGGCAAAAATTAGGGAGATTTCCAAAAAGTGACATATCCCATCTTAACTCCCATAAATGCAGAAAGATATGCTGAAGGACATTGCACCTAACTGGAATTCATATAGAGCTTTACTCAACCTTTGCTTTGTCTGCTTTAAATCTGTTGAGTAGTTTTCAAGAAATGAGCATTTAAAAAGCGTTTCAATCTCGGGGTGATAAGGTTAATTACTTATCATCATAGTACACCATCTACTTACACCTCACATTTCACACTCCTAAAGACATTTTTTATTGTCCATTTATCTCATGTCATAGTCCATACAAATATGCATCAGCCAGAAATATTTATGCAGATGTTTTCAACGTAGATAGGGGCTATCCAAAATTGCAAACAATTTGTCAATCCAAACAACTTACTCCTGGGGATGTAATTTACATATGGCACACTTTCCCTATTTGCACATGGTGCACTTATCAAACAAGCATTTGCAATGCAATCGGTCTCGCCGTTGGGACCTTATATGTATATAGTTATGCAGCACATTAGCCTGGGTGCTGAAACATCTACTGTATCTTTTAATTGCACTGTTCTGTTGTCTCCTATAGAAATGTAAACACATGGTGCTACAGTTCAGCCAAAAGAGGCATGCTCCATGACATTCCCTGTGAAAGCCAACATTTATTGCTGTCAAAAGTGGTAAAATAATACTGTTCCAGTTCTTCAACTATTTAAGATATCAGTCAGCCCAAAACTGTGACAGAAATTGTCTTTCTTTATCGCTTCCAGTGCTCACTATATGTCAATAGCCACGGTCCGTAAGTTGAGGCCTAAAAATAGAGATGAGCAGATATATAGGCAGTTGTCTTACTCTGTATAAAGTAGTAAAATTGAGTGAAAATGCTCCAGTGAAGAATGATGTTCGCTAATGCTGTGATATCACACCCTGTCGAAGTTCAGAATGCCACAATTTGGATACTGCATATACTGCACTGAAGTAAACAGAGAACTTCCCATAACTTGTGTCAGCAATGAATATGTTTGCCTTTCCTGATTCAGTGTGAAACATTGACGAAGTTGAGGGCAGGAGATGGTTTCCTTTCTTTTAACCGCTTTAGTGTGACTGTTTATAAAAATTAAAGTTAGAGTGTGAGGGTGAAGCCTCCTTTATGTCCCAAGTTTGATTTTTTATTTAGTTTTGCTATAACACCAGCGAGCACAGAGAGCTGGCATCACAGCAGAACAAAGTGAAAGTAGAACGTGCTAAAGCCGTAGTCTACTTTCTCTGTTGATTGATGCTGGAAGGCATAGCTTTTACCCCCAAACACCAATGTCTGCAGGAGAAACAGCATTGGAAAGGGTACAAAGCCCCTTTCCACTGTTGTCGCTCCATTGTAGATCTCTACTTGGTGATAGTTCTGAGATAGAACTCTCCCAGCAGGGATCAACCCCACTGAACACCAAGGTAGTAGTTCATTGTAGAAGAAGCAGTCTCTTGGTTAAGGATCAGTGCGCTCACTGACCAAAGGCCATAACAGTCATTCTGACCCCAAGAGGTAGAAATCCCACTAGACAACAGGATTGTGCATGGTGCATGGTGGAAAATAAAGGAGCTGGGCAGCTCACTCTAGTATCGGGCCAGAGCCACACATCAATGTGCATACTGTCTTTCTGCACCCTGGGGGTACATTGGGGATTTATTCTTTCTGAGGGTGCTGCCTCTTGGGCATACTCAATTGACCCCTTCACACCCACTAGGGGCAATACAGTCTTTCTCTCCACAGTGTTTAGTTTTCAGAAATTTCTGGGTCTGGAAGGTTTCCCTGTGTGGCGGCACAGTGTGGGCCCAAATACCATAGCTACCTATGTTGCTTAAGTGAGACAATTTTGATGGAGACACATAAGTAGGGTACCATTTTTATTGAAAAATGTGCAGTAATTGTGGGTGGTAGCAATTAAGTGGTCTTCCCCAGCCTCCATAGGTTTCCTTCACAGAAATGTGGGAGAAATGTATGATTTTAGCCAAGGTTTTTATGTTTGCAGTGCATTGTGGGTAGGAAAACTTAATGAAATACATGCAAGTCAGACCATCCTGGAATCTCCTGGGTGTCTAGCTCTCCAAAGTGTCGGGGTTTGGCAGGTTTCCCTGGGAGGCAGCTGAGCCCAGGCACAAATATCGCAGCCATCACTATTGCCAAAACAGGTATTTTCTTTTTCAGTAAATGTTAATATCTCCACGTTGTGTTAAGGGAGCTTGTGTGCCAAGGTCAGTAGTCCCAGCCACAAAAGTTGGGTACCATTTTTATCAGAAGAAATGCAGAAACTGTGTAACATTTGCTGTTATGAACTGAATTTTTATTGGCTTCCAATTGTAAGGCAGTGAGCAAGAAAGATCACATTTTGCAAATTACCCACTGAATCATATGCTGGAATGGGTAATGTTCCGAGCTGTACCAATAACCACTGTTCATACAATCAGTGTTCATACAATCAGTATCTAGAGTACATTTAAAAAATGTATAGGTTTCCCTCATACCCATTTATCAATCATTACATTTTACCTACAACGAAAATCATTATAAACTGCATCTCAGTTTTTGGCTCTTGGTATTGCATGTTTACGCGCAACCAACAAACACTATATATCCCTGCGAACAGAATGATCTGACTGATGTAACAGTATATTGCTTTTGCAAATAGGTCATCGGGGCAAAATCTTCTAACTGACAATGGTGGCTTTCTTCTAACTGATGACGGCGGCGCTGTTAAATATTGGAACAAATCAATAGGTGAGATTGCACATATACCAATGGAAAATATCAAAGCTGCATACTTCTATTACAGTGAGGCAATGCAAGCAGGTTTGGATATTGCATATTACACCTGGTGAAGTACGATCCTGCTTGTTGGATTTGCAAAGCTCCTTGAAGCACTGTTGTTTTCCATAGAAGAAACACACCATACATAGATCCATATTTCATTCTTGCAGCTAAGTGTCGTTTAATCAAATGCGACGTTTTGCTAGACAGACTGCGGTGCTTTGATTGCACCAAAATAATAATTGTGCTAACATTAGAGGTGACACCTTTAATCAAACAAAGCATTGTACCCACTTTAGGTTTGGACCTTTTTTTATTGTTCAGTCCCACAAATGAGATATTGGACAGTATCACTAGTAGTGCTGTAACTAGTTTGGATACGCTGCCTGGTAGTGCGTGTACAAAGGGCGGCGGTGCTTGGGGCAAAGCTTTGGTTACCATGTGCATCATTCATACTTTAATCAGAATTATACTGCCTTATGGTGGTAACTGCATTAAACAAATGCATTTACCCTAACGAGAAGTGCGCCATCCGCAGCATTTTAATTGCAGTGATGTAATGAGCCTTCTGGGTGGCTGGGTCAAATCGGATGCTGATACTAAGATCACTTTAAGTTGCCTGGTGAAGTTCTGTCATGCCAGTTGCGACTTTGCGAAACTTTTTTTGGGGAGTTTTATATAGCGCGAACTAGACCCGAGAAATCGGGTTTCGGAGCGCTTTACATGAGCACCGGTTTTGTTACAAATTGACTCATTCATGTTTGGCTAGGCAGGGGAGATTAAGTGATTAAGAATCTTGCGCGTTGTTGCCCAGACTCGAGCCCGGTTCCCCAGCTTCCAGGTCGACCGCTTTTGCCTTAAGGCTACAGAATGATCACTGTTCTAATTACATAAATGTGCTATGCTATTTCGGCGAAGAAGTGACGTTTTATTGTGTGGTTGAATGTCTGCGCAATGACACTGACCGTAGCTCAAGGAATTTCTGTCAATGGTGGGTGGCGATGCTGGACTAAGAACGGCGCTGACTTTAGCCCACTGAACTCGTGTATCCGCATTTACGCGAGGTCTGTCATTTGTTTCTAAGCATCCGTTTACGCTTCTGCTGCTTGAGGCATCGATTTTCCTCTGCACCTGTGGAAATATGGATTTTTCTGGTCAGTTATGTCCCCTATCTTGGACCCCAACGGTTCTATGTGCATGTCACAAGTACATGTATGTTCTCTCCAGTTCCAGTTTCCAAAACGCAAACATATGTGCGTCCACCGTCAACATGTTCTCTGTCAGATCCGCCATCAATGGGCTGGATATTCGATTCTTAAGTATGAAAGGCCACCGACTTTATATGGCTAAGTTACTCTATTTTTACAGTTCAGGCAAGTAGGCCCGATTCTGTCCTCAAAGCCTTCCCTGCTCTCTGTCTCTGACAGCTTCAGCTTGAGCTCGCATCTGTATCCATGAACTTTGTCCTACTCCCTGTGCAGCTAACGGTGCCTGCCCCGGCCAGTTTTGCCTGCCTGCCAAGAAGCTGTATTTCACCTTCGAATTATCTACTTTGCTCCTCAGCCGATGCATTCCTGTCCAGTGATTTAGGTAAACATTTCCTTTAGCTCACAAGCAAAGGACTCGGCCTTTCCGTCCTCCTGCAAGTAATTCATAGCCCTGTTGCCATGGAAAGTTTTCTGCCCCTCGCATCTCATATAGACACTTAGACGCTTGTACACGCACACAGTCAGTATAGAATAGATTCTGTCCGAGAGTCTCTTCTTGTGGATAACATAGTTCTCTAAACATAGGATGTTAGATATGATTTGGGATTAGGTTGACTTGACCCCCCAGACTTCTCGTCTCCACATGTAGAGCTAAATGTCAAGTCCCCTTCACCCCCTAGTTGCACGTCAATCACACGTCATGCTGCTGCGCGCGCATCTATGTTAAGTATTATCTTATAGATCCACCTATGTATTACATCATAGCCAATCATGTTCCTTTTTACTCATTATTACACCCATTTTCGGCTACGCACACCAAACGTCAATGTCCTTATCGATTGTTACGCCTACTGTATTCACTTCATTGTGATGTATGTATTATAAAAGTTACTGCTTGTCAATAAAGTATTGTACTTCACTTCCTGAACCCTCGTGGTGACGGAACCTGAAGGCCGCCACTCGAGTCGGCCATTTTGGAATAAAGACCATTCAGAAAATCTCTTATACCACGGATTCTGCCTCTTGTTATTTTGAGCTATTTTACTTTACTTTAGATTCCGTATGAAATTCAGTCAAGGTAAAAAAGAATATTTACCACATAATGGCGCCCGAACAGGGACACTTTCTCATCTCACGCGCCGGCGGTGCGTTGCAGGCCCGGTCTCCTGCCACAGCTGGACGGACCATAAACGCGTACCAGCAGGATTTCCTGTAAGCTCCCTCCGGTCAAGCGGGGGCGACTGAGGCTGCGATCAACCCAGACGAGGCGGTGAGAAGTGCGAAGTATCCCGACCAGAGCCTAGCTGAGAGAGCAAGATCCGAGGTATACAGAGGCCCACCAGGTTTTCGAAATCCCGATGTCCAGAAGGTCCGCTGTCCGCAGTCATCGAGTCCCGTTCATTCTCTGAGGCCTTCCGTTTCAAGGAGCTACTCGGTGAGTACCATCGCCGGGGAGGCGTGTTGACAGTAGGCCTGGGCAAAAATTTCGTTCCGTTCGCGGAAATTGCGATAATTTGACATTTTTGCGTTCCGCGGAGAGCGCGAAGATGTCAAAAATTCCGGTTTCCGCAGCTTGGCGATAATTTGTTTCTTGCTCGCGCTGTAAAATGATACATTCTCGCGCGCGCGCGATCGCCTTACCTGATTCCCTGCGTTCGCCGACAAGTTTTCTTGATCCGGTCGCGTTCTCCATGAGATGTTGTATTGTTTTTAGCCATTTGCGCTGTCTCGCGACAGTTCGCGCCCGCAGTGACGTCATGCGTCGCGCGATCACGTCTTTCTTCTCGCGATCATGCACCGCGAGAACAACTCAAAACAAGATGGCCGCGCCCGCAAGCAGCCACATGGGTAAGTTGGCGACCCGCAACCATGCAGAAAATCGCGCGAACATGCCGGAAAAAAACTTCCGCATCTTCGCGATATTTCTGCTTGTTTGCGATAATTTTAAACATTCTCGCGATAATTTGCGAAGGTTAATTCCGCAAATTCCGCCCACCCCTAGTTGACAGCACATAGGTTGTGCCGGTCAAGACGGATTTGGGTACACAAATCCGGTCTGCACTGTTTAGCAGTGTATATGTACTGTTTAGCAGTATATCAAGTATTCCGAAGTATTCAGTTATTGTCAAGAATTCAGCTTGGTGATTAGTTATGCAGACTGTCATCATCGTCGGTCATTTTTAAAATGTTTAATGTTTAATGTTTAAAGTGTTCAAATGTCTTGCATATTGTGGTATGAATGATTGTTCATTGTTCACCGTTCATTATTGTGTTTTTCGTATTAAGTAAATTCAAGAGTAAGTATCAAATCAGTTGTCAAGATGCCGCTCTTCTCGAAGTTAAGACAGATTACTACCAGAAAAGGGGTGCTTGAAGAAGCAGTTCCTATTCCTCCTAGGGACACTCCAGGGCATTTTATGTATCACAAGCATGGCTTAGATGCCATATTATTTCTTGATTTATGGGTAGACTATACCAAGGGATTACCAGAAAGTCAGAGATGGCCCACAGCAGGGACCTGGGATGCAGAGTGCATCATGAAAGTCGAGGAAGAGTTATGGAAAAGGAAAGTCAGACAGTCACAGAAAGACGCCGTTGAATTATGGCGTAAAGAATCTCATAGACGTACAGAAAAAGCACGTAGACAAAAGGAGAAGAGTAAAGAGAGTTCAAAGGAAGTTCAAGAAAATATATTAATTGAGGAAGGTATCCGAGTGAAATCAGAACAAGTAGATAGACAAAGAAACGCTCTTATGAGTGGTATGTACCCCCTCCTAGCCGAAGGACTACCTAAGGCTGTTCCAGAGATGCCAAAAGACTTGCCACCCCCATTATTTCCAATTAGGGTACATCCAAAAGGGCATCCCAGAACCGCAGAAGATGTTTTTCTTTCCTCATATCTAGACGACGCAGCTCCCGAGTATGCTAACCCCACACCACATAGACCGTCTGGCGGAGGGGTTCAACGTCAGGATCAGGTATCTGTCCCCGTGCAACAACAAGTCCCGACACGAGCTCCGGCAAGCACATCTGTTTCCGCATCTGTCCCCGCAATCGATTCTACAGTGGTATCGACACCTATAGTTGCTGTATCACGTTCGACGAATCCATTCACACCCGACGCCCCTGAAGGGGCCACGGGAGGTGCAAGCAATACTTTTACGCCACCTAGAATAAATAAACTTGTTTTTCAAGAATCAGCGCATTCACGTACACCCAAGTTCGTAAGTGAACGTACGCTTAAGGAACTCCTTATAGATTGTAGATATGACCCGGTGGTCGGTAAAGAGGACGAAATGGTCCTGGCATCCTTACGTATCAGACGAGCTGCAGAGTATTTAGCGAGGTTACCAGGAATGATTACGCATCTAGATAAAATATATCATTTTGTCCAAACAGGGCGAGACCCAGAATGTATTAACAGAGCTATGGAATTCCAGAAAGTAGAGATACAGGGGGAACTGTTACGTTTCCTCATAAACTGTGTGATCAGAAATCAAGACCGACCGGGGGTAGACCCGAATACAATGCAAATTCTTACAAAATGGAGCCAGAATATATCAGAAGGGAGACACGATAAGAAAAACTGTATAATAGCCATGTGCCGAAAAATCCGTAGAGAAATAGAACGTATTCACGAAGAAAGATTGGAAACAGACGAGTTCGAGCAAGATGAAGTATCCGAATCAGGGAATTCCGCAAGACAGTCAGAAACCATAGCATACGTAGGCAGAGGAAGATCCTGTGATAATACTAGATACTTTTCTGATCCCATACACTCAGAATGTCCAAATAATAGCAGAACGTATCCGACGCCTATAATAAATTTAAAGTCTCCTGAACATTTGTTCCAAGCCGCAGATAAAATACTACGAGGACGAAGGGGTTACCATCTCCTCGATTCCCTGGATGAGCAAGAATTAGCCAGATCAGCCGTTCACTGGATTGACAGTCCTGAAAAATACGGTGATGAGACCGTAGCACACACGTTTTTTAACCTTAGTACAGATGAACAACGTTTAGCTGGAATCTATATGATTCAGCAGCTTCTTATACTATATAAGAGCCAACATGCTGACCCTGGTCCTTTACCTGATATATTAACGGAACTACTCACGAACAGATGGAGAGGTTCTAGTAACAAGTTAATTAAAGAAATATTAGTGTCACGTAAACAGTATGTCCTTTTTGTAAATCCGGATTCTTTCTCGCTGCCCCGCAGAGAAAGAACGCCGTATTATATGGATAGACAAAATCCCTTACGAGAAGTGCACCCAATAAAAGGCGAAGACAATGAGTTTCACCGTGTATTTGTATACACACCCATATCAAAAATTGAATTGTTAGAAATGAAGAAAGTAGTACCAAGTCATGACAAAGACCCAGCGGGTTTCCACCGAGAAATTAAGGACATGTTGCTGATGGGAGAGTATACCTATCCTGATATTATGACGATATTAAAGGTGCTCTTACCTGCTGGCATTTATGAAAAACTGAAAGAAAAAGAGTGGGAAGTGGGAGACCAAAAGATAGATTGGACAGCATTAGAAACGGAAGAAAAGGCCCGAGCTGCAGGTTCAGGGCTCGGGGATAAAGTCAAAGCATTACCAGGTTTACTAGTACAAGTACTGCCACGTTTATTAACTACGAAAAAGGAAGATTGGGGTGCAATCACGGCCTGTAAACAAAAGCATGATGAAGACACAAGTGACTATTATGCCCGATTTGAAAAATGTTTTGGAATAAATAGTGGTATAAAAACAAGTAGTGAGTCGTATCCACATTTATTTGTGACAAAATTAGTAGAAAATGCTTTACCTCCAGTAAAGAATAGAATATTGAAATTCGAGAGTACCTGGCAAAGTAACACTCCGTCACAAATGCTACAAATGTTACAGTATCATCACAATAGAATTAGAGATGAACAAGAACACGAACAAAGACGTATGAAAGATACAAAAATGAAAATGCTAGTGTCTCAGACAGTACCGGCTGAAGGACATAAAAAGGGTACGACACAGTCCGATTCAGCAGGACCGGTAAAAGGAACATGCAATTATTGCAAAAAGCCAGGTCATTACGTACACGATTGTCCAGTTCTAAAACATAATATCGCCATAGGTAAAACACAAGAAAGATCACGGCCACATAGACAAGATCAGAATGAACAAGGAGCTATGCCGCATTCCCAGGCCATGCCAGCCGCACAACAGCCAATACAGTTTGTGCCAGCTGCACCACCGTTGCCTGTTACTGCCACACAAACCACAACACGACAAATGTATCAGACTGCACAGTATGAATATCCTGAGTATCAGCGTTACGCATGAACCAGCCTAGAGAGGGAAGTTGACTTACCGCTTATCGAGATTCCTGTAGATCAAGAAGGACCTTATGTACATAGTGAATTATTAGGTCAAGATAGAAAATTCTTACTCGATACAGGGGCAAGTCGAACAACTATAAAACGTAGTGAAGTTCCAGGGGCACCCCTCTCAGGCTCTCAAAATGTTTCCCTTGGTTTTTCAGGAAAACCTATTGTTAATGAAGTATCACAGCCTCTTCTACTTACGATAGGACCTTTGACACGAACCACAGATTTATTGCTTACTAAATCATGCCCAGAAAATCTGTTAGGAATTAAAACTCTGAAAGCCCTAGGAGCCATAATATGTTGTTCTCCGGAAGGAGTAAGATTGTTTTTACGTGATTTTAAAGGTCACTATGTATCTAGAGACATGGATCCCCGACTACAGACTTTACCAGCACATCTATGGGCACAAGGCCCTACTGATGTTGGTTGCATGAACATTACACCATACCGAGTTACACTCAAGGCAGGAGTGGTATTACCACGAATGCGACAATACAAGTTACCGGAAGATGCTGTAGTGGCTTTGTTGAAAATCATTGATGAGCTAATTGCCCAAGGAGTAGTTGTAGAAACAGACTCCAATGTATGTAATTCGCCGATAATTCCGATTCTTAAACGAACTGACCCTACTGCTCCGCCAGTATACCGATTGGTTATTGATTTGCGTGAACTAAACAAGTGCATTGTGCCACAATTTCCTGTGGTCCCCGATATATCATCATTATTGACAGCAATTGATTCCGAAGCAACATTCTTTACTGTAATTGATCTCAAGAATGCCTTCTTCAGCGTCCCAATAGATCCGGCAAGCCAATATTTGTTCGGATTCAGTTTAAATGGGCGCAGCTTTAAATTCTCACGCGCTCCCCAAGGATTTACAGAAAGCCCCAGCATCTACAGCCAAGCACTGAAACGAGAACTTGACAGTATCCACATGCCAGTCAACACTGCACTGTTTCAATATGTCGATGATCTGCTGATCACCGCGAGAAGCGAACCTGAATGTGAAAAGGCTTCTCTGACAGTTTTACATTTTCTAGCCGACAAGGGGCACAAAGTGTCTCCTTCTAAGCTGCAATTCTGTGTCCAGCGAGTTATTTATCTTGGTCACTCGCTGTCCAAGGAGGGAAGGCAGCTTACACCAGATCGCATCCAGTTAATTGCTAACATGTCAATACCCCAGACACAAAAGGAGGTGCGGGCTTTCATAGGCCTCACTTCATATTGTAGGCAGTGGATCCCTCAGTACGCATTTCTAGCAAAATCTCTCATTCAGTTAACCACACAGGAGGCAGCCACATCGACTGTTCTCCCTTGGACTCAGGAACATACACAAGCTTTTGAAAGCCTAAAGGAAGCTTTATGCCAAGCACCTGTTTTAGCAACACCATGTTATAGCAAACATTTTACACTCTTCGTTACAGAACGCGAAGGTACTGCTTTGTCAGTACTCACTCAGGATCAAGCAGGATCACGCAAGCCATGTGCTTATTTTTCCAGTACATTAGATCCCGTAGCTCAGGCTTTGCCCGCGTGCCTGAAATCAGTGGCAGCAACAGCTTTAGCAATCAGACAAAGCGATGCCATAGTGTTAGGACATCCATTGACAGTACAAGTACCACATGCAGTAGAAGTTCTTGTGAACCGAACACAGACACAACACTTGACCATAGCAAGACTTACCGGTTATGAACTGACATTGTTTCAGCCACACATAGAGATCCGACGGTGTAATACATTGAATCCTGCTACACTATTACCTGTGATTGGAACAGACCCACTAGCTCATGATTGTGTTGAAATTATTGAAATAAAGACGAAACCTAGACAAGACTTGACAGACGTTCCATTGTTAGATCCAGACCTGACGTTGTATGTAGACGGATCATGCATGAGAGCAAGTACAGGAGACTTAGTGGCCGCGTATGCAGTCACAACAGACACTGAAGTTATTGAGACAAATTGTATAGATACTTTGTCAGCCCAAGCAGCAGAACTTATTGCTCTAACACAAGCCTGTATTCAAGCCACGAATAAAAAAGTCAACATATACACTGATTCACGTTATGCATTCGGAGTTGTACACGACTTCGGCGTGCTGTGGCGAGAGAGAGGTTATTTAACCTCCCATGGTGCCCACATTCAGCACGGAACCCTCATTCATGCCTTGTTAGACGCAATACATCTACCAACTGCCATATCGATTATGAAATGTAAAGCACACACGAAGGTTACTGATATCATTTCTCAAGGCAATGATTTAGCTGACAGAACAGCTAAACAGACTGCTCAGAATCGCACATTAGACATGACAAAGCCAATAGTTCAGACACCAACACAGTGTATGACAATTAAGGATCCCGCACTTGACGTGATTGACATACAGACACATGCTACTGCAGAAGAATTAAAGAAATGGACTGAACTAGGAGGGATCCAGACAGATCAGGGATGGATGACGAAGGAGAAATCTGTATGGTTTCTTCCTGACTCTATGGTCCAAGCCATTATAGCTACAATTCACAGCCCAGCGCATTTAGGAGAGAAAGCTATGCTAGATAGCATTCAACACATTTGGTTCAACAAACATTTACGAGCGGCAGCTAAACAAAAAGTCCGTACCTGTATGATATGTTGTCAGTTCAACCCAGGAAAAAGTGTTCCCGTAGAACAGGGTGGATTCCAGACTCCTGACCATCCTTTTGAAGTGCTCCAAATGGATTATATCCAGATGGAACGATGTCGAGGATTCAAATATGTTCTGGTAGTTGTCTGCGCTCTCTCCCGATGGACTGAGGCGTACCCAGTATCAGATTACACGGCCCCGACTACTGCCAAACAGTTAGTTCGAGAATTCTTCCCGCGGTACGGTTTACCACGTGTTGTATATTCAGATAACGGCCAGCCTTTCTCATCCGAATTAATGAAACATGTCTCACTCTTGTTGGGATATCAGTGGAAATTCCACTGTGTCCGACACCCCGAGGCAGCAGGTCTCGTGGAACGACATAACCAAATTTTAAAAATCAGATTGTCTAAAATATGTAAGGAGAAAGGTGTTGACTGGATAGTAGCATTACCAGTTGCACTATTTTACATAAGAATGGTAGCACACTCTCGAACAGGGCTATCCCCGTATGAGGTGATCTTCGGAAGGCCACCAAATATGTGGGGGACGCCTATACCACGTAAAATAACTGATGTTAATTGTAATATGCTGACAGATTATTTGGCTTCCTTGATGTCTGCACTACAATCTTGTCGTTCACAGGTAGCTGCAGCTTTTCCTGACAACACTGAGGTGAAACCCCATGACGTTGCTCCGGGGGATCTGGTGTTTATAAGAAATTTTGATCGGAAGACCCAGTTGGAGCCCAGGTGGAAAGCACCGAAGCTAGTCCTGCTGACCACAAGAACAGCTGTGAAAGTTGAGGGCCGCAAGGGCTGGATACATTCCAGCCATATTAAGAAATTTCATGGACTATCCTCGGATATAGACACTGTGCCCTGCACTCCCTCACAGACTGATTCAAAACTTCCTTTTGTTGAACAGAATGACTCTCAGTGCTATAAATTAAAGCTTAGGCCCAAACAGTCGAGCAATTTGATTGTTTAAGTCCTCTCCAAGGTGAAGCGGTTGAATTGTCTCCGACATGTATCCCTTGGACCTGAGTAGAGAAAATACCCGAGAAATGTTGAAACGACAGGCGTATTGTAAATCACTGCGTAGCTACTGTATGAGGACATTATTAATTTTGTTTTTATTGAGTGTTTTAGTAATTATTACGAGTGTGATTTTGCACATATATCATCCTATCTCTAGACATGTTTATAATGTTGCTGCAGAACATTCTTTTAGTGACCTACCGCCACATGAATTATCTTATAGACTTGCGCTGCGCAATAACACCTTCATTAGTATGTTACATCATTCCCATCAGACTAGTAATGCCACCAATTGTTGGGTGTGTGGCCGACTCCCTCCCTATCAGAATAACAAAGGAGTTCTGCCTTTCTTTCCACATCCATTCACACACAATGGCTCCTGTGGAGCATGGTTTAGCTTACTAAATTCCATAGACCCAGACACAGCAGTTTATCAACAACATTGGATATGGGGAAATCTGAATCTAGTTTTATTCAAAGTCTGTCATCCTAATAAGGAGGGTCGCCCCAGTAGAACAGGAACTGATCTAGAAAATGAAGTGTATAAATTAGGTAATTTTACACCTAATCTTATGATTCTGAATGTCAAATCCGAAGTTGAACTAATTCTGCCCACTATGTCAGTATTTCCAGTTAAGGGTGAATTATGTATAAGAAAAGTTGGTTCCATACATATGGGCCATAGCCAATGCGTTACTACAATAGAATATAGTGATCAAGGTAAATCGTCATTTAGAGCTTCTCGCCATTCTTACTTTATATGTGGTCAGACGGCATATATGCATCTGCCTCTAGATTGGGATGGTACCTGTTACATAGCATTCCTTTTACCACCTGTTTTCCTAGCTCCCCCTGATTATTATCGGAATGTTCATTTAGTACACAATAGAGAGCGAAGAGATCTCCCAGTTGTCGATTATACTGAGACGGCATGGGACAAGTATGTAGATTTCAATAAAGGTATCTTTCCCTATATAGGTACAATATCAAATAGTAAGCTGATACGTAGACTAACCAAGACTCTTGAAGCTGTAGTAAACGAGACTATAGCCGCCCTAGGCAATCTGACAGAGGAACAGTCAGTGATGAGAATTGTTGTTCTCCAGAATCGTCTTGTCCTTGACGTCATCCTGGCCGATAGGGGCGGAGCTTGCAGGGTCATCGGATCCAGCTGCTGCATATTCATACCAGAAAATTCGCCATCTGTATATAAAGCTATAACACGCCTTCATAAGATTGTGAGCCAGATACACGAAAATCCAGGCACTTGGACGTGGTCCGGGTGGTTTTGGAGTGTGATATCAGCCTGGGGATGGAGAGTTCTATCCTTCCTAGGTATTGGCCTTCTTATGCTCTTCAGTTGTTGTTTATGCCTGCAATGTGGACCAGCGATTTGTGGTCTGTGTGCCACATCATGCATTCCATATCAAGGTTCTCGTTCAAGATCCCGGAAGAAGAAAGAAGAACAAATGATGCTATATGAACAGATCAATGGATTGATGAAGATTGATATCTCGTGAAGGGCAAGAAGGGGACAAGGAGGGAATGTGGAAATATGGATTTTTCTGGTCAGTTATGTCCCCTATCTTGGACCCCAACGGTTCTATGTGCATGTCACAAGTACATGTATGTTCTCTCCAGTTCCAGTTTCCAAAACGCAAACATATGTGCGTCCACCGTCAACATGTTCTCTGTCAGATCCGCCATCAATGGGCTGGATATTCGATTCTTAAGTATGAAAGGCCACCGACTTTATATGGCTAAGTTACTCTATTTTTACAGTTCAGGCAAGTAGGCCCGATTCTGTCCTCAAAGCCTTCCCTGCTCTCTGTCTCTGACAGCTTCAGCTTGAGCTCGCATCTGTATCCATGAACTTTGTCCTACTCCCTGTGCAGCTAACGGTGCCTGCCCCGGCCAGTTTTGCCTGCCTGCCAAGAAGCTGTATTTCACCTTCGAATTATCTACTTTGCTCCTCAGCCGATGCATTCCTGTCCAGTGATTTAGGTAAACATTTCCTTTAGCTCACAAGCAAAGGACTCGGCCTTTCCGTCCTCCTGCAAGTAATTCATAGCCCTGTTGCCATGGAAAGTTTTCTGCCCCTCGCATCTCATATAGACACTTAGACGCTTGTACACGCACACAGTCAGTATAGAATAGATTCTGTCCGAGAGTCTCTTCTTGTGGATAACATAGTTCTCTAAACATAGGATGTTAGATATGATTTGGGATTAGGTTGACTTGACCCCCCAGACTTCTCGTCTCCACATGTAGAGCTAAATGTCAAGTCCCCTTCACCCCCTAGTTGCACGTCAATCACACGTCATGCTGCTGCGCGCGCATCTATGTTAAGTATTATCTTATAGATCCACCTATGTATTACATCATAGCCAATCATGTTCCTTTTTACTCATTATTACACCCATTTTCGGCTACGCACACCAAACGTCAATGTCCTTATCGATTGTTACGCCTACTGTATTCACTTCATTGTGATGTATGTATTATAAAAGTTACTGCTTGTCAATAAAGTATTGTACTTCACTTCCTGAACCCTCGTGGTGACGGAACCTGAAGGCCGCCACTCGAGTCGGCCATTTTGGAATAAAGACCATTTAGAAAATCTCTTATACCACGGATTCTGCCTCTTGTTATTTTGAGCTATTTTACTTTACTTTAGATTCCGTATGAAATTCAGTCAAGGTAAAAAAGAATATTTACCACAACCCCTGCATATTTGCGTACTTTTGTCTTTTTTGCTTCCCGTGTCCCTAACCAGATTCCTTTCTAGAGCTGGTGTAAATAAGGCGTTATGGCAGTGAAAAAATATTAAAACGTGCCTCGCTTATTATAAATTTGTAGTTGTATGCCCCACATACATACACATCCCATGAGCAATTATTCATACATACGTCACTGCTATTTTACAAATGTCTCCAATGGGAAACACCCATTACAACGACTCTGTTTTCACGCGCTGCCATCGCAACGCGGCTTTCACATCGCAGGAGGCTTGACACCGCATGCTTTTAGATCGCATGCTAGTAATGCGCATGCACATTTACATCGCTAGCATTTAAATCGCAAGCAATTGCAACGCATAAACTCGTGCTGCTGATATAGTACACTGAATGCTATGCAGACAAACATATACATGCCATGGTAGAAACATGACTTTTAACACACTATGACCCACTTAAATTAACTGTACTGACTCAACAGCTGCTCCATACTGATCTGACTCGTCGTGCGCTATGTAACGTACTAGACCTTGCCGCATATTTCTGTAGCATTTTTTTTTAGCCTAAACGAGGCCTCCAAGCAGTCTCTGAGTGGAGCAAGTCTGTTAGTAAAGTGAATGTTTTATAATGTGATCTGTGCTGTAAGCATTTTAGTATTAAGTCCGAGTTCCGGTGTCACGTGCGCAGCTCGTGGCAGTGCTTAACGCGCCATAAAAGGAAGGGTTGCTAATGATCGACTAGCATTTCCTTGCACTTCCTGTCCTTACCTCCCCCTACTACCATTGAGTCCGTAATGTTGATGTGTTGACTGTATAAGAAAGTATTCATTTGGAGTGGTTTGTTAAGGATGTGTAAGATTGCAGCTAAATCAAAGGGCACACTCACATGCATAATCAAAGGGCACACTCACATGCAAGGAGCAACAGACACCACGCGGTGCCGACTACACAAGCACGTGGGTCTACGTTGCTCACCCATGAGTAGTGATGGTGTGACCCACAGTCATGGATACTTCCCGATGGGTAGCAGCGAGGGATAAAGAAGAAATAAACCCTGCTTTGCAGAAATGTTTTAAGGCTTCAGCATACTTGGCTGTCTATGGCCGAGGCCCCCCCATCTTTCTAGGGGCCCCATCATTAAACTTTCAGGAAAGTCCCAGACAGTGGCATTACGCAAACCCGATGGGGCCCCTGCACAATGTGAAAAGGGGCTCTCATGTCTCTAATATCTGATAAATATTGAAAGAATTTGCACTGAGTGGGGCCCTAATGAAGGACTGGGATTCCCCTCAAGGGTTTTAAGGCCTGCGAAGACGGACTCCAATGATCAGACCATAGGTGTTGAGGACCAGAATGAGCTGAAAATAGATGATACATTTAGGGCCGGATGTGCATTGTGGCTGCGGTGAAGGAAGTGCATTGTGGCTGCGGTGAAGGATGTGCATTGTGGCTGCGGTGAAGGATATGCAGTGTGGCTGTGGGGAAGGATGTGCAGTGCAGTGTGGCTTTGGTGAAGGATGTGCAGTGTGGCTGTGGTGAATGCTGTGCAGTGTGGCTGTGGGGAAGGATGTGCAGTGTGGATGTGCAGTGTGGCTGTGGTGAAGGATGTGCAGTGCAGTGTGGCTTTGGTGAAGGATGTGCAGGGTGGACGTGCAGTGTGGCTGTGGTGAAGGATGTGCAGGGTGGACGTGCAGTGTGGCTGTGGTGAAGGATGTGCAGTGTGGCTGTGGTGAAGGATGTGCAGTGTGGCTGTGGTGAAGGATGTGCAGTGCAGTGTGGCCTTGGTGAAGGATGTGAAGGGTGGATGTGCAGTGTGGCTGTGGTGAAGGATGTGCAGTGATTTGGGACTAAATTATTGCCAAATATATATTCAAAGCTGAAATTTGAATGGTAATAACAACTGCTGCCGTCTCAGACCTGAGTTTTCTTATTTAAGCTGACTTCCTGGTGTACATCGTTGTCTCTGCTGTGCTTGTTCCTACTGCTCTTTTGCTGCCCATGTGCCTCTCCTCCTCCCTTCTCTGTGATACCTTTGTGTGTGTATCCTCATACATTTTATTTTCACCCATGTGCGTCTTCCCTCACTCCACGTTGCGCTCTCTAGTGCTTTAGATCCCCCTTATTCTTTTCAGATCGGCAAACAAACGAATACGCACTTGGTTCATTTTGTAGACGGATCCCTTAAACTAATAGGTCTCAAAATCGAACTTATTGGCTCCGCTAATACTTATTAGAGGAAGTGCTTTATAATAGTGAGGGGCTTTTGTACGTGTAGTCCCCAGATGTCTTGTAAACCAAGTTCCATAAAAATGCAACATTTTAAGCTACTTTAGTGTGGGGGCTTGGAACAGAGTCCCTTTTGCTTAAAAAAATTAAACAGTACCCCCAACCGTATGTTATCACGAAGGCAAAGTGCAATAAATGAACGTGCAAGGGTACATTGTAAAGAGCACTCTACGAATGGCTAAGACCACCTGCAATCTTGTGTGTATCTGCCCGTATAATTTGATGTACAGTAAGCTTGAATATCGCAATAATAGACCACGAAAGGAGAATGAGAAGAGGCCACGTGTTCAGTTTATTTACGGACACTGAACGTAATGCAATAGTAATTGACACATGTGCGTGGCGGGAAACTTTTTGCGGGCTGGGGGGTGGATGGGGTGGGGGCTGGAGACACAAAAAACCCTGGTTTGCCTGCAGCCTCGTATAGAGACCAAAAACCCCAAAACAACGCGTTGTAATGGTAACGCGATGTATTCGTATACGTAGTAATGCCGTCTTCCATTGGGGTAACACATTGCAGATGGAATGGTATGCGGTGAAAAAACACGCGATGTAACAGCAATTGCGATGTAGAAACGGCGTGGTAAAAGCACCCGCTGTAACTGTTTGCGATGTCGGATCATACATCCGTCTCCAATGTGTATTTAGCCACCAGATTCGTATTGGGACGTTTAGGTGAAGCAGCCGGTACTTTATTTTGCAAGACACTGGTGCAACTTCATGTCCTTTGAATGCACGGGTCCAATAGACTGCGACCTCCGGGTGCGACATCTAACTATCGTTCATCTTGCAGCCTCGCGTGTGCAAGCATACACACAAGCATCAACTCATCACGCTGAAGTGGATGCCTGCTTGTGCCCCGGGGGGACCGCAAAGTGCTTTCTGATAGAGAAGCACTCTAGTAGGTCCCTGCTTTTGCCCCAGGGGCACTATAGTGCACGCAATGGACACAAAGATAAACCCCTTTATGGGGGCTTGTTTTGAAGCGACGAGCCGGTGGCGTAACATATAAAGCTGCCGACGTTGGAGCTGGAGAGCAGAGTTCGATCCTCGGCTTGGGCTGTATAATGATAAATAATTAAAAGGAGGTCCGCTGCGTTGGCTGTATTAATCCTAAATAATTAAACAGAGATCTCAGCTAAAACAAGCTTTGTGGGGAGAGACAAATAAAACAAGCATTGGCAGGGACAATAAAACAAGCATTGGCAGAGACAAATACAACAAGCAGTGGCAGAGAAACATAAAACAAGCATTGGCAGAGACAAATAAAACAAGCATTGGCAGAGATAAATACAACAAGCATTGGCAGAGACAAATAAAACAAGCATTGGCAATGCAATAGATGGGGGTGTGAGAAGGCATTGGAAGAAAGTAGTCTGCAGTAAAGGGGCCAATAGCCGTGGAAGGACACAAATGAAGAAATGTCCATCATAAGGAGGGACTAACAAGCCTACGACCAATCAGAAGGCACCATCTAGGACACCAGCCAATGAAAATGATGGGTGGAGAGTGGGTGGAGCTTATATACACTATAGTGTATACTGCATGTCTCAACGAGACAGCGCAAGCGCTGCCTAGGCGAGACCTAAAAAGGAGGCAAACAAGGAAAAATGCCTTACTACAAAGAAGAAGTTGACTTCATGCAGCTCCGACTTTGCGCTGCCCCTAGGGAACCACATTCAAGTGAAATACAGAGCAGCTGTCGTGTAGTTCCCATATAGCCTATACAGGATCTGCGCGTTTGGATAACATAAACTGTGGGTTTGGTGACAGACTGGTTCTGAGCACCCCCACCGGATATGTTAGCCTGTTTGCATAAGCTAGCTCACAGTGTCACTAGAATCGCCTCCTATCGGGAGAGAGTAGTTTCTGGCAACCTCAGAACATGACAACCCTGATCCCCAGGATTGTGGAAACAATATACTACTTTTTGCTCAGTCACTCGGGCTCACTTAATTTGTCTCAGAGATACACAGTATAAACAGTCTGGGAGTTTTAAAAAGAAATTATTGAACAGTTGTTATTCTGGTGTAAAATAGATGTACTGTAAACCATTAGTCAGCAGCAGAGATATATGATTGGCAGTACTATGAAAGTAAAGGAAAGGTACAGTTCTACCATTTTGCAGTAATTATGAATATATATATACAATTACATAAAACGCATACTCCTACAATGCCTCCCTAACTAGATTTACCTAAATGTACCTAGCATTGGTGTAGGTGTTATGCGTTATGCGCCATGCCAAGAATCCCTCTAAGCTCTAGTAAACCCCATTTCCTGAGTAAGGAGAGACTATGGGACCCCGTCCTGGTCTTGAGTTGGACACCCTGCGAGGGATGTTAGACCACTGCTAGCGGGAGCGTCTGCATGCAGGAACCGCAGCATCTCTGGTCAGTGTGTCAGCCGGGAAGTCACGGTCTCTTCTATCTGTCGAAGCAAGACATGATGTATATCTACCGACAGGTCTCCCCAGGGGTCTTACCTTGCTGTGTTACTGTGTCGGCCTAAAGGATGACATCGGGCTTGAACTTTAACATAGATATTATACAGGAGATGTTCGTCCTGCTGTGAGTCCTGCTGTGCTTCCAAGAAGCCTCATGCATAATGTACGAGTATCGAACCAAGGAAAAACCTGAGTTCTGAATGCAGTGTCGTATCTAGGTAAAAAGTCAGTATGTAATTTGGGGAAGGATATAGGTGAAAGGTTACTGTGTTACCTGCGCCTGTATAGGGTACCTATATGGAATATAACATAGCTGCTCACAAGCCACTCCGTGTTTCATAGTGCAGGCAGGCAGATATCCCTTTGCAGTCAGATGCAATGAGTGACTGCACCCACCTGCATGGGACTATCTGGGTGTCTGTGAGACCCCCTTCTCTTCTTCAGAGCAATGCCTTTAGGAGGCACACTGAGAGTGCACCACTTTTTTGTATACCTCTTTTTATTGAGCAGTTGCTCAGAATCAATAATGTACAATTAAACAGGAGGTATAAGCATGTTAGGCCACTAGCAGGGGGCCTTTCTAGTTCTGATCACAGATGTAACTCCCAGCCACCCAAACCAGTGTACTGCACGGTGTATTTTAAATGAAATTTTCCACAGCTTTACTTTTGGGATGAAAGTACCCTATGCTCTCCCCTCCCGCCCACTCGTTCTCTGTCTGAGGTCCCCATATACTGTATTCAAGATCCCCAGATCTTTTCAAATTTATGGGGGCATCCTCTGGCTTGATATATATTGCGCTCTGCCAGCTGACAAGGTCAACTTCCCATTCCTAGACCATTGGATGGTCTGCTCACTCCCAGAGTCTAGTCAAGTTATGCTTTGCCACTCCCGCAGCTGTGTCAAGCGATCAAATAGAGTATTTATTCCAGTTCTCCTCCCCTACGATACCCAGGATCAGCCATTTGTCCTCTAGGGGGACTGCTAATCCATTGACCACCTTCATCACCCCTATGATCTCTCTCCCAAATTGTTGAATCATTGGAAAACCCAGACCAAATGGTAAAAAGTACTTATTTCCCCACATCACCTGACACATATTGCTGAGGCACATCTGCCCATCTGGTGCAATCTGGATCTGGAGAAGTACAACCTATGTAACACACGAAGTTGCACCAAACGGAATTGAGCATGTATGGCTATCTCTCTGGGGCTCTGCAGGGCCTCCCCATTCCTCATCCTCCAGGGGTCCCACATCCTCTGCCCATGCCTTGCGCAGTGAAATAAGATGGTCCGACGAAGTATTAATTTTTTTGTATACTAGGGAGACTGCCTTGGTGGGCATGGGATCTCGGAGCAGCCAGTCTTCCATTGGTGAATAATCCAGTAGGTGTTCCCCCTCGGGCAGGTGGCACTTTCGTGCATGATGTAGGTGCAGGTATTGAGACACCTCCCTTTGATCTAGGTCATATTCCATCTGTAATTCTTCAAAGGCTAGCGGTGATCCCCCCTCCATACATCTTCCAGCTAAACTATTCCTATCAGATGCCATCGCGTATGACTTCGCAGTTTTTTTCACCTGCTCTGGGCTATCGCTTTCCCGCAGAGGGGTTTCCGCTGTCGACATTATCATTCCACCCATATGCCGATTGGTTGCCCACTGAGCCTGCGCTACCACCTGAGTATGGAACAGAAGCATTTCTCTCCTCCCCTTCCCATTGAGGAGAGTTGGGTAATCCCGATCCCCCATGGCCCTGTGATCTACCTTATAGGCTGGCTCATCTCTCCCACAAAGAGGTCCATGCTTTGGGCTTATGCGCCCTCTGGCACTCCCACAATGCGTATGTTATTTTGTCTGGCCCTCACCTCATGATCCTCGATTCTTGCTGTGAGCAGCTCCTGCTGCTTCGTCAACATACGTACTTGGTCTTCCAAGGACGACCACCATGAATTTCAGCCATGCCAGTCATGAACTCTCTTTTAATATGAACTCCTTTTTTTAATAGAGAATGGAGAGTGCTTTTAATGCTTTTTTGTATGAATTGCAATTATTTTAATTATTTGTGCAAATAAAAATGTATCTTATCTTATCTTCCAAGGACTTAGAGGAAGTGTGGAGATAACAGATGTGGGACTCCGCATTTCTCACTTTATCAGACATCTTCTGAAAGTCTGCCTGTGTCGTTTTTCGGTTCAAGGGAGGCCTTGAGGTCCTGAATGACCACGATAATCACCCAGAGGGAGTGCCTTTGCAGGGCCCCCAAGTCTCCAGGCTGTTCTGTCCCCTCCAAGTGCTGCCTGGGGATTGCATATTTATCAACTTTGTTGGATTGTGGCTGTCCCTGTCCCTTGGGCCTCACCATATCTTTATGGTCTCAGTGCAATCTGTGATCTAATTGCATTGCTCTACCGTCGAGTATCCGCCTGCATCCACTTCCTCTCCTCCTGACCCTCCCGTAAATGGGGGTTGCCCCAAGCACTCTGTCATCGGGACGCCGCAGTAAGTCTGCCTCTAATGGTCTGCCTCGGTGCTTCGCCACTTTCCTCGGGTGCCTCGTATATAGGCACGGTCCCACTGTTGTAGGCTGGTGGCACACTGGCACCTATGCTGGTCATTCCATGCCCTTCATACTGTTGATCTGCGTCTTGGCTGTCCGCAAAGTCATCCCCAGGAAGCAGAATGGGTGGGAGGGAGGAGAAAGACAAGGAAGGGAAAACAGGGCCACCAGCCTCTGGCTAGCCACACAATCACACAAATGGCCTGAGTCACGCAGTTGGGGAAACTGGCCTCACCCGGATCACTCTTCCAGTCTGGCAGGTCTCTCAGCTACTTCCTCCACCCCAGTTATGTGCCCTGCTGCAACAGGGGAGACCTGTTAAGTGTAGGGCCCCCGTAACCCCTTATCTTTCAGGAAGGGATGGGAGAGAAACATAGCTGCCCCCAATGTACCAGCCACCAGGCCTCATCCACTATCCTATGTGCTTAACAGTCTGGGCACGGCCAAGGTGGGCCTCTCCACATTACAGGAATCAATCTCTGCCACTTGCCCTCTTGCAGCCAGGATATTTAATATGTGGCATCTACAGGGTCTCCCTGAAAGACCCAGACCCAGGCCTCCTCTCGCTCACGTCGCCTCCGGGCATTCATGTCCGCACGACCTTTTCATGCAGGCCCAGCCTCGGTCGTGGCCCTCTCCTGCACTCGAGCCCAGCGGGCCCCGGGTGGGTACCGGTGCAGCCATCCTCACTGTGATGGTTGGATACGATTAAGGGGGCCTTTGGTGCTGTTTTCAATACGTCTGCATGCCCTCCTGCTGCCGGGCTATGCAGCTCACAATGTCCATAATGCCTCACTCAGAGGCGGGCCAGTCCGCTCTCTCTCAGCGATGCCCCGGGCCATGGTCCTGACCAGGGCCCCTCCAGAGAAGCCAGTGGCCCGATCTCCCGCTCAGGGCTGAGTTATTACCCCCAGGGTTACCAGGCAGCAGTGACGCCCTGATAGCCACCTCTCCTGGTGCTTTTGCTTTCCGGTTGCCTGCCCTCAGATGACGTCCGCAAGTGCTTATGGCTCTCTCTCAGCTAGTCCAAAGTCAGTGGGGCCTGCTTCACATCATCTCTGTTCGAGCCCCGGGGACAGGGTGGGGGGCTATGATTTTTGCTCATACGGGACCGCTTCATTATCCCCTGTTTCTGTATTAAGGTTATGGCTCAGAAATACATGGAAATTACTACGAATGGCTGTTCTTGGACGGCAAGCTCACATGAGCTCCTCTATGTTGGGGCCATTTTGGTTGGAACAACATAGACGTTGAAGCCAAGCCATGCCCCCAGTGCACCACTTCTTTGTAGCACACTCTCAGTGTGCCTCCTAAGGGCATGTTCGACTCTGCACCTGTTTTGTTCATATGGCGAGAGGACTGAGGCAAGTGATTCCCTAATTTGCCTGGGGCCACACGCCTATGCAAATGAGAGAACACCCTTTCATGGTAGCCGTGAAGCTGCATGCGCACCAGTTCTATGTGAATTGAAGAAAGGGACGCACAAGCATCTGGGGCCTCTTCTGTAATACCATTGTGCCTCAGGGGGTGCAAAAAGTGGGTGCATAGGCTTGTTGACTTTCAGGGCACAATGTATAATAAGACCCCAGATACACATTCATCAACAAGTAAATGTGAACCCATCAGTTTTACACTAGATCTCATCTTCACCTATAACCTTGCCTTTTCCAAGTGAACCGGTCTAATTTTTCCCTATCATCTTCAAAATAAAACTGAACACCACACCCTCATATTCATCTTATAAATTGACTAAAATCTGGGTGTGATCCACAAGATCATGTGTTAAAGATAGCCTAACTGGCATCCTGAAAGACACGTTTTCATAATTAAACCCTGAAAAAAATTCATTTGATTCGGAAAGGAAGAAGATCCTTCATCATTTCTTTTTGAAAAATGAATGGCAAGGCCAGGCCTCTGAGCTAAATTCTTTTTTTTCTCTTCTCTTGGCTTGAATATCTTTTGCTATTGATTAGTTTTTAAAAGTGACTTTTAAAAAAGAATGCTACTTTGTTGTAGGTTGGTTGTTATTGATTGATGTAATCCTAGCCATTGGTTGTCTTTCTAAATGATGTCACCAGATAGAAGGGGCCATAAACAGAAAGAGGTGATAGGCAAAATGAGTCATGATTCTTTCTTTTTTTGAAATCCTGCTGTTAATTGGCTTTAAAAGGTGCCAATGTTGTCAACACACACGCACCTACACAGACAGAAACATACATATATGTTCAATATGTTTACCAGATTAACCTAAGGGTAAAGAGGCAGTTATAATAAGGTATTAGAAAACAACCTTAGGAAAAGAAATTCACTGAAAAATGGTTAAAGAGTTGTTGTAGTTAGGTAAAAATGTCAGTTAAGACTTAGAGGGTCATTAGCATGGTGGGCGGACTTTGTCCGCCCGCCATCCTGTCGGAGAATGGGACCACCCACCATCGGTGCAGGGCTCCCGTTGCAGGCATTAAGATGCGCCCGTCACACTGGCCGGCGCATCCTGCATTCCTGCATTGCTGTGGGCGGTGCTCTCAGCACATCCTGCCGCAATGCCAGGAAGGCATGTCGTGCACTTCCATGCACAACGTGGCAGGCACCGCGACGTGCCTGCCATGTTGTGCATGGAACTGCAGGGGGGGTACCATAGGTACCCCCCATGTGTATCCCCCACCCCCCAGAATCCATGGGGGCCCTCTACAAGCCACCAATGGCAAAAACCACCTACCTTTCCGTGGCAGTGTTGCCGCCACAGAAAGGCACATCCCCGCATTTATGCTAATATGGATGGCGGTGTCTCCCTGACACTGCCACCATGTTAGCTGCTTTTCCGCCCGGTCGACACTGCGACCGGGCGGAATACCGGCGGACGGTCTTTCCGTCCACCGGGGTCCCCCCCACCATGGTAATGGGGGAATTTGGAAGCGGGTGGTGGTTTTTAGCGTGCGGATCGCCACCGCCATACGGGCGGTGGCGATCCGCCGGTATCCAAATGAGCCCCATAGTGTTTAAAAAAATCTAAATCACAGAAATTCACCGGTTATCTTTATCTCAAGTATCTATAACTCAGCCCTCCCCATGCATTGATATTTACCTCACTTTTGACATGTTCTGTGGATTCATTATTAACGTAACTTCCGCATCTGAAATTACATCATTGATGTTGAAACTTGAAAGTTTGTTTATTAGAAGGTGCACGTAGGCACGTACAGCTAGTCATGACACCACAATCACAAATAAGGTCCAGTGGAAGTTTCAATAAATTAATCCTTGCCTAACCCTTTGTAGCTTGGCTTACAAGCAGACAGGCTTAACTTAGGAGACAAGTGTGTAAAGCATTAGAAAACACCAATATCAGGAAATAAGTGAAACAGTAAAAGTCCAATATTAATTTATAAACAGAGGTAATATTTTTATGATCAAAATGACACGAAAATGATAAAAATCCATTGTAGGGACCCGAAATTTTTTAAGATTAAAATTAAACCAGCACTTAGAAGCAGATAGCACTCAAAGGGTTAACAAAAAAAGTCACAATGGACCGGAACAAAGTCAAGATTTTAAGCACTTTTACATTTACTTACAGAAGTGTTTCTTGATTCAGGAAAGTGGTCCACAGCACCAGACAAGAATTCTGAAGGTCTGGTTTGCCTCTTGGGGTCTAGGACTACAACTCCCACAGTGCACCTGGTATATCCAGGTGAAGCTTGTCAGCTGGAGTTGTCCTTGTTGTTAATGTTGCAGGTAGCCCCCCAGAACTTTTCTACCTGTTGCTTATCATGGAGTTCACTTCTTATCCTTTAAAACAGGCAATATATTTTTGTTGTGAAGTTGTGTGTGTGCACCAGGTGCAGTCCTTATGAGTGCAGTCCTCACTTGTACAGTCCAAGGATCCAGCAGGTCAGTCCTTATTCTTCAGAAGATTCTTTTGGTTGTTTGAGGGTTCACAACACCAGCCAAGGATCTAGAAGCACTGATTTGCCTCTTGGAGGTTTACGACTACAATTCCTACAATGCACCTTGTCAAATTCTTTAAAGTCCAGGTGAAGCTAGTCAGCTGGTCTTGTCTCCATGGAGTCGAGGCAGATGACTTCTGAAGCTTGTTTGTACCTGTTGCTTCCAGGGAGCCCACTCCTTCATCCCTTCAAAGTCAGGCATATTTCTGTTTTGTATAAAGCCCAAAGTCTGCAACAGGTACAGTCCTTATGAGTGCAGTCTTCTTTTGTGCAGATCAGGGATTCAAGAGGGTAGTCTTTCTTCTCTTGATATTTCCAGGCAGGGATCTGAGTTGCTGGGCAGCTCCCCCATATTTATTCAGGTTTCTGGGCTTGAAAGAAGAGGGGTTCCCCTGACCAGGGAGGAGCAGGGTGCTACCCACTGTGATGATAGCTTCCTTAGATATGTGATATATTTTTGTCCCAAAAAGCATTGTCTGGCTAACCCAACCCACAGTTGTGGCTACCTTTTCCCTACACTCCTCTTCCAGACCCTCTCCTAATTTACTTACAGGGACTCCCATCTGGCTGGGGTTGTAGGGAGAGGGGATGGACCTGGTTCTTGTTCTATCATTCTTCTCCCTTCGAAGACCAGTTGAGCTACCTAGCCTCCTTCCTGTCCTGGCCTCTGTAGGAGATAGATCTCCAAACCACCAGATGTCTCCTTTGACTCAGTCCAGTCCACATCACACCTCATTAAGGAAGCTTGGCTCAGCCTGTCAACCACTGGCTAATCAGAAATGGCTACTACAGGGTTGATTTTTGGTATGAGGCTAGCATCTTAGGTAACTTTAGGAAAGCAGTTCTATAACTATTTTCCTCCAATAGGTCCCATAAATCTAGCCTTGGAACATTGTTGGGTTTGTGTAACTATTATTTGAAGATTTTGAATTGTAATTTTAGCTCACTCCTGTCAAAAGTTAGACTTTATTAAAGTCTATTAAAGCCTTCCTTTGCTAGCCAATTGACCTAATGTCTTACAATGGGAAAAAAACAAAATTGGCAAGTAAAATATCTTTTATAATGTTCTTGCTTATTACTACAATGCACCCTACCATTGAGGGACCTAGGGTAGAACATAGGGATCAGTTATATTTAAAAATAAGGGGGTCGATTCACAGAACTAATCTGAGATAAAATCCTAAACTTACTACTTTTGGTATTCACAGAAGGCATTTAGTAGTAGTAAAGTTAGGAGTCCTAACTTTACTCCAATTAAATGCATTCTGTGAATACCAAAAGTAGTAAGTTTAGGATTTTATCTCAGTTTGAAGTAGTAAAGTTAGGAGTCCTAACTTTACTACTACTAAGTGCCTTCTGTGAATACCAAAAGTAGTAAGTTTAGGATTTTATCTCAGATTAGTTCTGTGAATCGGCCCCAAGGTACTTTAAGACTTTGGAAGTGCTTTTAATTCTGCAGATTTTCAACTTTGAGAAATCCACACAGGCAAGATGGTGGATGCGTGACTGCTGTGAGAGTCGCTCCCTTGCCATGACCTAAACTGATTGCAGAAGAACTCCAATATAGAAATAAAGCATTTTAAAAGAGGAAGACAAAGTTGATGTACTGTTCAGGTACATATTAAAGGTACATATTAAAGGCACTCTGGAAAGCTTTTTGAGTCTCCGGATGAGCACAGTGAGATCTGCTTACTCGGACAGTAAAAGTGCTTTGCAACGGCGTGCAGATACTGAAACATAGAGCGTACCTCTGGCCCAAAAGGGCTCTTCGGATTCTCACCGGTGCACAGAGGAACTCAGGAAGACCAAGCAGGCTTGATATGCCCCCCAAAGCAAAACCGCCAGTGAAGGAGAGCACCACGGTCAGAATGAAGGGGATCCCGGCAGCTCGGAAGAAGGTGGCTCTGAGAGTCGAAGACGTTGCTCTCACGCTCAGGCAGCAGGGGGTGGAGATTGACGGCAGGCCGACCAGTGGTGCGCAGCGTCCTGTCCACCCAGCAACCAGGCACAAACAAAAGACGGTGTCTGGGATGTTCTCCGGACAGGGAACAAGTGGAATACAGGTAAAACCCTCAACTTGAGGTAAAACTGCCAGCAAGATATCGGATAGCGGTATAGTCTTAGAGACATCTGATGGAGGCTTGTCTGACAAATTAAATATGACATCTAAATTCCCTCATGAGACAGTTGTATTAGAAGTTTCCGACATAGATTTGACTAACACAAACATTTCCAACATAGAGCTTAAGGAAGAGATGAGAAAGGAGGGAACGGAGCACATAGATAGCTCGCAAGCTAATATTTTAAAAGTACAAGTTAGGCTTCACTTCAATTATTGCAACGGTACTGTTTCTGCAAAGGTTGTCAGCAAAAATGCAGGAACTCCAGATGGAGATAAACTTTTTTCCTTGACGGATGAGTCGGAGCACACTAATGCCAGTGATCTCGAGGACACGGAGCCCGAAGCTACAGGGGAGGACAGTGGCAGTCCCCACCCAAGACAAGATACTCAAAGGAGGGCACCAAATCAAACCAAGAGAATGAGCATTAAGGGAATAGTGAAAGACAGAGGCTCAAACTCAGATAACAGTCAAACAGGGCAACTACAATGGGACTATTCTGCTATCCAGTTCGGAATAGAAACCGACGAAGAAAATATAAATGAATCCCCGCTCAAGGACTCTGAAGCTACTGCGAGCAAGACAGAAACTCCCCCTTCTATGGGAATAATATACTCTAAGCTCAAACAGATGCAGGCAGAAGCCCGTCAAGAACACGAGAGGGCACAGTTAGCAAATAAAAAACTCCAGGGGGCGATCCGTAAAGTAGCAAAGGTTTGCTCTGAAATTGGGGAGCGCACTACTGCCTTAGAGGAACTGGGGCTGGAAGCTGGGGTGGAGAGCACCGCTCAAAAAACTATAGCAAATGAAGCCAGAATGAGCGATGTACTCTGGAAACTGGAGTATTTTGAAAATAGGCAGCGGAGAAATAACTTACGACTGCTAGGCATAGAGGAAAAAGTCGAAGGCAATAACATAGGCGGGTTTGTGCTAAAACTTCACAAAGGTGCCTTTCCAGAGTTGGTGCATTGGAACTGGGAAACCGAGGTGCAGAGGGTGCACAGGTTCCCACTGATGATGAAAAAGAACAAAACAGGTAAAAATGAGAAATCTAGAGCTATTCTCATTTCCTTTGGAAATTTCCTTCTACGACAGACACATATTTGAGAAAGTGATACCGGATGCAAAGCGAGCAGTCGAGGGGCATTCTTTCTTTGTATGTCCAGACTTTTGTCATACAACGGTGGAGAGAAGATGGAGGCTTCGGCAGCTGATCAATCCATTCCAGAAACAAGTTGAAAGCTATACTGTGCTGATATCAAAATGTTCTTCTAACGGACCCAGTGCTGCAACCTGTTCAACAGTAAGTGCCCCATCAATTTTTAGGTGCTGTCCAGAGAGAAATTGGTCTATGGGTCTGCTGTAGAGCTTTATCCCCTTTTTAATAGATTGGGACTATTATAGCGCTTCTCCAGAAAGCTGGGGGTCCCACCTTACATAGAGCATTAAAGATGTTAGTCAACAGTGGGGCCCAAAGATCCTGGTGCTCTAGGCAGTACTACATTTGGCCAGCCTACATCTTACTTCGGCCAAATTAAACACCAGGTGCTCCTTAGATGCCAACCCCATTTTGTCTGAGAAGAGAGCGTTTATCACTTTCAAAAGTCTCTGGTATTTCTTGGTAATTGTGGATTGAGCCAAGTATTCCCATTCATTCCTTACGCCATTTACCCTGGCCATTTACCCTGGCTTCTCGAGCTGTCCTATACAGTTTGGCAGCTCCTTAACAAGGCCCAGATCTCTGGGTTATGCTCTGAGGGTGCTATGGTGGTCTCTTAGAGACTTTGAACAAGTAGCATCAAACCAGCGTTTTGGGGAGCCTCTTTAGCAGATTTGGATCAAGTCTGTTTGGATTTAATTTCACCCAGTATCTTGCAAAATAGCGATGATAAATAATCAGGATCTAAATCAGAGTCCAAACACCTCAATACTGCCTGTAACTTATTAGATAGAATCCAAGAAACTACTTTTTCCTTATTAATTTGGTCCCATTTTAGCTGAAAAGCATTTTTTCTAGCAAGAATTGGTTTGGGATCTTTGCTACTACTGGTGTGTTACTGCCCTCATCATAACACAAAATCTGCTCAGGTCTGTACTAGCACAAGGCCAGTTTAGAAAAATAAATATTTGATGTCTCACAGACAACCCCAAAGGGGAAAATCCCTTTCAGTACAAATGCCCTCACACACCATAGGTGGAATGCTTCATCATATGGGCATCCCCTCACAGTGGGAAAACCTAGTCCCACCGAGGGCTACAACTCCCTCACTGTGAGGCAGGAGCTCAGGGATGTTTGATGAGATGCTAATGTTGTACTAGGGATGCTAACACCCCATACGTGAGTTATTGGTGTAGTGAGGACGCAGTGCAAGAGTCAATCATAAGTGATATAGAAAAGGTGAGATTAAAACTACCTAGTGAGGGTAAAGAAACTTTTATTCACTTGCTCGCACTGGTAGGATTAAAAAGCAGTGCAAAAAGAAGTAAACATTCAAACTGCTAGATATCAAAATTGGTTGACATGTTTCAACTTAAGCGATTTATATGAGTATCTAAGCTTTCTTCAGGACCAGACCAGGGAACAAAGTTGCTGCTAGTAGTGAAAAAGGAAAGAAAAAGTGATACAAAACCAGTAATCCTATGTTTGGTTGAGTATTACTGGAACTTATCTGAAGAAGCGAGACCGAAAATAAAGCTAAACCTAATTAGATCATTTTAAACTGGCACATGCTGGTATACAAGGTCTAATAATATATCTCCTTCTGAGTCCAAATCGGTACTCAAACTTTGTTTTGTGAATCCACTTACCCAAGCGATAAGGATAAATAGCCCCACCTCAACCTCACCCCAGCACTCCAACAACTGGCAAAAGATGATACCATCGTCATAAAATCGGACAAAGGGGGTGCTGTAGTGATCCTTGACACCACAGCATACAGAGCTGAATGCCTTCGCCAGCTTGGAAACAGAAGCTCCTACAGACCCCTTAAGATGGACCCGACAAAGCGACAATCCCCAGAAATCAAGAGGATGGTGGATGAAGCAATGGAAGAAGGTTGAACTACTGCTCATGAAGCAGCTTTCCTAGTGACTTCCTTTCCGAATACACCCTACTTCTATGTACTGCCAAAAGTACATAAGAAACAGCGACCACCCCCGGAAGGCCGATCATTTCGGGCATAGGGTCCATCCTCGAGCCGCTCTCAACCTTTGTCAGCCACTTTCTTCGACCCTTAGTACTCAAGATGCCGACCTACCTACAGAACACTAAGGACTATTAAGGACTATGTACCTAGGGCATAGGTACCACAGAGGCCTACCAGGGGCTGAAGCATGTATTATGCCACCCCTGGGAAGCACCCCAAAATGGCACCAAAGGCGCACACATCTAATTTCATAAAAATAAACCTTTTGGCATTGGCGTGTTGCTTCAGCGATACGCACGCTCATAGATGTTATAACATTTCTAAGACTTTTACTGCTCACTGCGATGCGTACGCATTTAATTTTCCTTAATGAAAGGAGATATATTTAAGGCTTTATGTGATAGCTTTGAGCATGTTAATGTTCTTATAAAATATAATTGTGGCAAAAGAAACATTGTAAATTCAGATATAGCATATTAATACTTCCTATTTCAGGTGGTGCATTCTATGTTTGGTGCAAAGCAGAACGTTACTGCTGGCCCATTTTTTTTAGCTTCTCCGGGTGAGGCCCCAATTAAATGGAAGAAATGGAAAAGAGTTTTCGAAAGGTATGTGAGGGTATGTGGTACATCATTAAGTGCTGAAAGAAAAACATCTTTATTACTCCATTGCTTGGGCTCAGAAGGCCAGGATGTTTTCGATCATTTACCCGAATTGTCTACTGTTGAAGCTGAAGGTCTAAATGACTACGAAATTAGTATATGCAAACTAGATAAACACTACCTTCCTAAAATAAGTACGATACTTGAAAGGTATCACTTTGGGAAAAGAATGCAACGTGAGGAAGAAACTGTGGATAGTTACTTAACTGATTTGAGGATGTTAGCTTCATCATGCAAATTTGATGGTTTATTGATGAGCACTTACGTGATCAATTCATGTTGGGTTGCAACATCGATAAAGTTAGGGAAGAACTGTGGCTTAGGGATGAGTCCACCCTGGATGAGGTTATTGCTGTGGCGAAAAGAATGGAGCACTCGTTGAAGTGTGTAGCTATTATCAACAAAGATAAAATAACTGATGCCAGAGTACAAAGTGTGAATGAAAAGAAAGTACAAAGAGGGAATGAAAAGAAAATTATTCCCAGAACACAAGACAGGGAGAAGTTTGTTAATAATAAAGGAAAGATGAATAGTCCCTCTTTCTCTTTGAGATGTTATAGGTGTGATAAGAGTGGTCATCTTGCCAACGATAAAAAATGCCCCGCTCTTGGTAACATTTGCAGTAAGTATAAAAAAAAGGGGCATTATCCATCAGTTTGTAAAACTAAGCCTCCTCCATGGGTTAAAAGAGTAGATGTATGTGAGGGTGATGGTGTCAATGATAGTTCTGATGAATGTGAGTGCGGACAGATTGTTTCTGAAATTGGTTGTGTTACTACTAAGAAGTCATGCCCATTTGATGAGATTCAAGTTGATGGTATTTCAACCCGTGTTTTATTCAACTCTTGTGCGAAAATAACTAATGTATCCAATGAATTATACATGAGCAAGTTAAAGCACAAGGTGAAATTGTTCAAACCTGATATAACTCCAGTAGCTTACGGTGGAGAACCTATAAAGCTACATGGTTATTTTTTGGGAATGATTGAGTATCGAGGTAGGATGATTTCAGGAAAGATTTACGTATCGAAAAAACGAGATAGTCTCATAAGTTGGATACATTAGGGTGATCTTAGTGTTTACTTGGATCCCAATTCTGATCCAAAGATATTATTAAAAGACCCTGTGTGTGTTGTTGACAAAGATTACGATTGTGAATTTACAAGGAACTTGAAGGTGGAATTTCCCAATGTGTTTAGCGATGGGCTAGGTTGTCTAAAGGGTTATCAGCACAGGATTAAACTGAAAAATAATTATATTCCTTCATCTTGTAAAGTCAGGGGGGTACCTTTATCTATTATAGATGAAATGGAAAAAGAGTTGAATAAATAAAAAAAAAATGGGATGATTGAGGAGGTGGAAGGAACCGAATGGCTTTCTCCGGTGGTCGCTGCAAGGAAAGCCAATGGGGACTTGCGTCTATGTATAGATTTGCGCCAATTAAATAAGAATGTGGTTGTTGACAAATATCCCCTCCCTAATATTAATGAATTATTGGTCTTATTGGGTGGTGCAAAGGTTTTTAGCACAATCGACCTTAGGTCAGCATACCACCAGATTGAACTTGAACCATCTTGCAGAGATCTTACGGCATTCATTACTCCGTTTGGACCTCTCCGCTTCATTAGGATGCCTTTTGGGCTTGTTTCTGCGTCTTTAGTTTTTCAGAGGGTGATGGAAAGTTTGCTCAAGGGTATTGATGGTGTGTGCATTTACCAAGATGACATACTTGTCTTTGGTGATGACATAGAGCAACATGATTCTCGTCTCAAAGCTATACTTACTAGGTTAAGTAATGGTAATATGACGGTAAAGATTGAAAAATGTAAATTCAGATCAGATTCTTTGACTTATCTTGGACATAATCTCTCTGGAAAGGGTGTTAGATCAAAGGAAGATTTAGTTAGTTCTATTCACAAGTTGTCCACGCCTAGTTCTAAGGATGAGCTCATGAGTTTCCTCGGCATGATTGAGTATTATGCCAAATTTATTAAAGGGTTTTCAAAACTCACATCTAATATGAGATTGCTTCTTTAAAAAGGAACTAAGTTTGCTTGGTCGAGTGCATGTCAGGAAGAATTTTTGGCTATTAAGGAAAAGTTAGCTTGTGCGCCTTTCTTACAGAGTTTTGATACCAAATTAAAATCCATTTTGACTGCTGATGCAAGTGTAAAAGGGCTTGGTGCTGTGTTGCAACAGATGGGTCCCAAGGGACTAAAGACTGTCATGTTTCTTTCGCGAGGTTTGAGAGAACCAGAGACGAGGTACTCTGTGGTCAAGCGTGAGTCCCTAGCGATCTTTTGGGCTGTAAAGAAACTGAAGAAATTTCTGTGGGGCGTTGATTTAGAAATTAGAATGGACCACAAGCCTTTAGTGTAGATATTTGAGAATAAAGGTTTGGATATGATATCAAGTAGAATAACCAAATGGATAATTGGTCTTCAGGAGAACTCGTTTTCTATCAAGTATATTCCTGGTGCGGACAATATGGTTGCGGATGTATTTTCAAGATTAATTTCTGAGGATTGTAGGGAGAGTGATGAAGTTGATGACAGTGGTGAGTGGGTCTGTTCTGTGGAACCCAATCATATTTCTGAAGAGAAATGACCAATGAGGTAGAACAAGATGATACTCTCAAAGAAGTAATGAATCTGATTTAGAGTAAATGGATAAGTGCGAAATGTGGTTCAGATGCAACTAAAGCTTTTTGGTATGTGAGGAATGAACTTTCTGTTGATGAAGGCATTTTGTTCAGGGGTTCAAAACGTATTCCTCCTGAGAGAATTAGGAAAGAATTAGTAAGTTTGGGCCATGTTAGCCATCCTGGGATCACCAAGACAAAAGAGAGGTTACAATCATCTTACTGGTGGCCAGGTATGGACAAGTTTATTGAGAGGGAAATCGGCGACTGTGTTATGTGCAATTTAAGTGATAAATCCAAAATACCCAGGGTACAACCCATTATTGTGAGGTCTCGACCTAAATCCCCATGGGATGATATTTCTTTGAATATTTTAGGACCAATTAACATGACGGGTTCTCAGATTTATCTTTTAGCTATAATTGATATGTACTCTCGCTGGCCCGAGGTTTTTTTTTGTCTAATTTTAACTCAACGAATGATATCAAATGTCTAAAAAAATTGTTTAGTAGAGAGGGGATGCCTACGTCGATTCTATCTGACAATGGTGTTCAATTCGTTTCTAAAGAAATGGAAGAATTTTTAAGATCTTGTGGGATTTTGCACAAAAAATGTTCTCTCTATCATCCCGAGGCAAACGGGATGGTAGAGAGGTTTAATAGGGTTCTAAAGGAGACCATTACACTTGCAAAATCTCTTTCACTGGATTGGAGGTGTGAAGTACTTAAAACAATTGAAGAATATAGAAGAACTCCTCATTCCACTACAGGAAAAACTCAATTTTTTCTGTTCCGTAGGAGAATTCCTAACACGTATTTGGAGCCAAGTTGGGTTAATGAGTACATTTTTGAGCAAGGGTAAAGAGAATGTGTGCAATGAAGATGATCTTAAGGAAAGGGAAGATTATTTTTGACAATAGGGAAATGTGTCAAGTTATTAAAAGTGTAAATTAGTGATTTAGTGGCAATAGAAAAACCTGGGCAAGTTGGAAATGCAAATCTTAAGTATTTTAAACCCATGGCTGTTATTAAGGTTTTTAGGAATGCTGTCAAGACCCAAGATCACCGTGTATGGATCTTAACAGAGTTGTCATGCCGAAAAATGGACACAGCAAGGTGAATGAGAAAGAAGATCACAGGAACATGAAGGAAGTTAATCTTGATTTTAATCATAAATTAAGGAAGAATCTATCTACTCCTGCTGTGGAAGTCCGACGTTCGTCGCGAGTTTCTTCACGTCCTAGTTATTTAAAGGAATATGTTTAGTAACATTGTTATTTTTCTGTTATTTTTTTTTCATTTATTTTATTTTTGCAGGAAAGGGAGATGTGTGATATCTCCTATTTCTATTGTGGTTGCTACGTATGACATATTTGAGTTCTTTAGAATCTATGTCTAGTTGGAAGGTTGGGATCATTACAAGGTTCTAGTGGATAGCGGTTGGAGCTGATCTGGGATATTGGTGGATAGGATCTTTTAAGAAGAATACATCTATATACTTGAACTTATCCTTGTAAGAGCCTGCTTTCAAATACAATACTGCACTAGGGCGAGCAGGTGCCTTAGGGGCATTGGTGGGGGCTGGAGTATTTTCTTTGGCCTTGGTGCAGTCACTGGTCCAGTGAGTTTTCTGCTTACGGATTTTGCACCAAGGTTTGTTTTGGCCTTTCCCTTTGTTAGCCTGTGAATCCCCATTTGAAGAAGATTTTTGGGGCCCTTGAGAAGACTTCTGGTCTTTACCCTTGTCCCCACCCTTGTCAGAGTTTTTGGAATCTTGCTTCGTTGGGTCACCACTTTGGTTCTGTACCTTCTGCCTCACCCTGGTTCTGACCCATTTGTCTGCCTTCTTTCCCAATTCCTGGGGAGAGGTCAGATCAGAGTCTACCAGGTACTGATGCAACAGCTGATTTTGACAGTTATTAAGAATTTGCTCCCTCATTATCAGATTGTACAATCATTTGAAGTCACACACTTTACTGCCCAATAACCAACCTTCCAGAGCCTTAGCTGCACAGTCAACAAAGTCAACCCAGTCTTGATTTTGTGCTTTTTGGGTGTCTCTGAACTTTAACCTGTGTTGTTCAGTGGTTAGGCCAAACCCATCTATCAGTGCACTTTTCAAGACCTTGTAATCGTCAGCATCCTCTTCTCTTACAGTGAGTAGCTTATCTCTACCTTTGTTTGCAAAGGAGAGCCATAAGATTGCTGCCCACTGACCTTGAGGGACCTTCTGTACTTTACAGGCCCTCTCCAAGGCAGTTATCCATTTGTGGATGTCATCCCCACTCTGGTAGGGATGGACAATCTTACTTAGGTTTCTATGGTCATAAGACCTCTCCCTATCGCTAGGGAAATTGCTGCCACCAAGGGACTCTAGTCCCTCCTTTTTACTAGCTCCGTAGAGCTCTAGGGCTTCCCTGTCTAAGGCCATCTGCTGCTTTCTGAGGTTGAACTTGTCTTGCTCATACTTCAGCAGTCTCTCTCTCCTTTCCTGGGAGGTTTCCCTCCCTTTGTGAGAAGAGACAGAGGTCCCTATAGAGGAGTTAGACTGGACTGATCCCCTTGACAGAGATCTATCCCTTCTAGCCCTGTTGTCAGGTCTACCTGGAGGAATAAAGGAAGGAGCATTATTTTCATCCTCCTCATCCTCATCCAGGAGATCTGGGTTCACCAGAGTCTGGTCATTGTCACCAGTCTGGTCAGCATCAGAGGTAGGGTCAGGGGAGTTTCCACCCCTAGGCCCACCCTCAGGTGCTGCCCCACCCACACTGTCTACCCCATCAGGCCCACTAGGCCCTGTGATATAATCCAGCTTAAGTATCTTTATGAGATGCTGGGTGGATGGACTTTTGCCTGTCTTCAGCTTACTAATGGAACATAAGGCCCTAAGCTGAGTAAAGGAGAGATCTTCATATTTATAGGGAAGGAGCTCACTGGTTCCTTGTAGGGACCCACGGGTTCCTGGCTGGTTAGACATTACTAATGTGGTGTGGTGTATTGCACTCCCTACACTAGTGTGGCCGACTAAACTCTCTTGAGTTGTAGAAAGGATGTGCTATCCCTTAACACGCAACTCTAAGTTCAGTAGAACTTACTGTAGATAAACTTGATATTATATGTACCTCAGGTACCTTTAGTGGTTTTCAGTTGATCAATTCAATTGAGATTATCTAGTAAAACAATAGCAAGCTGGAATCCTACACGCTGCACACCAATGTGAGAAGGTGGCCTGATATATGCTGTCCACTTGTGGTAAATAATTTTCCTTTACCAGGACTGAATTTGATACAGAAACATAATAAAATAGCTCAGTAAAATGAGAGGCAGAATCCGTGGTATTAGAGGTTTGGAATGGGCTTTATTCCAATAATCGATTATAATCGGATGCTCCAAGTTCCATCACCACGGGGGTTCAGGAAGTGAAGTACATACATTATTGACATGAAATGACTTTTATAGTACATACATTACAATGAAGCGAATGCAGTAGGCGTAACAATTGATAAGGAAAATGACGAGTTGTCTGCGTAACCGAAAATGGGTGGAACAAGGAGTAAAAAGGAACATAATTGGTTGTGATGTCACCTATAGGTGGATCTATAAGATAATACTTGGCATAGATGCGCGCGCAGCAGCATGACGTGTAATTGACGTGTAACTAGGGGGTGAAGGGGACTTGACATTTAGCTCTACATGTGGAGACAAGAAGTCTGGGGGGTCAAGTCAACCTAATCCCAAATCATATCTAACATCCTATGTTTAAAGAACTATGTTATCCATAAAAGAAGGACTCTCGGACAGAATCTATTCTATACTGACTGTGCGTGCGTGTACAAGCGTCTAAGTGTCTACACTAAATGCGAGGGGGTAGAAATATTCCATGGTGACAGGACTATGAATTACTTGCATGAGGACAGAGAAGCCGGGCCCTTTGCTTGGTAACTGGAAGAATGTTTACTTAAACTACTAGGCAGGAATGCATCGGCTGAGGGGGAAGCAGATAATTCGAAGGTGAAATACAGTTCTTGGCAGAGAATAGGCTGATGTCAGGCTTCGTGAGCCGCGCAGAGAATGAGACAAAGTTCATGGTCACAGATGCAGGCTCGAACTGGAGCTTTCAGAGGCAGAAAGCAAAAAGAGTTTGATGACAGAATCTGGGCCCACTTGCCTGGACTGTAAAATGGCATAAGTGAACCATATAAAGCCGGTGGCCTTTCGTACTTAGGAATGGAATATCCGGCCTATTCATGGCGGATCTGACAGAGGACATGTTGACGGTGGACGCACATGTATTTGCGTCTTCATAACTGGAACTGGAGGGAACATACATGTACTTGTGACATGCACATAGAACCGTTGGGGTCCAAGATAGGGGACATAACTGACCAGAAAAATCCATATTTCCACATTCCCTCCTTGTCCCCTACTTGCCCGTTAAGAGATATCAATCTTCATTAATCCATTGATCTGTTAATATAACATCATTTGTTCTTCTTTCTTCTTCCGTGACGAATGAAATCTTGGTGGTGGAATACATGATGTGGCACACAGACCACAGATCGCTGGTCCACATTGTAGACATAGACAGCAACTGAATAGTATGAGAAGGCCAATACCTAGGAAGGATAGAACTCTCCATCCCCAGGCTGATATCACACTCCAAAACCAACTGGACCAAGTCCAAGTGCCTGGGTTCTGGTGTATCTGGTTTACAATCTTATGAAGGCGAGTTATGGCTTTATATACTGATGGCGAATTTTCTGGTATGAATACGCAGCAGCTTGATCCGATGACCCTACAAGCTCCGCCCCTATCAGCCAGGATGACGTCAAGGACAAGACGATTTTGAAGCACAACAATCCGCATAGCAGACTGCTCTTCTGTTAAATTGCCTAGGGCGGAAATAGTTTCATTCACTACTGCTTCAAGGGTTCTAGTTAATCTACGTATCAGTTTACTATTAGTAACAGTACCTATATAGGGAAAGATGCCTTTATTGAAATCTGTGTATTTCTCCCATGCTGTTTCAGTATAATCGACAATTGGGAGATCTCTCCGCTCTCTGTTGTGTACTAAATGAATATTTCTGTAATAATCCGGAGGAGCTAGAAAAACAGGTGGCAGAAGGAATGCAATGTAGCAGGTACCGTCCCAGTCTAGAGGCAGACGCATATATGCAGTCTGACCACATATAAAGTAGGAGTGGTGATAAGCTCTAAATGAAGATTTGCCTTGATCACTGAATTCTACTATAGTAGTGCATTTACTATGGCCCATATGTATGGAACCAACCTTTCTTACACATAATTCCCCTTTTGCTGGGAATACTGACATGGTGGGTAAGACTAGTTCAACTTCGGATATGACATTTAGAATCATGGGATTAGGTGTAAAATTACCTAATCCATATACTTCATTTTCTAGATTAGTTCCTGTTCTTTTGGGGCGACCCTCCTTATCAGGGTAGCAGACCTTGAGTAAAACTAGGTTCAGATTTCCCCATACCCACTGATCTTGGTAAACAGCTGTGTCTGAATCTATGGAATTGATTAAACTAAACCATGCTCCACAGGAGCCGTTATGTGTAAATGGGTGTGGAAAGAATGGCAGGACTCCTTCATAATTCTGATAGGGAGGGAGCCGACCACACACCCAACAATTAGTGGCATTACTAGTCTGATGGGAATGATGTAACATACTAATGAAAGTGTTATTGCGCAGCGCAAGTCTATAAGACAATTCATGCGGAGGTAAGTCACTAAAAGAATGTTCAGCAGTAACATTATAAACATGTCTAGAAATAGGGTAATATATGTGCAACAATATGCTTGCAGTAATTATTAAAAGACTCAAGAAAAACAAGATTATTAATGTCACTATGCAATGGCTACGCAGTAATTTACAATACGCCTGTCGTTTCATCATTTTTCGCGACTGTCCATGATTCAGGTCTAGAGGATACATGTCAGAGACAGATTCAACCGCTTCACCTAGGAGAGGACTTAAACAATCAAACCGTCTGACGTTCTAGGCCTCAATTTAGCTTTATAGAGTTCATTTTCAGTTTTTTCAACCAAAGGAAGTTTTGAATTAGTCTATGAGGGAGTGCAGGGCACAATGTCTATACCCGAGTATTGTCCATGAAATTTCTTGATATGACTTGAATGAATCCAGCCCTTGCGGCCCTCGATCTTCACGGCTGTCCTTGTGGTTAGCAGAACCAACTTGGGTGTCTTCCACCTGGGCTCCAGCTGAGTCTTTCGGTCGAAATTTCTCACAAATACAATATCACCCGGAACTACGTCATGGGGTTTCACCTCAGTGTTGTCGGGAAAGGCTGCAGCTACCTGTGAACGACAAGATTGTAGTGCAGACATCAAGGAAGCCAAGTAATCTGTCAGCATATTACAGTCAACATCAGTTATTTTGCGTGGAATAGGCGTCCCCCACATATTTGGTGGTCTGCCGAAGATCACCTCATACGGGGATAGCCCTGTTCGAGAGTGTGCTACCATTCTCATGTAAAAGAGTGCAACTGGTAATGCTACTACCCAGTCGACACCTTTCTCTCTGCATATTTTGGACAATCTGATTTTCAGTATCTGGTTATGTCTTTCTACGGGACCTGCTGCCTCGGGGTGTCGGACACAGTGGAATTTCCACTGATATCCTAACAGAAGTGAAACATGTTTCATTAATTCGGATGAGAACGGCTGGCCGTTATCTGAGTAGACAACACGTGGTAAACCGTATCGTGGGAAGAATTCTCGAACCAACTGTTTGGCAGTAGTCGGGGCAGTGTAATCTGAAACCGGGTATGCCTCCGTCCAACGGGACAGAGCGCAGACGACTACGAGAACATATTTGAATCCTCGACATCGTTCCATCTGGATATAATCCATCTGGAGCACTTCAAAAGGGTGATCAGGAGGATGAAATCCACCTTGTTCTACGGGAACGCTTTTTCCTGGGTTAAACTGACAACAGATCATACAGGTACGGACTTTTTGCTTTGCGGCTGCTCGTAAATGTTTATTGAACCAAATGTGTTGAATGCTGTCTAGCATAGCTTTTTCTCCGAGATGTGCTGGACTATGTGTAGTGTTAATTATAACTTGGACCATTGAATCAGGAAGGAACCATACAGACTTTTCCTTCATCATCCATCCTTGGTCCGTTTGGATCCCTCCTAATTCAGTCCATTTCTTTATTTCGTCTTGTGTAGCATGTGTCTGTATGTCAATTACGTCAAGAGTAGGATCTTTAACTGTCATACAATGTGTCGGCATCGGGACTATTGTCTTTGTCATGTCGGGGGTTTGAGTTTGAGCAGTCTGTTTAGCTGTTCTGTCGGCTAGATCATTGCCTTGGGAAATGATATCAGTAACCTTCGTATGAGCCTTACATTTCATAATTGATATTGCAGTGGGCCGATGTATTGCATCTAATAAAGCATGAATGAGGGGTCCGTGCTGAATGTGGGCACCGTGGGAAGTTAAATAACCTCTCTCTCGCCACAGCACGCCGAAGTCATGTACAACTCCGAATGCATAACGTGAATCAGTGTATATGTTGACTTTTTTATTCGTGGCTTGAATACAGGCTTGTGTCAGAGCGATGAGCTCTGCGGCTTGAGCTGACAAAGTATTTATACGATTAGTTTCAATGACTTCAGTATCTGTTGTGACTGCGTAAGCGGCCACTAACTCTCCTGTACTTGTTCTCATACATGAACCATCTACATACAACGTCAGGTCTGGATCTGACAATGGGACATCGGTTAAGTCTTGTCTGGGTTTTGTCGTTATAGTAATAACTTCAATACAGTCATGAGCTAGTGGGTCTGTTCCGGTTACTGGCAAAAGTGTGGCAGGATTCAATGTGTTACAGCGTCTGATTTCTATGTGTGGCTGAAACAATGTAAGTTCATACCCTGTAAGTCGCGCTATAGTCAAGTGTTGTGTTTGCGTTCTATTTACAAGAACCTCTACTGCGTGTGGTACTTGAACTGTCAACGGATGTCCTAACACTATGGCATCGCTTTGTCTGATTGCTAAAGCTGTCGCTGCTACTGATTTCAGGCATGCAGGCAAAGCCTGAGCTACGGGATCTAATGTACTAGAAAAATAAGCACATGGTTTGTGTGCTCCTGCTTGTTCCTGTGTGAGTACTGACAAGGCAGTACCTTCGCGTTCTGTAACAAAGAGTGTAAACTGTTTTCTGTAACATGGCGTTGCTAAAACAGGTGCTTGACATAAAGCTTTCTTTAGGCTTTCAAAAGCTTGTGTATGTTCCTGGGTCCAAGGGAGAACAGTCGATGTGGCTGCCTCCTGTGTTGTCAACTGAATGAGTGGTTTTGCTAGAAATGCATACTGAGGGATCCACTGCCTACAATATGAAGTGAGGCCTATGAAAGCCCGTACTTCCTTTTGTGTCTTGGGCATTGGCATGTTAGCTATTAACTGAATGCGGTCGGGTGTAAGCTGTCTTCCCTCCTTGGACAGCGAGTGTCCAAGATAAACAACTCGCTGGACACAGAATTGCAGCTTAGAAGGGGACACCTTGTGCCCCTTTTCGGCTAGAAATTTTAAAACTGTCAGTGATGCTTTTTCACATTCTGGTTCGCTTCTTGCGGTGATCAGTAAATCATCGACGTATTGGAGCAGAGCAGTGTTAACTGGCATGTGGATACTATCGAGTTCTCGTTTCAGTGCTTGGCTATAGATGCTGGGGCTTTCTGTAAATCCTTGAGGTGCGCGTGAGAATTTAAAGCTACGCCCATTTAAACTAAATCCGAACAAATATTGGCTTTCCGGATCTATTGGGACGCTGAAAAAAGCATTCTTGAGATCAATTACAGTAAAGAATGTTGCTTCGGAATCAATGGCTGTCAGTAATGACGAGATATCTGGGACCACAGGGAATTGTGGCACAATGCATTTGTTTAACTCGCGCAGATCAATAACCAATCGATAGACTGGCGGGGCCTTAGGATCTGTTCGTTTAAGAATCGGAATTATCGGTGAATTACATACATTGGAGTCCGTTTCCACGACTACTCCTTGGGCAATGAGCTCGTCAATGATTTGTAGTAAAGCCACTACAGCATCTGGTGGTAACTTGTATTGTCGCATTCGTGGTAGCACCACTCCTGCCTTTAATGTGACTCGATATGGTGTAATATTCATGCGTCCAACATCAGTAGGGCCTTGTGCCCATAGATGTGTAGGTAATGTCTGTAGTCGGGGATCCATGTCTCTAGACACATAGTGACCTTTAAAATCACGTAAAAACAACCTTACTCCTTCCGGAGAACAACATATTATGGCTCCTAGAGCTTTCAACGTTTTTATTCCTAGCAAGTTTTCTGGACATGATTTAGTAAGCAATAAATCTGTAGTTCGGGTCAGAGGTCCTATCGTAAGTGGCAGTGGCTGTGATACTTCATTAACAATAGGTTTTCCTGAAAAACCAAGGGAAATATTCTGTGAGCCTGAGAGGGGTGCCCCTGGAACTTCACTACGTTTTATGGTCGTTCGACTTGCCCCTGTATCGAGTAGAAATTTTCTGTCTTGGCCTAATAATTCACTATGTACATAAGGTCCTTCTTGATCTACTGGGATTTCAATAAGGGGTAAGTCAACTTCCCTCTCTAGGCTAGTTCATGCGTAACGCTGATACTCAGGATATTCATACTGTGCGGTCTGATACATTTGTCGTGTTGTTGTCTGTGTGGCAGCAACAGGCAACGGTGGTGCAGCTGGCACAAACTGTACTGGCTGTTGTGCGGCTGGCATGGCCTGGGCATGCTGCGGGGCTCCTTGTTCATTCTGCTCTTGTCTAAATGGCCGTGATCTTTCTTGTGTTTTACCTATGCTGATATTATGTTTTAAAACTGGACAATCGTGTACGTAATGACCTGGCTTTTTTACAATAATTGCATGTCCCTTTTACAGGTCCTGCTGAATCGGAATGTGTCATACCCTTTTTATGTCCTTCAGCTGGAACTGTCTGGGAAACTAGCATTTTCATTTTCGTGTCTTTCATGCGTCTGTGTTCATGTTCTTGTTCCTCTCTAATTCTATTGTGATGGTACTGTAACATTTGTAACATTTGTGATGGAGTGTTACCTTGCCAGGTACTCTCGAATTTTAATACTCTATTCTTTACTGGGGGCAGGGCATTTTCTACTAATTTTGTTACAAACAGATGTGGGTATGATTCGCTACTTGCTTTTATGCCACTATTTATACCAAAACATTTTTCAAATCGGGCATAGTAATCACTAGTGTCTTCATCTTGCTTCTGTTTACAGGCTGAAATTGTACCCCAATCTTCCTTTTTCGTAGTTAATAAACGTGGCAGTACCTGTACTAATAAACCTGGCAGTGCTTTAGTTTTATCCCCAAGTCCTGCTCCTGCAGTTCGGGCCTTTTCTTCTGCTTCTAACACTGACCATTCTATCTTTTGGTCTCCTACCTCCCACTCTTTTTCCTTGAGTTTCTCATAAATACCAGCAGGCATCAATACCTTTAATATTGTCATAATGTCGGGATAGGTATACTCTCCCATGAGTAGCATGTCTTTAATTTCTCGGTGAAAACCCGCTGGATCTTTGTCATGACTGGGTACCACTTTTTTCATTTGTAACAATTCTATTTTTGATATGGGCGTATATACAAATACGCGCTTAAACTCGTTGTCCTCGCCTTTTATTGGGTGTACTTCTCGTAAGGGATTCTGTCTATCCATGTGATACGTGGTTCTTTTCTTGACGGGCAATGAGACACGGTCTGAACATACAAAAAGAATATACTGCTTTCTTGATTCTAGAATTTCTTTAATTAATTTAGTACCTGAACCTCTCCATTTATTCATAAGCAATTCGGTCAATATGTCAGGTAAGGGACCAGGGTCCGAATGCTGACTCCGATATAGTATAATGAGTTGTTGAATCATATAAATCCCAGCTAACCTCTGTTCGTCTGGGGTGAGATTCAAAAATGTGCGTGCTACTGTATCATCACTATATTTTCCGGGACTGTCCACCCAATGGACAGCTGCCCTGGCTAAATCTTGTTCATCCATAGAATCGAGAAAATGATAACCCCTTCGTTCTTGGAGTAGTTTGTCGGCTGTTTGGAACGAATGCTCGTTAGACCTTATATTAATTATAGGTATTTGGAAATTCCTGTTATTATCTGGACATATCGGACGTATCGAGTCAGTAAGACATTTATTACTATTACAAGATCTTCCTCTACCTACATAGGCTATGGTGTCCGACTGTCCGGTGGGCAGTCCTGACCCTTCTTCCTCGCTTTGTTCGAACTCGTCTACCTCTAATCTCTCTTCGTGTAGGCGTTCTATTTCTTTACGGATCTTTCGGCACATGGCTATTATACAATTCTGTTTATCATGTCTCCCTTCTGATATATTCTGGCTCCATCTTGTAAGAATTTTCATTGCTTCCGGGTCTACCCCCGGTCGGTCTTGATTTCTGATCACACAGTTTATGAGGAAACGTAACAGTTCCCCCTGTATCTCTACTTTCTGGTATTCCATAGCTCTGTTAATACATTCTGGATCTCGCCCTGTTTGGACAAAATGATATATTTTATCTAGATGCTCAGTCATTCCTGGTAACTTTCCTAAATACACTGCGGCTCGTCTGATACGCAATGATGCCAGGGTCATTTCGTCCTCTTTACCGGGCACAGGGTCATATCTGCAATCTATAAGAAGTTCCTTCAGCGTACGGGCACTTATGAGTTTCGGTGTACGTGGATGTGCTGACTCTTGAAAAGTAAGTTTATTTATTCTGGGTGGCGTAGAAAAAATGTTGCTAGCACCTCCCGTAGCCCCATCTGGGGTGTCGGGCGTGAAAGGATTCGTCGAACGTGACACAGCAACTACAGGTGTGGACACAGCTATAGAAGTAGCTGTAGGAGCGGATGCAGAAACAGATGTGCCTGCCGGAACTTGTGACTCGATTTGTTGCTGTAGGGATACGGGCACTGGATCTTGGCGTTGAACCTCCCTGATATGCGGTCTATGTGGGGCGGAATTTGCATACTCGGGAGCTGCGTCATCTAAATATGAGGAAAGAAAAACATCTTCTGCGGTTCTAGGATGCCCCTTAGGATGTACCTTTATTGGGAACAATGGGGGTGGCAAGTCTTTCGGTATTTCTGGAGTAGCCTTAGGTACTCCTTCGGCCAGAAGGGGATACATACCATTCATAAGGGCGTTTCTTTGCCTATCTACTTGTTCTGATTTCACTCGGATCCCTTCCTCAATTAATAGATTCTCTCGAACTTTATTTGAACTTTCTTTATTCTTTTCTTCCTGTCTACGTGCTTTTTCTGTGCGTCTATGAGATTCTTTACGCCATAACTCAACAGCGTCTTTCTGTGACTGTCTGACCTTCCTTTTCCATAACTCTTCCTCAACTTTCATGATGCACTCTGCATCCCAGGTTCCCGCTGTGGGCCACCTCTGACTTTCTGGTAATCCCTTGGTGTAGTCTACCCATAAATCAAGAAATAATATAGCGTCTAAGCCATGTTTGTGATACATAAAGTGCCCTGGAGTGTCCCTAGGAGGAATAGGAACGGCTTCTTCGAGAACCCCTTTTCTCGTAGTGATCTGTCTTAATTTCGAAAAGAGCGGCATATTGAGAACTGACCTTATACTTGATTTTGACCAACTGACCTGATACTTGAATTTGAACAGACTTAATACAATAAACACGATAACGAACAGTCATTCATACCACAATATGCAGGACGTTTTTAAACACATTAAACATTAAACATTAAACCTTTAACTGAAACAACAATGATGATCGTCTGCATAACTAATCACCAAGCTTAATTCTTGATACTTCGGAATACTTGATATACTGCTAAACAGTACAGATACACTGCTAAAACAGTGCAGACCGGATTTGTGTACCCAAACCCGTCTTGACCGGCACAACCTATGTGCACGTCAGAAATGCCTCCCCAGCAATGGTACTCACCGGGTAGCTTCGGAAACGGAAGGCCTCGCTAACTTGAACTTGAACCGGACTGGACTCGACTCGACTCGTCGGACACTGGACTTGACTTCGAACTGGTGGGTCTCTGTATACCTCGGATCTTGCTCTCTCAGCTAGGCTCTGGTCGGGATACTTCGCACTTCTCACCGCCTCGTCTGGGTGTTGATCGCAGTCTCAGTCGCCCCCGCTTGACCGGAGGGAGATACAGGAAATCCTGCTGGTACGCGTTATTGTCCGTCCAGCTGTGGCAGGGGACCGGGCCTGCAACTCACCGCCGGCGCGTGAGATGAGAAAGTGTCCCTGTTCGGGCGCCATTCATGTGGTAAATAATTTTCCTTTACCAGGACTGAATTTGATACAGAAACATAATAAAATAGCTCAGTAAAATGAGAGGCAGAATCCGTGGAATTAGAGGTTTGGAATGGGCTTTATTCCAATAATCGATTATAATCGGATGCTCCAAGTTCCATCACCACGGGGGTTCAGGAAGTGAAGTACATACATTATTGACATGAAATGACTTTTATAGTACATACATTACAATGAAGCGAATGCAGTAGGCGTAACAATTGATAAGGAAAATGACGAGTTGTCTGCGTAACCGAAAATGGGTGGAACAAGGAGTAAAAAGGAACATAATTGGTTGTGATGTCACCTATAGGTGGATCTATAAGATAATACTTGGCATAGATGCGCGCGCAGCAGCATGACGTGTAATTGACGTGTAACTAGGGGGTGAAGGGGACTTGACATTTAGCTCTACATGTGGAGACAAGAAGTCTGGGGGGTCAAGTCAACCTAATCCCAAATCATATCTAACATCCTATGTTTAAAGAACTATGTTATCCATAAAAGAAGGACTCTCGGACAGAATCTATTCTATACTGACTGTGCGTGCGTGTACAAGCGTCTAAGTGTCTACACTAAATGCGAGGGGGTAGAAATATTCCATGGTGACAGGACTATGAATTACTTGCATGAGGACAGAGAAGCCGGGCCCTTTGCTTGGTAACTGGAAGAATGTTTACTTAAACTACTAGGCAGGAATGCATCGGCTGAGGGGGAAGCAGATAATTCGAAGGTGAAATACAGTTCTTGGCAGAGAATAGGCTGATGTCAGGCTTCGTGAGCCGCGCAGAGAATGAGACAAAGTTCATGGTCACAGATGCAGGCTCGAACTGGAGCTTTCAGAGGCAGAAAGCAAAAAGAGTTTGATGACAGAATCTGGGCCCACTTGCCTGGACTGTAAAATGGCATAAGTGAACCATATAAAGCCGGTGGCCTTTCGTACTTAGGAATGGAATATCCGGCCTATTCATGGCGGATCTGACAGAGGACATGTTGACGGTGGACGCACATGTATTTGCGTCTTCATAACTGGAACTGGAGGGAACATACATGTACTTGTGACATGCACATAGAACCATTGGGGTCCAAGATAGGGGACATAACTGACCAGAAAAATCCATATTTCCACACACTAGTTCAAATGGGCACCTTGTATCAGTCCAAACAACCCCTTATGGTGAATGGTTAAAGACAACCTTTATTGAAAGCTATCCTAGTGGTAGTTATGGAGAGCAGCCTTCAGGCTAAGTCTTGAAGGTATGTAAAGCAGCTTGTTTTACCAGTCTATAATCTCTTGAATGATCAAATGAAAGGACAACCACACCAGTTATATATTCAAAATATGTGTATTTAGGTTAAAACACACCCCTCTAGTCTCTTTATGAGACTGGAGTTCGAAGTACTTTGTTTACAAGTTAGCAATTATCAGTAATAGCAAAAATACATGTTTGGGCCCTAGGGGCGTACCAACCCATATACCAAAAAGGTGGTATAAGAACGACGACTGGAATAGACACTAGGCCTAGAGCCTGTAGAATCGCTGGGACCCCAAGGAACCACCCAAGGTAGTGACACAGGGGACCCACGGGGATTGTATGCAGTGTGTAAACAGAAACGCGGGTTCCCATTAGCTTCTATGGGCAATGTCACGGTTGGAAATTAAAAGATTAGGGACACTTAGAATCGAGTCAGGACCAAACCCTTTTGGACTTAAGAAGTTCTAGGGCTAGCACCCACGGGAGCACCGGAGTACTCGAGTTACCTCACCCAGGAAAGCCGGGTGCATAGGTGTCTTTTGGTGGCGGGTCGCGTCGTCGATTTCAATGGAAGCCTGCAAAGAATTGCTGCTGCTGTGAAGAGGAGAAGTGTGTGAAGAGATCCAGGCCTGGATCTAGGATGGAAGGAACCTGAAAGCAGAGGGGACAGAGTCTGGGACACTAGCCAGTGACCAAGGGCAGGATGGACCAATGCCCACAGATGTCGGGTGCTTCAGGTGAGTTGATGGGTGTCTTGACTCTTCAGCCACGAGGTCCAGTAGGAGTCGACGAAGTCCACTAGCCGGATTTGAGCTGTCCCACAAAGTCTGTCGAGTGCTGCTGTGTCGGCGACCAGAATGGACCAAACAAGCCTTGGCAACGGCAAGTCACTGGATTCAGAGAAAGGACTGTGGTGCAGACCAACAAGTTCTGCGGGACCCACCCAGCGAGGGTAAGTGAGGGAACATCTGGAGCAACCAGGAAAGCCCAATTAGAAAAAGAGTTGCCTTCGTGGGGACCTGCTAGCCAACGGGCTAGTGATCTCAAAGGAGCCTCGAGTGGTCGCACTTGAAGCTGGCCCAGGGTCACTCGTGGAGTGGAGGCCAACAATCTTTGGTGCAGGAGGTGCTCAAGGCTCGGGCTACTCGGAGCCCAAAGCACAACTTCAAGGACGTCCAGGAAGATAGTGTTGCTGCAAAAGTTCACGGTGTCCAGGGATCACGGTTCCACGTCACCCACGATAGCCACGGGCCTCAGCTTTGTTGTGGACTCAGGGTAGCTGCGGTGAAATCTGGAAATCCACCTCTGGGGATGCAGAGACTTCGGCATCCAGCAGGAGCTTTAGAATTGCAGATCGGTAAGTTGCTTCTTTGGTGCCTGCCAAGCAGGGGAGTCACTCCTTGACTCCAAGGGAGATTTCTTCAGTCTTCTAGTCAGGATAGAACATCGAAGGTCCAGGATATATGATGCAGAGTTTCGTCCAGGGTAATCTAAAGTCCTAGGGACTGGATTCCTATACTTATACTAAGTTTAGGGGATGGACTAACTCTAAGGCCCCACCTATGGGTGGGTTTGGAAAGAGGGGTGGTTACACCCATTTCCTTTGTCCAGTTTCGCGCCAGAGCAGGGGCAGGTAGCCCCTGCAACCGGTTTGAACTGGACTATGCACAGGGACACCAAATGTGCCCCCAGTGCAGGACTTCAAAGCACCAGAGAATGCTCCCGCCCAGCCCCAATACACATCTGCCTGTCTGGGGAGGAGGTTACACCTCTCTTCGACAGGAAACCTATTGTCCAGGCCTCCCCTGCCAGAGTTTCGGTGAGCAGCAGGAGGCCAGACCCGTGTCTGTGGCAGAGGCATCCAATTTGTGATGCCAGGGCTCAGAAAAGTCCTACCGGGTTTGACGAGTGTGAACATGTCTCTCCCTCTAGAAGGGTGGAATGCTACCCCCGCCGCCAGAACTGGCAGGGGGGTAGTATTCCAAAGCATTTGATACCAAACACGACATGTTTTGATGCAGCCATTCCAAAGTTAGCATTTACCACGAGGTTATATTGCACTTAAGAGTATATGGTTTGGCTGTATCACAGAACAAGAAGAGGTATAGAGGAAAGCGCACTCGATTTTATAACTTAGTCAGTGTGAGGTGGTATGCGGGCTCGGTTGCTGTTATGCCTACGGAGCATATGCGCAATAAACAAAATGGGTGGCCTAGACCCGTCAAGGTGACTAGGACAGCAACCTGCACAGCTTGTAATGTTTCTTACATTCAATTCAATTTATTGCAAATGCAAAATATTATATAGACATCATAAACATTATCCACACATGTTCCAGTTCTTGTGGGGGGGTAGCATTCCACCCTTCTAGAGGGAGAGACATGTTCACACTGGTCAAACCCGATAGGACTTTCCTGAGCCCTGGCATCACAAAATGGATGCCTCTGCCACAGACACGGGTCTGGCCTCCTGCTGCTGACCGAAACTCCAGCAGGGGAGGCCTGGACATTAGGTTTCCTGTCGAAGGGAAGTGTAACCACCTCCCCAGACAGGCAGATGTGTATTCGGGCTGGGCGGGAGCACTCTCTGGTGCTTTGAAGTCCTGCACTGGGGGCACATTTGGTGTCCCTGACATAGTCCGGTTCAAACTGGTTGCAGGGGCTACCAGCCCCTGCTCTGGCGTGAAACTGGACAAAGGAAATAGGTGTAACCACCCCTCTTTCCAAACCCACCCATAGGTGGGGCCTTAGAGTTAGTCCATCCCCTAAACTTAGTATAAGTATAGGAATCTATAGGACTTTAGATTACCCTGGACGAAACTCTGCATCATATATCTTGGCCCTTCGATGTTCTATCCTGACTAGAAGACTGAAGAAATCCCCCTTGGGGTCAAGGAGTGACTCCCCTGCTTGGCAGGCACCAAAGAAGCAACTGACTGGTCTACAATTCTGAAGCTCCCACCGGACACCGAAGGCTCTGCATCCCACGAGTTGGATTTCCAGACTTCCCTGAGGCTACCCTGAGTCCACAGTAAAGCTGTGGCCCGTAGCTATCGTGGGTGACGTGGAACTGTGACCCCTGGACACTGTGAACTTTTGCAGCAACACTATCTTCCTGGACCTCCACGAAGTTGTGCTTTGGGATCCTAGTAGCCCCAGCCTTGAGCACCTCCTGCACCTAAGATTGTTGGCATCCACTCCACGAGTGACCCGTGGGCCAGCTTCAAATGCGACTGCTTGAGTCTCCTTTGCGATCACTAGCCCGTTGGCTAGCAGGTCCCCACGAAGGCAACTGCTTTTCTAATTGGGCTTTCCTGGTTGCTCCAGATGTGCCCTGACTTACCCTTGCTGGGTGGGTCCCACAGACCTTGCTGGTCTGCACCGCAGTCCTTTCTCTGAATTCCAGTGACTTGCCCTTGCCAAGGCTTGTTTGGTCCATTCTGGTCGCCGACACCACAGCACTTGACAGACTTTGTGGGATGACTCGAATCCAGCTCGTGGACTTTGTCAAAACCTCCTGGACCTCCTGGCTGAAGAATCAAGACACCTATCAACTCACCTGAAGCACCCGATATCTGTGGGCATTGGTCCATCCTGCCCTTGGTCACTGGCTAGTGTCCCAGACTCTGTCCCCTCTGCTTTCAGGTTCCTTCCATCCTAGATCCAGGCCTGGATCTCTTCGGACACTGCTCCTCTTCACGGTAGCAGCAGTTCTTTGCAGGCTTCCATTGAAATCGACGACGCGACCCGACACCAAAAGACCCCTAAGCACTCGGCTTCCCTGGGTAAGGTAACTCGAGTACTCCGGTGCTCCCGTGGGTGCTAGCACTAGAACTTCCTAAGTACAAAAGGGTTTGGTCCTGATTCGATTCTAAGTGTCCCTAATCTTTAAATTTCCAACCGCGACATTGCCCATAGAAGCTAACGGGAACCAGCGGTTGTGTTTACACATTGCATACAGTCCCCGTGGGTCCCCTGTGTCACTACCTTGGGTGGTTCCTTGGGGTCCCAGCAATTCTACAGGCTCTAGGCCTAGTGTCTATTCCAGTCGTGGTTCTTATACCGCTTTTCTGGTATATGGGTTGGTACGCCCCTAGAGCCCAAACGTGTATTTGTGCTGTTACTGATAATTGCTAACTTGTAAACAAAGTACTTCAAACTCCAGTCTCATAAAGAGACTAGAGGGGTGAGTTTTAACCTAAATACATATATTTTGAATATATACCTGGTGTGGTTGTCCTTTCATTTGATCATTCAAGAGATTTTAGACTGGTAAAACAAGCTGCTTTACATTCCTTCAAAAGTTAGCCTGAAGGCTGTTCTAAATAGCTACCACTAGGATAGCTTTCAATAAAGGTTGTCTTTAACCATTCACCATAAGGGGTTGTTTGGACTGATACAAGGTGCCCACTAGAACTGGTGGACAGCATATATCAGGCCACCTTCTCACAATGCTGACATTAAATTCAGATCTGCTTAACTTTTTTGGACGTAGAAGTGTTCACACAAGTTCAGAAGTTAACCACCACCTCACACCGCAAGCCTACAGACAAAATACCATATTACATTGTCGCAGCTTTCATCCTAGGAGTCTTAAAGACAACCTTCCGTACAGCCAACTATTGAGAATCAGGCAGAATTGTGCACGCAAGGAAGATTTTGCGGTTCTGCAGAAGTGTTGTGTGAACAATTGAAGGAAACAGGGTACCCAAAGAAGATGCTAAAACATGCGACAAAGAGAGTGTGGTACACACCGTGAGAAGAACTATTAGTCAATAAAACCAAGAAACCACTGGACAAGCTAGTATGCATATCCACGTTCAGCCCACATACCCACAAATTCCGTAAAGCCATTTTGAACAACTGGCATCTGCTTACTGGTCTTGAATGCCCTATGGAAAAACCTCTTTTTGCAATGAGAAAAAATAAGAGCATAGGTCAACAAATCATACGTGCAGATTTGAGGAACACCGGAATCAAGACAGATTTAAGAACACTATGGAATCTGAAAGAAGTGGAAGGCCACCACAAATGTATACATGCATCAGCACCGTAGAAGGTACCGAATTCATGCACAATTCCATCAAATAGGTACACAAAGAATTCACAAACTGCAAAACTAAGAACGTTGTTTATGCCATCATGTGCCTTTGCTGAAAGCTGTACATTGGCAAAACATCCCAACAAATCAAGCAGAGGATTATCCAAAACAGATGCGGGATAAAGCAATTTAACTGCACCAATCGTATCACATTTTGTCGAAATGGAACATGGAAAAATAATTTGAATGGATAGTTTTGTCAGGAATTAAACCAATATCCAAAGGCGGTGACGTGGAAACATTACTGCAAAAATAGAAGAGTATTTAATTATGAAATACAATTGTGTGAGGGAAGGCTTGAATGAAAACTCTGAACTGCACCAAATTTTACGCTGAGTTCTCTGTAAATAACATAATAAAGACATACGTATCAGTACTCATTAGTTTTTATAAAAAAATTCAGGACCCCTATATTTAGATAACTCAACACCACCATGTCAATCAGGGGTGGGACGTTTTCATGTAAAACGGACATTAAACTTAATTAATGAGCCAACTCATGAGCGGTTCCACTGACAAGGTTTAAGGGAACTACAGATCCCATAACTCCTCATAAGAAACCTGCCTCGTATTTCCTGCAAAACAGGATATAGGTTGACTCGGCGTTTCAAATCAGTTTGTACCAACTCGAGCGAGGGAATGATTCTTGTTTATATTGGCCCCGAAAAGGCATTGAAAGTAAGTGGCGCTTCACGTGCACCCATTCGGTTAGAACATGCGAGAAGCGAGAATTTGACGTTGATTGAATGAAAGATGCGGACGCTTAATGCTTCCTAATTGTTTTTACAGAAAATGGCATTGTTGTCTGAATTATGTGACATCTAAATTCTGGCTGTCACGAGTATATGCGCCCCTAAGTAAGTGTATCTATTTCACTTCTGCCACAGTTTCAACCACACTTTCAACTGGCATCGAAAACCAAAAACGCATTTATCATTTTGTGTTGCAGTTAGCGCAGCATTTGTTCCGCATTGGTGAAAGTATCCCCGAAACAACCGAGATTAGAATCGTCACTCGTGCAATAATCAGTCCACGCCAGGTAAGTTAGCGTAAAAGGCCATTTATTAGGACAGGGTTGGACAATCATAACCAAACATAACACAAACCCCCCAACAATCCCCAACCACATAACTTCTCACTTTCCATACTCTCCCAGACTCCAATTACTCCATCCCCACTTCACACAGCACCTCCTCACTTATCCCATTCGCTTCCTCACTTCTCTTCCAAACTTCTCCATCATCTCCATTCATCGTCCACTGATCTGACGCACCCCCACCTTCACCAGTATCCCCCTCCCCGGAAGGGTGAGTATGCCCGTCATGGACTCCTCCCCCCTCCCCAATCCGCCAACCAGGGAACCCCCGGAGGGCGGTTACCTGCCCCACCCCTCACCAGTGCACCTTTCGCCCTCACTCTCTCCAACACCAGATCGACTCATTCCACAAACCGCTGATGAAATCCCTCAGCTCCATCATATAGTATGCGTTGCCTATGTGCGAAAGGTGCACTCCATCGTCCCTAAAAAGCAGGGGCTCCTCGAGCCGCAGTCCGGTGTGCGCCAGCACTTTGACGCCAGTGTTCTCACAAAAAACCCGCATTGCCCTATTCAGCTTCCTCCGGGCTCGTTCCACTGCTGCGGGCTTCAAAGCCCCCCTCCAGATCCGTCAAGGAATGAACTCAGTCCACACAATACAGGCACCAGCCAGATTGCGTTTCATCGCCTCCAAGTCCCGTTGCATCAAATAGAGCAGTGACACCCCCGATTGCTTCACTAGATCATTCTCCCCCAAATGGATGACGAGCAAGTCCGGACAGCCTCTCTGTGAAACTTTCTTGGTCAGCCAGGGCAATAACTCTCCCCAGCGCCTCCCACTCCTGCCCCACCAAAATACCTCGTGACTGCTGCTTCTCAGGCCCAGGTTACGACCGTACACCTGCCTGTCGGAATACTTGGATGCCCAATGCACAAACGAATGACCAACGATCCAGGTAACCGTCTTGGCTCCCGGACCCCCAACACAACCTACAAAGAAAAAAGGAAATTAGAAACACGAAATACAACAGACACGCTCCAACAGCCAACGCGCCCCCTCTGCCCTACTTCCGGACGTACCGCTCGCAACAGCGCGACTGCCATCTACCAATCCGCCGGATCTTGTCCCAGGACCACCCCAACTGCGCCGCCGCCATCGCCGCGCCGATCCTGAAGGAGTGCGTACCATACCCAGCCGGGTCCTTACCGAGGCGCCTCAATGCCATGCGCAAAACCGCCAGCAGCTGGAAAGCCGTGACCCTCTTCCCGGAGGCATGACAGAAAATCTCACCCACACTCCGGCCGACCTGCCCACAAAAACTGCCCCATTCACGCACCGGGCAAACTCCCCCCCCCCCCGACTCACACAACCACCCCCATGCTCCCCTTCCAGCCTGGTCCATTTTTGACCGTCCCAGCCAGATTCCCAAATGCGTCCCATCCAGACGAACATCCTCAAACCTCAGCCCCGTCGCACCCCTACCCCCCAACAACTCCGAAACCCGGAAAGCCCCAAAGAACATCCAAGTCATGCACAACCGGAACAACGCTACCTCAGCCATGTCATAACAACAAACACTCAATTCCGCCAAGATATCCACCAGCAACTCAAAGGTGATCACCTCACGCACAGGCCCGCTCCCCCGCCCCTCCCGCTCCCTGCCCCAACCCTTCAGCATCCGACTCAGCAACTCACTCCTGGCTGGATCAAAACCCAAATAAACCATACCATAGAAAGAAATCCCCGCCAATCTCCCTGCAATCGTCACCGGCGACAAACCCCTGTCCATGCAATGCAACACATACCGCATCACCCCCTCCTCACACTCCCTCTGAGACATACGCCAAGCATCCCGCGACCATCCCAGAAACGCACCCAGTTCCACCCAAGCCAACCGATACGCCCGCCTCGTGGACTCAGCAACAGACTTCTCCACCAAATTCACCACTCTCACTCCCCCCAGCTCCAGATACCCTCCGGCACCTTGGTCTTGACAACCTCTGCTCCGGGCGCCAACCTTCGGAAACGCTGCCACTGCGAATGAGACAATGCATCCGCAATGTCATTGCTAGCGCCCGGCACATGCTTCGCGTGAAACAGCACATTAAAACGCAAGCACAGCAGCATGAAACTTCGCAGCAAGCGCAGCACCCGCAGGTCCCTCGCCCTCTGATGATTCACCAGGTCAACCCCTGTTCGGTTATCCACATGGAACAGCACAGATCTGTTCTGGAATTCCTGTCCCTACACCTGCAGCGCCACCACCAGCGGAAAGAACTCCAAAAACGCAATACTCCTGCCCTGCGATAACCAGTGCGCCGGCCACTGCTCCGCACACCACCTTCCGTCCCAGAAAACTCCAAAGCCGCGAGCCCCAGCCGCATCCGAAAAAATCTGCACCTGCCACACCATGTTGTCATCTGCGGAATCCAATTCGATCCCCAAGAAAGCTAGACAAGTGCTCGGCCCAGCTGTCTTCTCCGGCGCCAACGGAACTCCAAACTCCCCATCCTCCCAAACTGCCACAGCGCCTCCCCGCACTCCCCCGACTGTTCGCGCCCAACGAACAAGAAATCATCCAGATAGTGGGACACCAGCCGGTGCCCCGCCCTGTCGGTGAAGGCCCATTGCAGGAAGGAACTGAAAGTCTCAAACAACGCACAGGATACCGCACAACCCATGGGCAAAACCTTATCCACAAAGATCGCCCCCCCAAACTGCATCCCCAGCAAAGGAAAGTCCGCCGGGTGAATGGGCAGAAGGCGAAACGCCGACTTGATGTCACACTTAGCCAGTTCCGCCCCCCGCCCACACACCCTCACCAGTGCAATCGCATCATCCACCGACGCATACAGCACACGGGAATCCTCCTCCACGATGAAATCATTCACCGACAACCCCTCGGGCCACGACAAGTGGTGGATCAGGCGAAATTCCCCTGGTTCCTTCTTTGGCACCACCCCCAAGGGGGATATGATGAGCTCCGGCAACGGCCACGTGTCAAACGGGCCGGCGATCCTACCTTCCAGAACCTCCTTCCGCAACTTCGCCTCAACCACCCCCGGCAAATCCTTCGCCGACCTCAAATTCTCAGCCCATCTGGACTCCCGCGGTCCCTGGTACCCCACCCGAAACCCTTCAGTGAACCCCCAGCACAGTTTCAACGCCGCCTCCCGATCAGGATAGCGGGAGAGCCAAGGACCCATGGCCTCCACACTAACCGGGGTAGGAGCCCTTTGGCCCAGCCTGCCCTCTGCCCTTGGTAACCCGCCACTGTTCGGAGGGAGTGGCCAGTGTAAAACATTGTGTGACCGGGTGCCGCCCTCCACACTAAGAACACTCGTGCTTGAACTTGCACGGGTGGCGGGAGCAGAAACCCTTGTTAAAATTCCAGCAGGCCCCTGTGGTGGCTCCCCCGCTCTTGGCCGGCTGTCCGGTTGCGCCTGCAGCGGCAGCCTGCCCGCCGGCTCCCCCGGCTCCACTGGATCCTCCTCCCGCCCCCGTCGAGGCGGGACGGGACTGAAAAGGCCGATATGACACTGGAAGCCCGCTAGCCGTATGTGTGGACGCGGAGGACTGCGTCGAAGCCATCCACTGTACCCACAACTCCTGGTCTACCTCACCCCAGGGCTTGTCAGGGTTAACGCTGATCCGAGCCCGGAACTCCTCATCGTAACTGAGCCACGCGAAACCCCCAAAGTGCATCTGCGCCTTGTGGATGATATCCATATATTTGAACAACGCAATCGCCCTATCCTGATGTTTCTCACAATAGATGCTCGCGTAAATCAAAAAGGCCGACGTCCAATTCTCCATATTCACCGGCACCCACGGCCGCCTCGTCAACTCCCACTCCTCTTCCTTAGACCCCTCCTTAGCCTGTATCTCCCGATGCAACAGCTTGAACACATCCACATACTCATGCTTTCATATCCTCGCCCTAGTTTTTTCAGACAAATGCGACCCCAAAGGCATCGCCAGGCCCATATAGGGCAACTTCTTCTTATGCTTCACCCCCCCCTCATCCTTCCCCTCCTTCTCCCCCTCTTTGTCCATCTGCACACCTGCCCCCACGAGCCGTTTCCCGTCCCCCTCCAGGGCCGCAGCCTTAGCCGGAACTGTCTGCTTCGCAGCATCTCCCTCCTCCCTCACCGACCCATCCCCAACCCCAACAGACCTGCAGGACCTCCTATGCCCCAACTTGTCCCCCCCGTCCCACACCCCCCACCATGCTCCCTCACCTGTTAGAGTGCGTGGCACCGCCTGGGCCCGTCTACCGGGATTTGGGGCTTTCGTCTTCGCCACTGGCGTCGTGCTGCAGCTGGCTTTTTGTGCTGGTAACACACCAAACCTCCGCATTGCCTCCAGCCCCTGCACGTCTCGCACTTCACCCTCTTCCGACTCCTCACTTTCCGACTCGTAATCCAGCTCTTCATCCAAGTCAACCGCACCAGAATCCATCCGTACCTCACGCACCACTCGCTTCACACCTTTGCCTTCCTCGCCCTGCACAAACTCATACTCCGGCGCCGACGATGCCCGCTCCCTTGATGGAGGGCAGGCCGCCACGGACCCCCCTGCTGCTTCGCCCCGGCGTCTGGAGGCCGTCATGCGCCCCGCCGGCCCACCCGGGCCTCTACCAGCAAACAGCCCTGGCTTGGTTTCCCCCCCCCCAGACCGGCAAAGTCCGAGAGGGCCCCAGCGCCACCAGGTCTCTGAGACGTCAAGTCAGTCCCTGCCTCGTCTACCCAGATCCACCGCCCGCGTCCTGCCGCTGGCCCCGCACCCTTGCCACGCGCCACTGCCCGGTCCGCCGCTCGCGCCCCCCCCCGGGGCACCCCCTCCCTGGCCACGCACATCTCATCCCACCGGCGCTCCGTCTCCTCAATCAACCGATGCTGCTCCCGGATGCGCTCCTCCAACGACATCCCCTCCCACCGGTCCTCCCACCGGACCTCACCCCTGCCCGCCACCTTTGGCCCGCGACCGTGCCCCGCGCCCCCAGATGTGCCTGGCTCCTCACGTCCCCCCCTGGACCCCCCCACCGCCTTCGCCGGGCCCTTGCCCTTGCCCCCCCGCCCCCAGCCTTCCCCTTGCCCCCACCTGGGGCATCCGGGGGCTGTCCCCCACACCCCCCTCCCTCCCCCCCAGCCGACTCGATGCCAGAGAGGTACAAGGAGAACTCCTCCCCCACCGGCTCCTCAAAGTCCCCCTCCTGCTCACTATCGTCACTGTACTCCACCAGAACAGCCCCCCTCCCCCGCCCAGGCGCCACTGCCCCCCCGCGGTCCCTCCGACCCCCTGCCAACAACACCCCCGGGGGATCCCCCACCCCTCCAGCGCCAACACCCACGCCCCCCCCGCTACCCCCCTCACCGCTGCCCAGCGCAGGGAGGCTCAGATGCCGGTCCCCATGCTTGCACCCAGAGCCTGCCTTCCTAGCCCACCCCCACGCCGCTGCCGCATGTTTCTTTGGAGGGGGTTCCTCCAGACATGCTGCCACTGCCGCCGCCACCCCCGCGGAGGCCGCTCGCGGTGCCCTGGCCATGCCCACCCACGCCTGCTCCAACACACCGGGCCTCAGCAGGTCAGCCCTCCCAGCGCGCCCCAGGAGCTGAAGCGCCGCACGCACCGCCGCATCATCCGGGACCTGGCCCCCTCCTACCTCCATTGCCGCACGCCCCCGCCGCCGACTCCCGCTCCTCCTCCGCCGACTCCACAAGCCGCTCGCAGGCCGACACACTAGAGGGGAAGACTAGTCCGCTGACCTTTCTTCCCCCGGGGTCCGCATTTTCTCAGTCTCCCCCTGATGACAGAAATGTAAGTTTCACGATAACAAACCATGATAAATGGGGTGTACATTATAAAAACACAGTCATGCTGATATCAAATTTCCTGTTTTTTTCAGGAATCGGTCGTGCATAATCTGATCCATGAGAAAAGCACAGTAAATGCATCATAATTTCAGTTAATTTCTTAAAATTTAAATGAACACAGCTATAAATTCTCACAAAAGAGAAAGGGACTATTTAATTTTAGGTAACTCGATATGCAGGTTACACCGTGCTTTAGCCCTGATGAAAATCCTGTGAATGCTCGTCGGGATTGGAAACGTCTCGGCAATTTCCATTTATTTTTGGGCAACAAAGGGCATTTAAATTCTGTATCTCTGAAGAGGGTTGTCTCGAGTTAATGCACCCAACAGAGTAGTAATCATCCCATGTGGCGGCAGTCCCATATACTTTGCCAAATTAGAAGGCCCTATGGAATTGCGTTGTTTCATTTGTACTTATATTTTGCTGTTGTAATTTCTTGTATACAGTTCGAATATTATTTATGTTTGTACAATTTTCTTGTTATATCAGTTTAATTCATGAACGCACTTAGATGTTTTGTAGTTGTTGTATACTGACAGTGTGTTTAACTCAGACATGTCTTAAATGTTTTATAAATGTGACGAACTTTATAAAAAATATGTGACTAAGACACACAGTGTAAGAACTTGACAGGCTTATCTTTTGTCCGCCTAAATAAATTAGCGGCCTACAAACTGACAGCCAGTTGACTCTCTTTTTTTCTTCATTGCTATTATTATTTCTGGCATTAGAAATATGTGCACTTTACCTCTGCTAACCAGGGCTAAAGTGCCTGCACTCCCCCTTTAAACATGGCCAAATTGGCTTACCCCTCATTGACCTATTTATCTTGCATGTAAGTCCCTAGTATACACCTGGAAGTTAAATACCACCTATGGACTGCAGCATCTATTGTGAAATTCACATGATTGTTCTGCAAAAACATGGCTTTATGGCTACCAAGTGTAGACGAACTGCAGCAGCCTAAAAACCTTTATGTGAAAACCATGAAAATACCCCCTTTTTACAGGGGGATAACCCTACTTTTAAATATGAATTAATCACCACTAAGTACACCTTATTGTGCAAAAGGTAGGAGGTCTGAGATTTAAAAGAGGAACATGTGCCAAATTAAAGGTGGCATGTTACATTGTTGACTAGACTCCAAAAGCTATTTTCACTTTAGAAAATCTTAAAGTACAGGTTATAAACCTAAATCTGCTCCTTTTGTCAGGAAAAGGCTAAAACAGCCATTCTAAGACTATTTTTCATATTAATTGAGCATCCAATTCATTGGTGAAGTTCGATTTTTCATAACTTTTTAAGGCAAGTACATTTTCTGCATCTTAATCTCAGGGAGGCTATTCTGTATTCGCCTGCCAGGCAGCTGCTGCCCAGTCCAGGCTTTACCTTCATGATGTGTAAAAAACCGGGCCCCAAAGCAGAGCAATGGCTTATGTCTGGTGGCAAGATGGACTGGAGGTGAAGAGTCACACATATTAGCTCATAAAAGGCTGCTGTGGAGTTTCTAGGAACAGCATTAACTTAATATTGGCTGAAGAGAAGTCTGCCCATTCATAGCTCAGTGTATGGGGGTTCCTAAGTAAAGAATGAATGAATGAATGAATTAATTAAATTGAATTCATAAAAGCGCGAACGTTGCCCAAGGGTGTCAAGGCGCTAGATGCAAACCATCAAAAGACGAGAGAGAAGGAACAAGCTCATACTGAAGGATTAACGAAAAGCCAGGTCTTTAAGGCCTTACAGAATAGAAGTCGCGAAGGCTCTCTAGAGATGTTCAAAGGCAGGGAATTACACATTTTGGGCGCCAAAAAAGAAAAGGCTCTACCACCCTATTTGGCCCTCCTAAACCTGGGCACAACAAGAAGATTTTTGTCCGCAGACCGAAGAGGCCTAGAGGGGGCATAATGACAAACAGTCGACTTTATACCCTCAGGACCGGCATCATAAAATGCTTCATGGGTCAGACAAAGGATCTTAAAAATAATCCTATCATTCAACGGGAGCCAGTGCAGCAACTTGATTAAGGCTGTGGCTGAATGAGATCTAGAAAGATTCAAGACAAATCTAGCCGCAGCATTCTGCACCATCTGCAACCGATGGATGAAACCTTTATTAATGCCCAAATAAAGGGCATTACAATAGTCCAGTCTTGAGGTTACCAAGGCCACTACAGCCTGCTTACGGTAATGAGAGATCTTTCTAAGATTCCTAATAATACCAAAGCAGGTGGAAACAGTCCTGTTTACCTGCAGCCTCAGAGAGAGCACATTATCCATGATCACCCCTAGGTTTTTCCCTTGGGAAACTGGACAAGGACAGACCACCAGCGAGGGTCGGCCACCAATCACTGGACCAGATACCCTGATCATTCTCGAAGATCAAGACCTCGGGCTTCTCTCCGTTCAGCTTCAGAAAATGTTCCTTCATCCAAAGGGAAACTGCCTCCATGCAACTCCTAAAATTGAGGGCTGTGTCTTTAACGGTATGAGTTATAGAAACCATTATTTGGGTGTCGTCCGCGTAGGACAATACCTCCAGCCCAAGGATCTTACCACCTCAGCGAGAGGGGCCACAAAGATATTAAAAAGTGTAGGGCTTAGAGAGGAGCCCTGGGGGACACCGCACTGCAGAGCCTATGGGGCAGAGAGATACTGACCCAATTTCACCTTCTGTTCACGTTCCCCCAGAAAGGAGGCAAGGAGGCTCAGTGCTGTGCCTCTGACACCCACCTCTCGAAGGCGAGCCACCAGCCTATAAGGAGGTAAGGTGTCGAAGGCCGCAGTGAGATCCAGAAGCACCAAGAGCGTACTACGGCCAGCATCAACCTGCGTCCGGATGTTATTAAAGACTACCGACAAAGCGGTCTCCGTACTATGATGTCTCCTAAAGCCATGTTGGGAACCATCAAGCAAATGATGATCCTTTAGATATGTGCTGAGGTGAAAATTTAAGTGGGCCTCCAAGATCTTAGCAGGAACGGGAAGCAGAGAGATCGGCCAGAGGTTTTTTAGCTCCACGGAGTCTAAAGAGGGCTTCTTCAGTAGAGGTTTAACCACCACTGCCTTCCACAGAGATGGGTAGACTCCTTTAGAGATGGCAAAATTCATGACCCTCATAAAGAGAGGAATCACAATCTCCTGACAGTTTTTTAACACCTTGAGCGGACAAGGATCCAAAGGGGAGCCAGAATTTACACGGTCCAGGAGCCTGTCCGTCACCTCCAAGGACAAAAAGGGGAAAGTAAGCAACCTCGGGGTCTCCTCCAAAGGGAGAGCTTCACCGGAAAGGGTCAGCAACTCCACTTCTGGCCTAATACTGGAGTTCACTGCCTCCAGCAAGGAATATATATCGAAGATTTTGGCTTGAAAAAAATCTGAAATTCTATCACAGTGTTCCTGCGAGGGCTCTGAGGGATCCACTACCCGCAAAGAGATAAGAGAGTTGATAACCTTAAAGAGATCCCTGGGGGATTTCCCTGGAAAAATATAATCTCTTCTCCTCCATAGTAGCCGCCTTGTACTCTTTCAGGCAGTGCTTATATTGTACCCTCTCCGAGTGTTCTAAATGAGCATGCCACAGCCTCTCCTGTTTACGACAACCCTGTCTAAGTATTCTGAGTATTTCTGTAAACCAGGGAGCGGAAGGCCTAATTCTTGCTGAGTAATGCTTTTTAGGCGGAGCAAGGATATCCATTGCTGCTGCTAGCGTATGAGATAGCTCTATGGCAGCGGAATTGGAACCGAGCTGAGAGGCCGACTCCAACTTATCAAGGAAAGGCCGGAGTGTCTATAAGGTTAAAATTTCTTCGTTCGTCTGGTTTCTTATCGCTAACGACAGAGCATGCTGCGGCCTGACAATATAGATCAAACGGAACAGCAAAGTGATCAGATCAGGCGAGGGGGATGGACTGTCCCACCTTTAGCCTAGGATCATTAGAGAAAACCCCATCAAGGGTGTGTCCTGCAGTATGAGTAGAACTTCCGACCCGCTGGGCAATCCCACAGCAGCTCAGTGTTTCCAAAAGACATTGAGTGTCCCTACAGGAGGTGTTTTCTAAATAAAAGTTGAAGTCCCCCAAAATCGTAATGTTGGCTCTCTCCAAATAGGGTTCTACCAATTTACCAAAATCATGACTAAAGGAAGTCCTTGGACCCGGTTGTCTATAACATAAAATACCCGAGAAACTTTCAGAGGGGTGAAAGTTAATCGAGAAGCAAAGAGCCTGATAAGGTTCAGAGTGGTCAGAGCCCGAGAGCGACAAATGAGGGCATCTTTATACACGATTCCCAGCCCTCCTCCCCGCCTGCCTGCTCTATCCAATCTGGACAGAGTATACCCCGAGGAAATAGCGTCTACCAAGTCCGGACCTGACGCATCCGTCGCCCAGGTTTCTGTAATAAAGACCCACATGGGCTTTCTGGCTGACACAAAATCTCTGAAGGCTATTTTGTTTTTGATAATGGATCTAGCATTCAGGAGAAAGCCCTGAATAGGCGTCTCCATACCGCAGAGCTTACCAGTAATGGTGTCAGGACACTCTTCCTGGCCTGCTTCCAGCTAATGTTGCAGCTGTTACATCCCTGGTGTAACTTCCTAGGGAGAGACTCAGGATTCCAGCTGTGATGACAGGGCAAAACAGCCGGTCGAAGCTTTAATAAGCCCCCTCTACAATAGTATCTCCTAGGGTAGAGGTCTAGGTCCGCAGGAGTGGTATCCCTGGCCCGGTTGTGGCGCGGACCGGTGCAGAAGGGCTTGCCTTAGGCGCGCCAGCGGCGCGCCCGCTGCGCATGTCCGCTGCGCGACAAACTGAGCATGATGTTTAAATACCATGGAGAGCTAGAGCGCTAACGAGCCCCTGGCTCCACCCCCTGACTCAAAGAAAAGGCCTAAATGTGTGCCGGTGCCTTCCACAACAATCTGGAGAACCCATGGTTGAACGGGGCGCTGGCAAAGGATTAACAACGAAGGAAGAAAGAGGTAGGTTTATAAACAAAAGCGCCCGCTAAACACAGTTAAAGATCAAGTATAATGTCCCAGTTCTAAAATATATTCATTAAAATTCAATATGCAGCAAGTCAAAATTTCAGCACATCCGCTCGCGACGAGCCAAGCGTGAGGTTTAAATACCAAGGAGCGCTAGAGCGCTAACGACCCTCTGGCTCCACCCCCTGACTCAAAGCAAACGCCCAAATGTGTGCCGGCACCCTCCACAACAATCGGGAGAACCCGTGTTGGAACGTGGCACTGGCAAAGGATTAACAGGGAAGGAAGAGAGAGGTAGGTTTATAAACAAAAGCGCCCGCTAAACACAGTTAAATATCAAGTATAACGTCCCCGTTCTAAAATATATTCATTAAAATCCAATATGCAGCAAGTCAAAATTTCAGCTTGTCCACTCGCGACGAGCCGAGCGTGAGGTTTAAATACCAAGGAGCGCTAGAGCGCTAACGACCCCCTGGCTCCACCCCCTGACTCAAAGGAAACGCCCAAATGTGTGCCGTCGCCCTCCACAACAATCGGGAGAACCCGTGGTGGAACGGGCGCTGGCAAAGGATTTAACAGGGAAGGAAGAGAGAGGTAGGTTTATAAACAAAAGCGCCCGCTAAACACAGTTAAAAATCAAGTATAACGTCCCCATTCTAAAATATATTCATTAAAATTCAATATGCAGCAAGACAAAATTTCATCACGTAAAGGGATTCCTAAGCATAGTATAGCCTTTGTTCCTTAGGCCAAATGTTGCCAACTGGGCACTAGCTGAGTGGCTGGTTCCAGAAACAGTTTTGGTAGCTGAGAAGGAAGGGATTGATAATTTCCCTAAACATACCCTTGACTGCCAACCAAGCTCCTTCCAAGGCCATCCTGAATTCCCCATAGGATAGTGCAATGTGGAATAGTTTCCAGTAAGGCAAACAGGGTGTGCTCAAAAGAGTGGAGGTGCCAGGGTTGCCCCTTGTAATGTTTTCTCCATTGAATAGGAAGTATCCAGGAGCTGCCACAAACATGCTGGCTAGTGCAAACCATACATTTGATATCCTAGGAAAGACTCCTCAGAAGTCTTTCTGGACTTGTAGAAGATCAGAAGAGGGATGGACCTATTGTCTGTGATTATAGAGGATCTGTTAAGGACTGTACCTGCTCCCTATTGACCCAGGACAAATACATGGACTCAGTCAGTTGGCTGACCTCCTTTGTGGCCACAGTGACACACCAGGCTGCAAGAGGTATTTTTCCTTTAGTGATCCGTTGACCAGTACCAACTGAACCTGGCCCTAACCTTGCTGGTGGTCTCTGCTGGAGTAGCTTCAGTCCCCTTAGGGCTCTCCATGATGCTCTAAGATCATTACAAGTGAACAAGCGAAGTTACTGTAGAAGCCCTGAAAATTTCGGACATACAAATATTTTGGAGTTCCAAGACCTCTGGAGCAATCTGCAGGGCCTCGAGGTAAGGGTGTTGATTTCAATACAACTTTAGTACTTACACCTCAGGCTTGAGGATTTTGAGCTCCATGAAAAACACTAAGGTCTAAGGGTAAAATCTTTGACCCAAACAAACAGCTTGGCGTATCTGACCCACACCCCACTGTGGTCAGCCTGAATTTGTACCTTGGTTGCAGTCTACACCTTCCATAGAATATCCTTCTGGTGCAATTTTTACTTAAAACTTTCAAATCGTTTACCTACGTTTTCTCTTTTTCTCTTTTTGTTATTTTTTGTGTGTGTGTGTATATATATATTCACTGAAAAAAACATAGGTTTCAGGGGTGTTATAGTTAGCTGGACTTTTCACTCGTATAAAACCAATGAAATTCCCCCGTTATAGTTTGTTCAGCTAACTATAACTCGCGCGCCCGCAATGCACTGCTGATGACGTCACATATTACATCACTCATGACATGGTCAGTGACATCACTCATGACATCACTGATGACATCTCAAATGACATCACTGATGACATCACTGATGACATCATCCTTGTGATAGAGTGGCAGACCTCCTCTCACCCTAATATATCCTTTGATACACACATTCAAAAATAGAGACTAAAATGTTCAAAACAATGGACATACCAATACCAGTTACAACAACCTCTTCAGTAATTCTAAGATCCACATACACATCCACTCCTTCACCAACAGTCCTATACAGTCACTCATACATGCACTCACTCATCATATGTACTCATACACCTATACATCCTGTTACACAATGCCACTCATCCATAGAGTTACTCACACACATAGTCACTCATGCTAATAAAGAATCAAACATACATTTACTTGCATATACAGTTATACACACACCACCACACTTACTTCTACGGAAACTTACACATACTTAGTCTTTTAAACAATCACTTATAGAAACACATACGTATTCATACAGGAACTCTTTCAATCTCTCACTCTCACATATACTCACATATATACACCAATAGTCACATATACTAGTTTAAAAAATATGTAGTTACTCATAAAGACACTATTGAGACAGTCATTCACTCACTAACACACCTATACACACACTCATCCACCCATACAGTCCTGCACACATGCTGTGTTCAACACATACAAACAGTGAGTCACTCATTCATGCACCTATGCACTACGTAATACCCCCCACCGAACCATGCAGACACTCAGACTGATACTCAAAAAACCAACTAATAACCTATATAGACACCCATGTAGCTACTCACCAACCCATGCAGCCACTTATACACAAAGTGAGAGACTGATACAGATATTTACATATTTAAACATTACTCACTAAGCCATGTATTCACTAAGATACACTTAATCAGTCAGTTATACAATCAATTTTTCAAAAACAAATCATCCATTTAGACACTTATATAACCATTTATTCTTCCATCGACCTTGAGATATACATATATAAAACATATTTAATTTTCAGAAAAACACACATTCACTGGATGATGTCATCAGTGATGTCATCAGTGATGTCATTTGAGATGTCATCAGTGATGTCATGAGTGATGTCACTGACCATGTCATGAGTGATGTAATATGTGACGTCATCAGCAGTGCATTGCGGGCGCGCGAGTTATAGTTAGCTGAACTAACTATAACGGGGGAATTTCATTGGTTTTTTACGAGTGAAATGTCCAGCTAACTATAACATGTGTGAAACCTTTGGTTTTTTCATTGAATTTCTAAGGTTTTTTAAATGCTAATTCCTAACTATAACATGTGTGAAACCCATGTTTTTTCAGTGAATATATATATATATATATATATATATATTACCTACTGGCGGTCGCCAGTAGGTAGTTATAGTTAGGACCACGTTTCCATAGGAAAACCTCAACATTCTATTTTGAATAACTTTGGCGCCGGTCGACGAATCCTCGCGAATTTCTCAAAATAGGTGGGGCGCTACGCTCCGCTCCTACCCTGAAAGTCTCGGGGGGATCCGTCAAGCGGGGGCTGAGATAAAAGGGGGGTCCCAAAACGCGTTTTTCCCATGCATTTTTCCATAGGACCTTTAGAACGAGCTACAGCCCGAACGGCTGAACAGAATTACTCAAAATTTGGCAGAGAGGTAGTCCCTAGGTCAAGGAAGTGCCTTTTGTAGGTTTGGTGTAAATCTGTTCAGTAGATTCTGAGAAAATAGCCTTTAAATCAATATATATATCTGAGCCCGCTTACGGTACGCTTACCGTACGCTTACGGTAAGCGTACGGTGGCGTGCGCGAGCGCGATTCTGATTGGCTCTTAGATCTTAGTAAACATTGGAATCGGCCGAAACCAGGAAGCGGCGGCCGCCATTTTGTGTATTTCACTCTGAAAAAAAAGAGTGAAAACAAGGAAAGGGGGCAATGAGGAGAGTTACAGACCCCCTAACATTTGTAAGGGGGTCAAAGAAGGACAGAAAAGTACAAAAAAAACATTTATTGATTTTAAAAAAAATCACGGGGTACGCGTACGGTAAGCTTACGGTAAGCGTACGGTAGAAAAAAAAAAAAAAAAAAAATGAAAATCAGATTTAAGTGTTTAGATATTAGGGGGCTCTAAAAAGAGCCGTTGTGTTTATGAAAAGATTTTTTAGTGGTACCTACAAGTAAGTACCGATGCAGAGTCTAAGGTTCAAGAGGAAGACTCTGTTCCCTTCATCATTGAAGTGCACACCATCTCCTCTATAAATGTCTTGCATGTCATAACGCAAGTTGTTGTGGTAAATGGCACCCATACCATAGTCACGGAGGAAAGCAGAAACAGATTTGTTGACGTGCTTTCTTGCTTTGTCATCGCACCGCGTGCCCACCGTGCGTGCACGGCACTAACTGCGTAAAGTGGCCGCGCGGTGCGCGAAGCGCACCGCGTGCTCACTGTGTGCGCACGGTGCGCGAAGCGCACCGTGCGCGCACGGAACGAACTGCGTTAAGTGGGCGCGCACGCCACGAATGGCGTAAAGTAACTTAGCATTTAAAAAACCGTACAAATTCACTGAAAAAACCATAGGTTTCACACACGTTATAGTTAGGAATTAGCATTTAAAAAACCTTGCAAATTCACTGAAAAAACCATAGGTTTCACACATGTTATAGTTAGCGGAAATTTTACTGATAAAAAACCAATGAAATTCCCCCGTTATAGTTAGTGCAGGCAACTATAACTCACGCGACCGCAATCTTCTGCTGATGACATATGTGTCTTTATGAAAAAAAAATATTTGTAATATATGTATAGCTAAAAATGTATGGAAGAAGACATGGGCAAATAAGTGTCTAAATACAGTATTAGCATCAGCAGAGGATTGCGGTCGCGTGAGTTATAGTTGCCTGCACTAACTATAACGGGGGAATTTCATTGGTTTTTTATCAGTAAAATTTCCGCTAACTATAACATGTGTGAAACCTATGGTTTTTTCAGTGAATATATATATATATATATTCAGTGAAAAAGCCATAGGTTTCAGGCACGTTATAGTTAGTAATTAGCATTTAAAAAACCTTAGGAATTCACTGAAAAAAACTAAGGTTTTAGGGAAAGTTATAGTTAGTTGGACATTTCACTCGTAGAAAACCAGAGAAATTACCCCGTTATAGTTAGCTCAGCTAACTATAACTCGGCCCCCACAATGCACTGCTGATGACGTCACATATTACATCACTCATGACATGGTCAGTAACATCACTGATGACATCTCAAATGACATCACTGATGAAATCATCCAGTGACAGTGTGTTTCTGTAAAGTTTAAATACGTTTAATATTTATAGGGAAAGGCGTATTGAAGAATAAGTGGGTTTCTAAGTATTTGAATGGATGATTTAGTAGGTGCGTGACTGACTCTACAAGTGAGTGATTAAGCATATCTTACTGAATGCATGGGTTAGTGACTAAACTGTGTGAATGTCTGTATCCGTCTGTCTGTTGGTGTGTAAGTGGCTGCATGGGTTTGTGAATAGCTACATGAGTGCATATATGGGTTATTGATTGGTTGTCTGAGTATCTCTATGGGTGCCTGAGTGTTTGTGTGTGTGGGGTGTGTGTGACTCTGTGCATAGATGTGTGAGTGGGTGATTCACTGGGTGCATGGTTTCAAGAGTGCATCTGTGACGGACTATATGGGTGGGTGAGTGTGTGTATGGGTGTGTTAGTGAGTGAATGTATATCTCAGAGGTACATGTCTGAGTAACCACATATGTGAAAGGCAGCATATATGTGTGTTGGAGTATGAAAATGGCTATAAGTGAGAGTGTGTGATTGTGAGAGTGGCTGTATGGATGAGTGTGTGCTTGTATCAGTGATTATATAAGAGCACAAGAATGTTGTAGTATTTGTATGAGTAAGTGAGCTGGTGTGTGTATAACGGTGTAGGTGAGTAAATGGCAGTGTGATTAAATATTTGCATGACTGACTAGGTGTGTGAGTACCTCTATGGCTAAGTGGTGTTGTGTGAGTGTCTATATAGGTGAATGAGTGCATATGATAGTCCTGTACTGAGTGACCATAGGTATGAGTGACTGTATGGGTGATTGAGTGGATGTGTGTGTAAACCTAAAAATCAGTGAGTGGGTATGTAGTTATTAGTGTTGGAGTGTCTATGGTTTTGAGAATGGCAGTCTGTAATTTAGAGTGGGTGTATCAATGGTTATATTAGGGTGTGAGAAGATGCATCAAATTATCACATGGATGATGTCATCAGTGATGTCATCAGTGATGTAATTTGAGATGTCATGAGTGATGTCATCAGTGATGTCACTGACCATGTCATGAGTGATGTAATATGTGACGTAATCAGCAGTGCATTGCGGGGGCGCCAGTTATAGTTAGCTGAACTACCTAAAACAGGGGAATTTCTCTGGCTTTGTATAAGTGAAATGTCCAACTAACTATAACTTTCCCTAAAACCTATGGTTTTTTCAGTGAATATATATATATATATATATATATATATATATATATATATATATATATATATATATATATATATATATATATATATATATATATTCACAGAAAAAACCATAGGTTTCAGGCACGTTATAGTTAGGAATTAGCATTTAAAAAACCTCAGAAATTCACTGAAAAAACCATAGGTTTCAGGGGTGTTATAGTTAGCTGGACTTTTCACTTGTACAAAACCATTGAAATTCCCCCGTTATAGTTAGTTCAGCTAACTATAACTCCCGCGCCCGCAATGCACTGCTGATGACGTCACATATTACATCACTCATGACATGGTCAGTAACATCACTCATGACATCACTGATGACATCTCAAATGACATCACTGATGACATCACTGATGACATCATCCAGTGAATGTGTGTTTTTCTGAAAATTAAATATGTTTTATATATGTATATCTCAAGGTCGATGGAAGAATAAATGGGTATATAAGTGTCTAAATGGATGATTTGTTTTTGAAAAATTGATTGTGTAACTGACTGATTAAGTGTATCTTAGTGAATACATGGCTTAGTGAGTAATGTTTAAATATGTAAATATCTGTATCAGTCTCTCACTTTGTGTATAAGTGGCTGCATGGGTTGGTGAGTAGCTACATGGGTGTCTATATAGGTTATTAGTTGGTTTTTTGAGTATCAGTCTGAGTGTCTGCATGGTTCGGTGGGGGGGTATTATGTAGTGCATAGGTGCATGAATGAGTGACTCAGTCTTTGTATGTGTTGAAGACAGCATGTGTGCAGGACTGTATGGGTGGATGAGTGTGTGTATGGGTGTGTTAGTGAGTGAATGACTGTCTCAATAGTGTCTTTATGAGTAACTACATATGTTTTAAACTAGTATATGTGACTATTGGTGTATATATGTGAGTATATGTGAGAGTGAGAGATTGAAAGAGTTCCTGTATGAATAAGTATGTGTTTCTATAAGTGATTGTTTAAAAGACTAAGTATGTGTAAGTTTCCGTAGAAGTAAGTATGGTGGTGTGTGTATAACTGTATATGCAAGTAAATGTATGTTTGATTCTTTATTAGCATGAGTGACTATGTGTGTGAGTAACTCTATGGATGAGTGGCATTGTGTAACAGGATGTATAGGTGTATGAGTACATATGATGAGTGAGTACATGTATGAGTGACTATATAGGACTGTTGGTGAATGAGTGGATGTGTATGTGGATCTTAGAATTACTGAAGAGGTTGTTGTAACTGGTATTGGTATGTCCATTGTTTTGAAAATTTTAGTCTCTATTTTTGAATGTGTGTATCAAAGGTTATATTAGGGTGAGAGGAGGTCTGCCACTCTATCACAAGGATGATGTCATCAGTGATGTCATCAGTGATGTCATTTGAGATGTCATCAGTGATGTCATGAGTGATGTTACTGACCATGTCATGAGTGATGTAATATGTGACGTCATCAGCAGTGCATTGCGGGCGCGGGAGTTATAGTTAGCTGAACTAACTATAACGGGGGAATTTCAATGGTTTTGTACAAGTGAAAAGTCCAGCTAACTATAACACCCCTGAAACCTATGGTTTTTTCAGTGAATTTCTGAGGTTTTTTAAATGCTAATTCCTAACTATAACGTGCCTGAAACCTATGGTTTTTTCTGTGAATTTCAAAGGTTTTTTAAATGCTAATTTCTAACTATGCCTACAGAGATAGGACATGTGAAGAAAGAAGAAAAAATGCACAGAAAGAAACAAAAGAAGTGCAGAAAGAAGCAACAGAAGTCCTCAAATACGAAGATAAGTGCAGGAAGAAGGATAACGTGCAGAAAGAACAAAAAGAAGAGCAGAAAGAAGCCTTGTTGCAAAATCATCCTGTACCCTCAACTTTTTCAGACGGATACTGGTGGTAACTGAGTCTGACTAACCAGTCCTAGAGCCAGTGCTATGTTAAAAGACACTTAGAATACAGTGAAAACACCTACATACACTAGGGAACATTATGCGTTGGGGTCCCCCTGTGATTAGCATGACCTCCTCTGTAAGCCCCTAGTGTATAATAGGGCATGGGGATTAAAACTACCTCTTAAAACAGGCCACAGGGCGTTTTTGCACACGTTAACTCAGGCCCCGTCCCCTCCCTTCACCACTGTGTAAACGCGCCCTGTGGCTGTTCTAAGTTGAGAGATTAAGTCCCCCTGAATCCTTAGGGTCCCTAGGGTCAAACTAGACCACTAGGTACCTCCAGTAAGCGCCACAGAGCTGCGTTGCAGAGAGGTGTAAAAAGGGGCTTGGCCTCAGAACACCTGGCTGCAGCGCAGCTCCCTGGCGCATACTGGAGATGCCTGTTGGGGGCGCGTTTGCAGAGTGCTGCACGGAGGGGGCATGGCCTCCGGCACGATGCCAGTCTTTTATTTATTTTATTTTTTTAAGAAGGGGGGCTGTTTGGTTCCCCTTCTTATTCTAATTTATTGGCCCTGATGACCCCATCCCCCAGGGCCAGTCTCCTAATTATATTTTTTTGACCCCAATCCCCAGGGCCGGCCACTGTTTTTTATTATTTTTAAAAAATATATATTTATAGACACACCTAGGACATGCTGGACAAACCGTACGTACCTATCACCATGACGATTTGCGTGATATTCATTAAAAGGCGACTATGCATGCAATGAATCCACGTGGAATGTATTTACACCACTAGTGAAGCTCTGACATGTCTGATGCCCTACCGTGCCTAATCCTGGTAGACACCCTTGTCGTTTATTTATACAAACATGGGTAGCTATTGACGGGCACATTTAATACACATGCACACCAAGCCATTCAAAGGGGATTCGACAAAAATTCGACCAAAACTATGCAAGAAACCCCCCTCACGGTTAATAAAACACACATCCACTGCCGGATGTGTAATACTTTTTATTTTACTCTCTGGAAAGGGGACGAACATCACTTGAGAGTCACAGTGTGCTCCTGACAGAGCCCAATGCTGTGTTACACCCACCATTGCCTGCCGAGTGCCACACACCTCTGTGTTGTATTCCACTAGCTAGTGCATATGCTATGACACTCTCTAGCCCATGTGCACTGTAACACCACCCCGTGAATATGTCATGCCACACTTGTCTTCGCACGGGTTATATTGCCCCATCTAACGTGCCTTCCTCGATGCCTATGTTATAACGCACAGTGCTATGCCATACATATTACAATCTGGGATCCATATCTTTGTCACAGTGCATATGCAACGTTACACTCCCCAGCACATATTTTATATTACAACTTTAGAGACTAGTTAGGTTACACAACACTGCCCTATGCATATTACACTCCAAGGCGCATATCGCATAGCACGCGCTAGTGCCTGTGCTATCTCGCGCTCTCCCATGAATCTGTCATTGCGCACAATGTATTGCATATTATATTTCACGCCCGGTTCATCTTATATCACACTTTTTGGTGCATAGTTTATACCATACACTATATCTAGTTTTCATTTTCAATCGTGCTCTCAGGACTATGTTCTATATAACACTGTGTTCACCTACCCTTTTCACGGGCATTACATTTTGCGATAGGGGGTGGAGGGTCAGGGGGTGTTTCTGCCAAGTGAGCCCGGAGTCACAGTCACAAACGTCCTCTTCTTCCTGAATAAAAGTGAGATTATGCTGCATACTTGTTCATATTTTAAGTAGTTCGCACAGACACAATGTTTTAAAAACGATAAAGTTCCTAATACCCGCCTTCTCTGAACAGTTAGCTTGCTGCCCCATCCCCTTCCTCCCTATCCTCTGTTGTGTGAATCCATGGACTAGCCTCCTCCCTCCTGCCATGCATGGTCTGATGTGCTGCCACTGCCCTCAATTTAGTATGATGTACCAGTCCACTCCTCCTGCCCTCCATTGCCCAATTCTATGCCCCATCATTGACCTCCTGCTTAAACTCTGTGCTTAGCTTGCTGCCCCTATTCTCCTTCCCCCTGCCCTCCGATGTCTTTGTGCATGCCCCTGCTCCATCCTTTTTGCCCACCATGTCCCATGGACCTGCCACTCCTATCTACTCTGAGTGTTCTGTTGAGCTGCCACTCCCCTCCCACCTGCCTAGCATTGTCAGATGACTGTAACCTGTCCCTGCCACCTCCACCCTGCCTGTCCACATGCCATGCCCCTATCCTCTTCCTCCTGTCCTACATGGTCCATTGTACTGCCACACCCTTCTGCCCTCCCTGGTCTGTTGTGCTGCAACTGCTCCTCCTGCCTGCCCCGTGTGGTCTGTTGTGAGGTCCCTCCCCCTGAACTTTCTTGTCTGTGCACAGGTCCTGACCCTTCCTTCTATCCTCCATCGTCCTTTGTGCATGCCCCTCCACCCTCCTTCTTGCCCATCATAGCCATTGTGCTGCCACTAACCCTCCCACTTGCCATGCATGGTCTTCTGTGCTGCCATGGCCCCTCCCACCTTCCCTGTGTGGTCAGTTAGCTGCCCCTGACCCCCTCCCACCTTCCCTCCATGGTGTGTGTGTTTGCCATCACAGTCTCACTGTTGCTCTTCATGGTGTGTCTTGCTTCTAGTGCCCATCCTGCCTGACCTCCATGGCTATCTTGCTGCTCCTGCCCTGCCCCCTTGCCCCCAGCCCTACTCCCTCCCTCCTGGCTTGTCTGTTCCATTGTAATGCCCCTGATCCGTCCCTCCTGCCCTTTATGGTCTGTTATACTGCAGCTTTCTCTCCTGTCTGTCCATTATGGTCAGCTAGCTACCATTGCCTCTTGCCCCTCTGTTCTCTGTTGTCCATGTGCATGGTCCTGTCCCCTCCCTCTTGCTTTCTATGGATTGTTGTGCTGCACTCCCGTCCTGCATGCCCTGTGTGGTGTATTGTGCTGCTGCAAACCCTGATGCCTGCCCTGCAGGGTCAGTTTGGTGCACCTCTCCATGTCCCTCCTGTCCTCTGTTATCCAAGTCCATGTCCCTATCCCATTTCCTTCCATGATCCAATGTACCATACTTGCGAACATTTTGAACTTGGTAAGAGGGAGATTTTGAAAAAAAACTGGGGTATTGATTTTCCCCTTTGAGTTACATTGAAAAAGAGGATATTGTAGACAGGAGACAGATCAAATAAAGCCCATTTGAGCTTAAAAACATTGGACGTTTCCTGGCTGAATCGGGTCTGTTGGCATGTATGGTTGTACTACCATTGCCTCTTCCTTCTGCCCACAATGGTCTATTACATTGCCACAGCCTTGAAGGAGGGTAGATTTTGTATCACAGGGGGCCCCTGGCCCGTTCTGTCCACACCTGAAGTATGAGACCCTTGTCCTTGCCCTGCCAGCTGCATTTGTAGGCCGTATTAAATTGACCAGCGGGTCCTGTGTTGCTATATAATTATCCTGAGACATCCTTACCACTCAGCCAGCATAAAACCCCTGTGTAGGCCCTTCTGTTCAATATGTAGGCCTCTTTGTTAAATTGACCATAGCTCTGCAATTTTAGTGTATAGCAGTCTGAAGGCAGGTCTGCGAGGCCTTCTGATCCAAACTAGTAGCCCCCACCCTACCCGAGTGCTCCGTGCTCGGTATCAAAGTTCAACATCCCCCTGAAGCTGTCGACATACAGTAGGCTGCATCCTGGACTGGTACTTGCTTCCTGGGCAGGTTTCCCGCTTTTAAGGAAGTGGCAACCGCAGAGCGTCAAGTTAGGAGAACTGAGGAGATTTTATACATGAATATATTGAATTCCCGTACAATACCCATTATTTTCTGCTTGCTCTATGGAACTTACGATAAGCGATTGGCCTGAGAGACTGACCTTTTCACCCAGTCCATTGTCAGCATTAAGTGGGTAAATGACGAAATGTCTGGTAAAATCTGCAGACGAAGCTTTTGGGTAGCATACGTAGGTAGATGTAGCGTGCAAAGGAGCCCACAAAATGATATAAAAAGGGAGCACCCACAGATATCGACGGACTACCTCGCCGTCTGTATGTAGGTTAACAGGCAGTGCAGGTTTTCCCCAAGAGCTGGGAGCTCTTGTCTTCCTTTGCTTAAAATGTCTTGCTCTGCTTTGCTTGAAGTATCTTATTCTATTTTACCTATATGAAATGTCATGTTATGTTTAACCATTGTTCTCTTTACTTTTGCATTTAAAAGATGTTGTATTGTAATTGCAGGAATGCTTGCTCTAAGAGTAAACGTGAGTGTTCCTAGGTAACATTTTCCTTGGTGTAACTTGTTTCTCATGATGCATTTATAGATGTGTTTTCTCTCTCTCTCTGTCAGTACATTAATTGAGATACAGAGAATATTATGACAGCTGTATGATTATCTGGATTCTGTATTTTGTACTTTATGTCTCTATTCTGCGGTTTCTTTGAAGTTGCATCTTCTCATTAAACTGCCATTGTATTCTGCCTCCAATTCCATGTCTCATATGTCTGTTTTCTTCATTTTTGGAGCAAGCGTTCCTAGGCACCCCGGCTCAAATTAAGGTGCCCCTTTTGTCCCTGACTCACTCTCCTGCTCAGTTCTGTGGTGGCTCCCGGGGATCTGGGGATCGCCCCTAGCTTCCTTGACCCGTAATAGATCTTCCCTCCAACAGCCTCTCTTGCAAGTCCTGTATTGTTGGTTTGTTGCCCCTGCCCCCCTTTCCACTGCCCTCCATAGTCTGTTGTGCTTCCACGGCCCTTCCTGCCTGCTCAGTGTGGTTAAATTGTTGCCTTTGCACCCTCCTACCTGCCTTCAATTTTCAGAGTCCGTGCCCCTGGCCTCTGCCTCTCAACAGTATCCTAATGAACAACTAGATTGCTAACATTCTATATTTATTACAAAAGTGTGGAACGCCTGACATCATCTTGATGTAATCAAAACTGTAATACCTAGAGCATTTCCTTTAGAAATTACATATATGAGAGGGTCTTATTGGCATCAAAATTATGGTTAGTGCTCTAAAAGACTAAAATAAGGACATATTTTCTGAGTTTTCAAATAGCGACAAAGCACTTTTAAATTATTTGTTACCTTTATGTTTTTTTATCCAGTTGACCACTTGATTAAATGTTGCACTTAGGGGAGAGGATGTGGTGTTACTTCCAGAACTGCAGACTTTGCAACTGGGGAACCAGGTTGAAGTTTCTGCTTCAGCTCGACATTCTGTGATTCTGGTCAAATCACTTAGTCTCCCCATGTCTACAACCAAAATGAATTTGTTCTTGTGTGATGTAACCAATGCTCATGTAAAGCACTCCAATACCTGACAAGTCTGCACTATATAACACTGCAAAAACACAAAATAATAAGTGTTTTGCACACTTCTGTCATTGGGCTATATTTGGGCTACATCTGGGTGATTTTGGGCTACATTTGGGCTCTTTTGTCTCTGGTGGCCATCTTGGGAGATTTATTTGTTATGAAGTTTCCTAATTTCCTCATGTACTGCAGTCTCCTCAGTAGGAAATGCTTTCAGTTTTTTACTTTGATTCCATCATGAAGGTATTCAGATATGTCACACATTTGCCATAAATTCTGAATGTTAGCACTCTAGTTGCTCATTAGATCACTGTAGTAAAACTACTGCACCATGGAAGTCTGCTCCTGGTATTAAAAGTGCATGTTTCAGTCTGCATGTCAGAATTTTTTCATGAAATAGAAGAGGATTTGAGAAGTCACTCAAAATGTGCCCTCATTTTCTTTCTTCAGCATTAATCATAATTTCTATGGCAAAATGAACCTCCTCATTGTGTTCCTTTTTAAATTAAATGTTTTAAGTGTTACCAGTTTATTCCAATCAAGATGGCTTCAGGTGTGCCTTACTTTTGTCATAATGAAGACAGTAAGCGCTCTAGTTGTTTTTAAGAACATTCTGGGACATTCTGTCATTGGGCTATACTTGGGCTACATCTGGGTGATATTTGGGCTACATTTGGGCTCTTTTGTCTCTGGTGGCCATCTTGGGAGACTTATTTGTTATGAAGTTTCCTAATTTCCTCATTTACTGCAGTCTCCTCAGTAGGAAATACTTTCAGTTTTTTACTTTGATTCCATCAAGAAGGCATTCAGATGTGTCACACATTTGCCATAAATTCAGAATGTTAGCACTCTTTTTGCTCATTAGATCACTGTAGTAAAGCTACTGCTCACCAGGGAAAACTGCTGCTGGTATTGAAAGTGCATGTTTCAGTCTGCATGTCAGAATTTTTTAATGAAATAGAAGAGGATTTGAGAAGTCACTCAAAATGTGCCCTAATTTTTCTTTCTGCAGCACTAATCATACTTTTTATGGAAAAATGAACCCCCTCATTTTGTTCCTTTTTAAATTAAATGTTTTAAGAGTTACCACTTTAATCCAAGCAAGATGGCTTCAGGTGTGCCATACGTTTATCATAAGTAGGACTGTTAGCGCTCTAGTAGTTCTTTGGAACACTCTGGGAAGCTGCAGTAGAACACAAAGGAATCAACTGACAGTCTCTGCCCTTGTTGGATGTACATGTTTTACTGAGAATGTCAGACTTCATTCTCACATGACTGAGAAAGATAATGTGAATTTACAGAAAATAAGCTCTCAGTTTAGCCTATAGATCACCTTCCAAACCTCTGTGGTAAAAGCATGAGAAAATATTTTTCTCTCAATCATGATATCCCAGCAGAAGGCTTTTTCACATGGTGAAATCACCTTAGAACATACCACAATTCCTAAAATGAGTATGGTACCATCAACAAATGATTTATAATGTAACTAAAGTCTTAAAACCTTCTATTAACTGCAATGCTTTTTAATGAGGTGCTATCATGTATATTGGTCCCAAGATGGCTGCCAACACTTCTTGGATGAAGTGCTGACAGCCAATCAGATCTCAGGATGAGATGTGTGGTTAGGCTCCGCCCACATATATATATGCTTTTAAATGCTATTTTCTCAGGAAATACTGAACAGATTTACACCAGACCTGCAAAAGGCACTTCCTTGACCTTATGGCTACCTCTCTGCCAAATTTCAAGTAATTCTGTTCAGCCGTTCGGGCTGTAGCTGTGTCTAAAGGTCCTATGGAAAAATGCATGGGGAAAACGCGTTTTGGGACCCCCCTTTTTTCTCGGCCCCTGCTTGACGAATCCCCCCGAGACTTTCAGGGTAGGAGCGGAGCATAGCGCCCCACCTATTTTGAAAATTTCGCGAGGATTCGTCGACCGGCGCAAAAGTTATTCCAAATAGAATGTTGCGGATTTCCTATGGAAACAGGGTCCTAACTATATCTACCTACTGGCGACCGCCAGTAGGTAATATATATATATATATATATATATATATATATTTATTAAAATTGTGCTCTGTTTTTCTAATTAGGTTTCAAATGTTTATTGTTTGGAAATTGTGCTCTGTTTTTCTAATTAGGTTTCAGATGTTTATTGTTTGGAGTTACTATTTTATTTCTGTTTTTGTACTGAATAAATACCTTACACATTGCCCTAAGCTGAGCCTGCCTGCTGTGTTACAAAGCTACTAGGGGGTTGAGTTCAGGTTAATTTAATGACTTTTTGTGTTCACAATGACAAGTTAGTATTATTATTATTTGTCTTTCCCAAATAATAATCCGCTTTCTTACAGTAAGAAGCAGATCTTTTACTATTAGACTATTGAAAATTCACATTTTTTTCCATGCATGCATCTGATTTGAAGTGATGATTCAAATTATATCCCTGCATGTGATTTTCTATGTGCTTTATTTGCAGAGAGGAATGGGAAAAGCAGCAAAATAGTATCATTTAGTATTGTGAACACCAATACGTAATAGAGCCCAGAAGTCATGACTAGTTTCTTTTCTTCTAAGAGGAACATGCAGTTCTTGGGAGATAAATGCTGGGATCATCATTACTTCCCATAATCCTTGTTAGCACAACATTGTCTTGTTGCTGGCTAAGAAACAGCAGATGCAGGATAATATTGTAGGAGAAAGAATGTGAAACTCTGGGTATGTTGCTCACTGTGGATTATCGAGAAAACCTATTGATGTCGTGTGTGCTTTTGTGACCTCTCTATTGTCAGCTACCTGGGAAACAGTCACCAGCAGGAAGAATGTGTTTCTGATTTCCTTGCAAAACGCTATCTATGTTTTGCAAGGTCTGTAAAAAGTGTGAAAAGGGAAATACAAGAAGCATCTTTGGCTGCTTTCAGCTGCATAGTGGATATTAAAAACCACCACACGAGATAATGGTCAATACATGAAGCACCAGCCTTCAATGGACATGACACCGATCCTGCTGCAGTGATCATAGGTGATAAGATTTGACCTTGACATCCACATCCTAGACAATCACAGCCTTGGCTTTAAATAGTGATACAAGCGCGACCACGATGCATAATCATGGCAGAGTTGACTGTGGCACTGTCATCCTTGGTACTCTGCTTGGCAGCAAGTGCGATAAGGAGGATGCAAGATCACTATGGCAACAGAGAGTAAGGGAGTCCTTTAACATCATCCACATGCAGCTCTCTGCATGTTAAACGTTAACGACGATTCAGGAATGTTGGTGCAGATTTCTCACTCTCTTTTAAGAGGATCTTCACGTTCCACTCATAACAGAATTACGAGCTCATTGAATCACAGATGAGCAAGTTGGCAGCATCTCTAAAAGTGTGAACCTCGGACTGTATCATGATGACTTATTCACCTCTGCCCCACAGCAGAAGGGATTTATTTGTGCGCTTTTTTTGGCTTCTAAAGTGCATATAGTAAATCGAAATATCTCCGAATTAATGCATGTCTTTCTGACAGCAGAGAATAAAGAAAAAACTTACCTTAATACCGCCGACCGCTGCCTCTCCTCTGTCCTCTCTGCAGCAGGAACCAGGAAGCGAAGCACTCAGCCTCCCAGAATCCCATGACCAAGGACAACGCTGCCTTCCAGCAGCGTTGTGATTGGTCTGAGTTCCGTGTTTCGGTGCGCAGACAGGGGCTGTGCGTGTACTCCACCCAGGCTGCATTTCAGCCAGGGTGGAGTACATGCAAAGTGCGCATGATGGTTTGGCCGGCCCAAGACGGCCGGCCGAATCTTCATATGCACTTAATTTGCTGCCACCACTCCTCTCACTGTGATGCGGGGAGCCCAGCCCCAACCGGCTCCTTCAACTGCAAACTGAATACAAAAAGCAATATGATAATAACATAACGTTATTATCATTTTGTTTTTTGTATTCAGATTGCAGCTGAATCAGTGGGGCGACACTCCTCCGCCTTAGGGTAAGAGCCGCTGCTGTTTGGGAGTCAATATTATGACATACAGCCACAGTCGGAAATCCCTACAGTCTTTAACAGAAACAAACTTTTTGATTTTAAGAAAACCTTTATCCAGTTATCTGTTAAAAACATTCGATATTGCATGAGTCTGTGACAAATTGCCATCTTTGTGAGGAGTGATCAGTATTTCCATTCCTTGAGTGCCATTTTTGCCTGTGCTCTGAAGGTGTCTTCAGCACCACATCTTACAGACACACAAGCACAACTTGCAATATTATGTATTTCTTTTAAATTATAATTGCAGTATTCCAAAAAAGTGACTCTTGGCATTAGTCCTTCAAATACAGGTTTTCTGCTGTAAATTCTGGAGGAGCAGTTTTTTTTTTTGAATTCTTGTAAAAAATGCAAAAGGAATATTTATTAATACAACATTCCTCAAGAAAACCATGTATCATATTATGTTGTTATATTACTGTAATTTATATTTTGTAAGACTCACCCCCGAAGGGATATCTCGGCACAGAAGCCTTGTGACAACAGGATGCAGTCACAGAAACTTTCCCTAAAACAGTTCAGTTTTGGGTAACTTCCTAAATCTAAGATGATCCAAGCAAAAACGTATGTGAACTGGGAGGGCATTCCAGTGAAAGGGGACCAGATAGGAGAACACTCTACCCTCTGAACAAGACTTTTTAGTCCCAGGGATTGTGAGCAACATTTCTTCACATGATCAAAAGCATTTACAAGACTGTAAAAGGGTGAGCTTCGAGGCTAATATCAAAGAACTATCCCCACTAGGCCTTGTGCGGCATGTAGACAATCCTCTTCCGAACTGGTATTCAGTGTAATGATGTTATTTTATTTATTGCATTTATAGAGTGCAAAACTCATCCGAAGGGAGATCGCGGCACTAGGGGAGCTAAAATCCTGTACTGTAGATTAGATGCCAGAGGCATCAGTAGGTGGAAACTGAGCAATAGACTGTGAAGTGTCAGCATTAAATCCTAGCGAATAACTGAGTTTTCAGCTCTTTCGTCAATTTCATATAGTCATCAGTGAGGCAAAGGTCTAAGAGAAGTTCCTTCAAATGAGCGGCCGCCAGATAAGAGACCTTCTTAATATGTCTGGTTTTAGCCAGAGTGCGATTGCAAGACCTCAAATTTCATGTGGGAACATAAAATTTGACATTGTTCTGCAAGAGTCTGGGGCCACGTTTGTGTAAGGCTCTATGTGAATAGCACAGGAACTTAAACTTGGCCCTTTGGTGCATGGGCAGCCAGTGAAGCTCCTACAGGATTTCTGATGACAAGCCTATTTGTTTTTATAACAGACCAGCTTGGCAGTTGCATTCTCAATCACCTGCAGTCGAGAGAATAAGTAATCTACCATGCCAACATAGGGCACATGCTCTTAATCAAGTTTGTTAGTCCGGAATCTATAGGAAAAGTCTACAGAGTAACTTTAGCATGGCAAAGCATTTCCCACACAGAACCTGTACTTGATCTTACATGGTTAATGCATTGTCCAGTGGGATACCCAGATTTTTTACATCCTGTTTGGGCTCTGGAGCATATCCTGGTGACTGGGACCACCAGGGTGTATCCCAAACTAGGTGAGCTCCTCCGAAAAGCAGTATCTCAGACTTCTCTACATTTAGCTTCAGACAGCGATCTGTCATCCAATTCGCAGTTTCTAAAAGACAGTTAATCAAGTTGCTCCTTGTGTTCTCGTACTTTTCTTCAATGGCTATAAGCAGTTGCGTGTAGTCCACGTAGGAGCAGATATTAAAGTCCCATTCCTTGCCAATCTTGGCCAAAGATGAAACATAAGCATTGAAGAGGGTTGGACTTGGGGAGGCTCCTTGCAGTACACCACAATTGATTGTTCTTGGGTTAGAGGAAAAAGAGCCCATGTCTACTCTTTGAGTTCTATTACATAAAAAGGAACTGAACCATTGAAGAGCTTTGGAGTGTAGTCCCTTTTCATGTAAGATGCTCAGCAGAAGGCCGTGAGATACAGTATCGAATGCCGCATACAAGACCAAAAGTATCAGGTTGGCGGCTTTGCCCTGGTCCGCCAGGAGTCTGTTATTATCTAATACCGCAAGTAAGGTAGCCTCTGTGCTGTTCATCGCTCTAAAACAAGTCTGCGAAGGACCCAGGAGCTCATTGGTCTCAAAAAAGTTGACTAATTGTTTCTGGACCAACCGCTCCAGCACTTTGGACAAATACGGGAGTTGAGAGTTTGGTAGGTAGTTCGCAGAATAAGGGACTTCCTTGCCCACTTTTTTTTTAACAGTGGGGATGCAATAGCTTGTTTCCAAGAATCCAGCAAAACAGAGTCTAGGGAATTATTAAAGATTTGGGTTACATAAGGGCATAGAAATTACATTAGATGAGAAAAGATAAAATGCGGGCATAGGTCAAGTTGGGATCCTGATTTTACCTCTGTCATTGCCTTCGCTACTTGCTCTTCTGTAAGCGGGACAAAGTTACTTAAGTAAGAATGAGCTTCAGAGCGGGGAGCCAAGGTTTCCCAGTCTGTATCCTCTAAGGTAGGATGCTTTTTAAATTTGGAATAATTTTGGAGATTTTTTCGACCAAAATGTTTCTGACTTTCTCACAATTAGCTATCGATGGGATCAGAGTTTGGGACATGCTAACTGGCTTACAAAGTTACTTAACTATTTTAAATAGCTCTTTAGTTGATTTGCTGTTTGCATCAATGCTTTTCACAAAATAAGATTTCTTAGCGTATTTAAGGACATAATGATAATTCTTCAACTCTGCTTTGTATAGTAGCCTATCACTATTTTCTTCGGTCAATCTCCACGTGCGTTCAAGTGATTTACATTTTCTTTTGAATAATCTAAGATCTAGCTAATACCAATTTTCAGATGGGGATTTCCTGTTAGATTTGCTTCCTCTTCTGGGGGCACATCGATCCAATGTGTTAGTAATTTCTGAATTTAAAGTTTCAATCTTTACCTGTTCAGGGAGTGCCCTTGAGGCAGTTGGATCTGTGAGAGAGAAATAGGAAGCAAACAAATCAGGAGTAATAAGATTCCATGCCCTTTTCACCACTGTTGAAGTCGTGAACGGGCTGGCCAGCTGAATAAAAGAAAATGGGATTATAGAGTGGTCAGTCCAGGAAAGGGCATAATCCCAGAGACACTTATGGATTCTATGTTAGAAACTAGGAGGTCAAGTGTATGCTCAGCGATGTGGGTGGGTCCTTCGATCCATTGTTGAAGTTGAAGGATCTGCATTTCACTTTCCAGATGTTTAACCATAGGATCTTCTGTATTTTCAAAATGGACGTTGAAATCGCCTATTACCAGGAGGTATTTATGTTTCAGGTAAATGGGGAACAGTTGTGACGGCACTTTAGTACTGAATCCAGATTTCTATCCTGGGGGATTATAGATTATTGCTCCCCCAAGTATTTTGTGATCTCCACTGCACACCTGCAATGCTAAGATCTCATGGTCTCCTAGTGGAGCCACAAACTCGGGGAGATATTTGAAACAGTCTTGCAATTGAGGCATGAGAGAAGGCCCTCTGTACCCGGTGTGGACCTCTTAGCACAGAGTGCCTCATATGTATCGTGGGCTTGGCTAACTCAAGAAGTGTCTCCCTAGAGTAACGGTAGTGGCTACTGGATTCTGGCAGAGGAAGAGCAGGGTTCCACGCCCCTGGTCCCATTCGGGCGCAATCGGGCTTGCCTTTGATGCACCTTCGGCCTGACGACGGTGCGCTCGCTGCGCGCGTCTTCTGGATCATAGAAGAGGAGCAGATGGAGACCTTGCAGGAGCATTACAAATAAGGTGAGCTCCTGTATTTTGCACCACCTGTAGTCTCATCAAAAAGTAATAATTTATGGAGACAAAAAAGCATTGCCATACTCCAAAAAAATCACCACTAAGGCTTGGACTAGTGTTTACCTTGTTGACAGAGGACGATGAAAAAAAAACCATTGTACCAGGCTTAATACATGGAAACAGACCCTCGTGGAGTTTCGGACCTGATCTTTCATAGAAATAGATTGGTCTAGGTACACTCCAAGACACTTAACAACCATTTTAGGGTTTGAATATTTGCCAAGTCCCGCTGGCCAACAGTCAGAAGCCCATTTGTTAGGGTCCCTACCGAAAAGCATAATTTTGGTTTTACCCGCATTAAGCTGAAGACGGTTCTCTGTCATTCAGAGCACTAGCGCTCTCAGACCAGGTGCAAAACATTATTTTACTATGCTAGACTCGCAGTCAAAGGAACTCTAAACTGTGTGTTGTCCACATAAATATACAATTCCAGTCCATATGATTTTACCCTACTGGCCATGGATGCCACATGGATATTAAATACAGGGTAAGCCTCCAAGCTCTGCCCAGCTCTCCCTTAATGTAATTCGTCCTTCAAATTCATCCTCTGACACACGGGTGCCTTCCGCTGCGCTTCCCACCTTGCGATTGTGCCATAACATCACAACCACTTACATAATGGACTAGCGGCTTGGAATTCGTTCACCTGCGCAAAATTTATCGACTACATAGTCAGGAACATTACGCGCATATTGGCACATCCCTTACTGCGATGGCTCCTACTTCACATAATTCACTAGTCCCAAACCTTGGCGCCAGTGCGCATTTCTTATGATACTAGCCGTTGACTCTACATGTGACCTATTGGATGCCGGTGCTCATACCTCCATAATTTTAACCCTTTCCCCTCTATTTTTTTCCCCAATTTTTCTTCTTTCTACTTACCTTTTCCCCTCACCTACCCAGGCTACTTCCCAGGCAATTTGTTCTATTATTCAGTCCTGATGATGATCTCAGAATACCTTCTTGCCATCGAAACATCTTTGACACCTACATCTTAACTCTATACTTTAATTTTTCATATATGTGGAGTAAAAGATGTTTCGTTCATTGTGACTTTTGCATATTTTAATTTTACTTCTAAAAAGTCACTTTTAAGTCACTTGCCTGTGGTAAGGAAATTGGCTGATTTCCAATTACCCGACACGTCTAGCTCACTTATTGCATATATTTTGTCGTCTTTTTTCATTATTTGTGAATAAATATCATGATACTGTCGATTAAGACACAACATAGCCATTTTTTAATGTGATAATTTGGCTACATCTGTGTTAACTTTCTTTTTAAAGGGACCATTGTAACTTAAAACTACTACTGCCCTTGGTCCCTCTTTTGACTTTAAGGGTTTCCTTGTTTCTAGTCTTATATGATAGTCAAAGCGATCCATTCTTTGGAGACTGAATTTTTTGAGCTATGCCTTCGTCTTTCCATTTGTTTACATAGGGGCTTTTTCCTCACCCAAGTGCTATGCAAAATAAAGGGGCAAAAGAGCCATGTGTGTTTTTTTTTTTTTTTTACGCAAGATTTAAGAGTTGCTAATTTGTCCAATGCAAGCATTAACGAATTCCGATAATCAGATAACTCTATCTCTATATTTGTCACCTTGGCCGATAAGGGGGATTATACACCTCTACAAAAGAGTTAGGCAAAATCTTCCAGCATTGTCTGGTTATCTTCTCTCTGTGCAATTTACCATGTTAGACCTCTCTAGATGTGAAATCTGAAAATGGATGATGGCATGATCCAACCAGAGAAGCAGTTGCGGGCCCTCACAAGTCAGCAAAATAGAATTAGTAAAAATCATATGCCAGGCAAAATGAGTGGGGCCTTTAAGTGTTTGAGTTAAGCCAATAGCGGCAAGATCAGTCATAAGCAGCAAGACCTCTAAGTCTCGAAGATTTTTCCCATGATAATTAAAATCACCCAACAATAGAAACTGCTGAGAAGACAAGACATGAAAAGTGATAATTTCCAAAAGCTGATGACTAAAATGTTAGTTTAGACCGGTGGGCGATAAATTAAGGCCCCACATTTATTAGGGGGTGCTCAAATCTAAAAACACAAATCTCATCCCAATCCAAGATGACAGAAAAGAAATACCAACATTTTAACAGTATCTTTAAAGACTTCAAAAACAATTGTAATCCTCACTCCTGACCTGCCTTCGCTATCAAGCCTTAACATGCAATAGTTGTCAGGAAGAGCAGTTGCAATGGCAGGTAGCGCAGTCACATATAACCACGTTTCAGTCAAGAATCCTTTCTCAGGCACGGAGGAGTAACACAAACCCCAAAATTCTACTGAGTGTTTAAGCAGTGAACTAATATGTAACAAAACAACAATTGAAATCAACTGATGCTGCGGACTTAAGGATGCTGGGAAAAGCATTTTGCTAAAAAGGGTCAGTAGGTAAAAATATTATTACAGGGCAAGCCACCATTTTGCCTTAACTGATATTATCTGAGAAACATCTTCGAAGCTTTGCCATTTACAACACAAACCAGCAACTATACCTTCCAGGTACTTGGAAAAGGCTTTACCACATTTAACCCCATAAGAATGCTGTAAATAATACAATTCAGCATCAGTATAACTACGTCTGCTCAAAGACTCACTTTCTGGACCAAAGGAGGCAGGGGTCCTGGCGACGTTCAAGTGTGGCTGGGGGCTGACTGGCTTAACTTTGTCATGCCAGCGTGCATCAACATCTGATTTTATAGTAGCAGGAAAATCACTAGACTGCATACCCCCTGCCCACAGGAAGCGAATTAAAACAAAACTCTCTCTACAACAAAAGGCTGTGCCATGGTGGGCCAGAGAACGTAACTGAAGTTAAAATAATAATAAGAGAAACGTAAGTCAAATAAACACTTTTAACCCCTAAAAATTCCAGCATGACTGCAAGTCAAAGGCTGTGGATTGGCATCTGATTTTATATTAGCAAGAGCACCACAAGACTGCTGACGCTCCCCATCCACAGTAAGTGTATTCAAATAAAATCCGCTCCACAACAAATGGCTGTGCAGCAGTGAACCAGAGAGCATTTCCAAGGTTAAAATAAGAAGGAGAGAAACGTAAGTCAAATAAACACTATTAAACCCTTAAAAATTCCAGCGTGAACGAAAGCAGAGTCAAAGGCTGCTCATCCAATCATCATCTGATTTTATAGTGGCAGCAGCACCACTAGACTGCTGACCCACCACCCACAGGAATTGAATTAAAGCAAAAACTCTCTCCACAACAAACAGTTGTTTGGTTCAAATACTTTTTGTCACTACTTCTGGTGACAGAGCACTGAAAAAAACAACTGATACTTCACTGTTGTCATGTCATGGAAGCCAATAGACGGGTTCCACTTCCTAATTGAAGCCATGTACAACAACATAAGTTACTGACAGTTGGAGTGGATCGCCTCTGAGAAGTTAACACTAGAACAAACACCCTGCATGGTATTCTACATTTGTAAATAATTCACCAATTGCTTTGCTGTGTATGGCTTCCAGAGGGGACACTTCGCTTTAATTATTGATTTGAAATCTATTTGTATTGCTCTTCTGTCACAGCAGTAAAAGGCAGAGCTTCTTATTAACTCAGGGTTTGTCATCCGGAAAGTAGCCCCATCACCCCCCTCTCCTAACCAGACTTCAGAGAAGTCCTAGAACCACCTGGAACTATGCTTACCTGGCAGTGAGTGGATATGTACTGGCAAGATAGATGACACGGGGGACTGGTGTGTGGAAAACAAGGCCTTGTTGGGATTTGTGGCCAACTCCGACACCAAGCACAAGTGTCACACATCTTGACAATCCATTTCCAACACTGTCCGGAAATTGTAATGCCATGTGGTCAGTTTAAGCTGGGTGGGAAGAGTGTGTGTAGGACAGAGCCTAATGGGAGTTGGAATAATGGCAAACACTCCTACCCCCATCCAGCCCAACCACTTCCTTTGGGCCTATGGTTACCTGACAGTGAATAGAAGTGCACTAGCAAGATGGCTGACACTGTTGCATGGTGTTTGGTGCACAAGGCCTTGTTGGGATTTGGATTCAGGTTTAACACCATGCACCAGTGTCAGCCTCCTTGCTAGTACACGTCCCCTCACTGCCAGTTAGCCATAGTCTCAGAGGAGTTAGCTGGGCTGGGTGGGAGGAGGAGTGTACATTTCACAAATAGAGCCTAAGCAATCAAACCTCAGGTCATTAAAGTAGTCTGCCACAAAATGGTAGAAAGCACAGTTTGTGATCTCATCTGGCTATGGAATGTGCATGTACAAAATACATGATCTGTGTAGGCACAAATCTAAGCAGTCACACATTTTGCTCTTGACAGCCATTCACTTGTGTATGATGAGATGAGAAAGATGAGAACAAGAAGCACCTCTCTCACACTACTCCCACAAATTTAAGGGTAAATAAACACTGTGAGTGGTTAAGCCACCACGCCTATGTGACTGCTAAAGACCTGGACTAAGCCCAGTACACAGTCCTGAAAAATACCAACATTTAGAGATAGAGTATGCATGTCACTGTGAAAGTACAGATGTGGAAAACACTAACCCACATGTGTCATTCTCAGGGTGTCACAAACCAGTCAATGTCTTTGGACATGTAATGTGAACTAAATACAACATGCCCATTTATGCACATAGCTGGACATGTTCATTAACCCCATCTTGTCTGAATTACACTGTCCCCAAAAACATAGGTCAGCATCATGGATGAAGGAGGCCAATCTATGTACATTAACTCATCATTAGGTTCAGTAGTCTATATAATGAGTATGATATGAGGGGCAGTGGGCATTCAATCATTGTGTCTTTTATGTACCCACAGGGCAACCTGGGAACACCCTCGGAACCAACCAAGATAGCCAGTCCCAGACTCTGGTCGACCAGGAGCTCTCCGGCATCAATGTCTCTCAACAATTCTCGGACAATGAGGAACGACCTGGCGCATCAGGTTTGGGACGCCCCACAGCACCAGCAGTGGCTATAGCAGGATCCTTTGCAACCACTCCTGCCTAAGCAGACCACACACAGCTAACCCTACCTTGACAGACACAGCAGCCCGAGCCACCACCAACAGCACAGAAACACAGGCCACTCTGGAGTTTGCAGACAGCAATACCTTGTCAGCAAGGAAGGAGGCTTAATGTTGACTGTACCACTACCAACACAGTCGGCTCGGGTAGGTAGGGGTGGTGGGAGGTGCTGTGGGGACCTGGGCTGTCATGCAGCTGGTGCTGCTGATGAGGAGCATCCAAACCTCTCCCGGAACATCAATGCCTACGAGGGTTGCCAAGGAGAATTTGGCCAGCTCCTCTGGATCCTCAGGAACTTTAAACAGCTGCAGGCAGCTCAAAACTAACGACTGGAAAATTTCCTATCTAAAATTGATGACCTGACTGCGGTGCACCAGGACATTGTCACCTGCCTCCGCCAGATTGCTAACAATATGTCCACACCTCCCTGTGTGCCCCACAAAATATGGTGCATTAACATCCGCACAAGACACAGGGAGGGATGTGAACTCTGACGGAGAGTCCCCACACCACAGCTGCCTGCACCTGAGGGTCCCCAGACAAAATGTTGAAATGGTCGTCTTAGGAAGAATCCCTAAGAGACAGGCGGAAATGCATCACCCCAAAGAAGTGACAAACTGCCCCGATATCCTCAATCGTGTACCAAGCGTTCATTTTGTTGATGGTCATTGAACTGTCCCACGTTGGATGGAGGGTAGAAGTTTGACTTTGTACTCAAATAACTCGGGACTTACTTTTAAAGACTTCTTCTACATACACTACCAACTCCTAAATGCATTTTTTTCTTTTTGTTGAACACTCCACAATTGTGTGGAATGATCTCCCTACATCATGCACTAAAATAAATCACTTTTCACTAAATACTTGCTCATGTCGTGACTTTGAATCCCAAATGTACAGATTGAAATGATGCCCAAAATCACAAAAAAGAAAGTGTCAACAACATTGGTAATAAATCACTTCCAAATGTCAACTAATAGCTTGTGAGTAAATGTACCTTGTCACAACATAATAGATAGGCACAGACAGGTTATCACTCAACTCGTAGTACATGGTACTGATTCAGTTTAAGTCTACTATGGACAGAACTATCACCATTTGCAAGCACAATCAACAATCATCTTCAGCAAACCAATTCATCTTGGTACATGTTTTGTTTTAAAGTAATCTTTGGATGTGTGAAAACAGACAAGGCACACCTCAATGTAGAGCACAGGTTTATTCTCCAGATACAACTTGGCGCCTTAAACCAAAGTCAGATCAAATCACACAGTAACAAAATGCTCACAGGTAAAAAGAATTGACCATCAGTTCAGAAGGAAGTGTGTGCCAGTGATTTCTAAAACAGTTCAATGTTGGAGTATACCACAGCATCCTGGGTCTGGTGAGGTCACAAATCTGCAGTTGACATGGCAAAGTAGCTTGGTGAGGAGAAACATAGAACAGAGTCAGGAACCCAGAACTAAGGCAGTCCCATTTTATAAATTATGTTATCTGAAGCACAAGAATGTCAGTGTGAACACTAGCTAGGCTTCACAATAACACTGTACATGTTAACCTGCCAATCTAACTGACCCATCTTATAAAAAACATCAGGACAATTATCAGACACCCACAAGCACACATACACATTGTCAACCAGCAACACAACAACAACCAATTGGGGACAGTTACCTCCTCTCATTGCAGACGTACACTCATTTGAAGAAGTTGTGGATAAGCTGTTGTCTTTAATCGCCGCCATTGATATAATTGCCACTGTCATCATGTCCCAGTCCTGGATCCTCCCTCGCTGGCAGTTTCTGGTCTCTATCATACTGGATGCAAGGTATTTTCTTCCATATAGCCAAGTTGTGGAGTATGCAGCAAGCTGCGATGATCTGGCACACCTTTATGGGGCATATTGGATGGCTCCTCCTGTGCAATCCAGACAGCGGAATCTGGTCCTCAGTAGCCCAAAGTCCACTCCACAATTAGCCGGGTCCTACACTGGGCCTCGTTAAACCACACTTATTCAGGGGTGACAGGGTTATGAAGTGGGGTCAGTAACTTAAGCTGGTTGGGGTATCCAGAGTCTCCTACATTTAACACAGAAAAACATTCAGTTGTCTGACAACAGAGCACTATCTGACATACAATCGTCACACACCACAACATAAACATGCCACATCACCTACCATCAAGCCAGGCATGGTCACGTTGCAGCTGAGAAATCAAATGGGGGATGACGCTGTTTCTCAGAATATATACATCATGTGGCGATCCAGGGAAACGTGCAAAGACGTGGGAGATGTACATGTCAGCCAAACATACCACCTGGACATTGATGGAGTGGTAATGTTTTCAGTTGCATTAAACTTGCTCATTTGCCTGGGGTGGGATCAATGCAATGTGGGTGCCATCAAAAGATCCAATAACATGGGGTCTCCATCCCAAGGCACAGAATTCCCCCTTGGTGTCTGACAACACTCCAGGTGTCGGAAACTTTATGTACTGGTTCAGGTAACATAGCAATGCCTCCAAAACATCCCGAAGGACATGGCTGAACATGGTTTGGGACATTCCACCAGATGTTGCCACTGTGTACTGAAATGAACCTGTGGCAAAGAAATGTAATGCCCAAAGTAAAGGTTATGGCAGCATCAGTGCAGTTGGATATGTGCACCCAGGCTGCAAAGGAGGTGACAACTTCTCAGACAACTCTTCTATTATTGGTCTTGGGAATTGGTATTTTCTGATGGTATCACGTTCTTTCATGGACTGTAGGTCTGGAAAGGGCCTGTACACTGGTGGTCGTCTGAGATACTTAAATGTAGAGTGTAAACACAGTTGGAGTTAGTTCACAATGTACAAAGCAGCATGCATTGAGACAAAGAGAACATGAAATCTGATTCTGAACACAACTAAAGCTACAGAACATTGTAAATACACATTTCAATGAAAAAGGCAGACCTCAGATACACATCATAGTATTAGTGCCCTTCCCAGACATGTTACCAAGGTATGCTGACAAAGCAATTAGAATGCTGTAGTGTAACAATCTCTAGTGTCTGTAACCGTTCATGTGATCAAGCATCACATGCTCAACAACTCCCTAACAAATAAGCCAAGATATAGGTTTATGAGATCAAGTACTTTGTTAAAAGGTACCCACAATAGGATCATGTATTGCCAGTTATGTGCGATACCTAATACACAAAGCATCTCACAGTGTAAATCATGCGCACTACTGTCAGAGGGTGGACACTGTCATGTTGTCAAGGCTGCAATACACATACAATCACATACACAAAACATGAACAATGTAGGAGTTGCATATATAACGCCATAATCCACTTAAGTCTGGGACACAAAGATACACTAGTAATTCACATTACTAACACAAGCTGATGTGGCTGCATAATGTCACGGTCTACTCATTCAAAGGTAAATGCTTTATCCATGACTTAAACACCAAACATTTACAGTCCGAAATCACACAGATTGCACACTGGGTCACACAGTCCCCAAATGCAGTGAATATGTCAAGAATAGACTTCTTCATCCCCAAAAAGTCATTGGCACTGTGACCAAGCCTAGGAGGGTAAATGGAGTACTTTTGTATCATGTTGCTATTAGCCTCAAAATCAGTATGTCATGTGCCCATAAAGATTAGCTCCTCCTGGGAGTGTGAGCTATTCATTTGAAGGTCCATTTCATCTTGAAAAAACTGCCTTCGCACATGTAATGCACATAAATATATCAATTACATAAGTGTCTGCCCTGCCGACCGATTATTCAAAGGATGCGGTATCCGCATCCTAACTGATTAGGAAAGAGCCATAGGCTGCACGTTGCTATGGTGACAGATGTGGGTGAGTTTTCAAGGGACGTGGTAGCCGCATCCTAACCGATTTGGACATAGCCATTGGCAGCAAGTTGTAGGGTGACAGACACAGTGAGTATTCAAAGGACACGGTAACCGCATCCCAACTAATTCCGACACAGCCATTGGCTGCAAGTTGTTATGGTGACATAAGGGCATTTCGGATCGTGTCCTCATCGCGTGGAAATCGACTTGTAACCTCCCATCACCAATGAATCAAAGTCAATCATGGTCCGATGATGATTTTTTGAACGTCGCAGTAGGCGTGTTGTCTGCAAGCAATGACTTATCACTTTGGTCACATGGAATTAAGGCCGCTTCTGCTGTTTAGATATAAGTCTGTTTGTTCCCTAGAAACTTCAATTGCCTGCCCTAACTGCATCATTCCTGCACCTCCTCTTTTCCCTCTGCATCTGTGTCCACATCCTCTGGGAGCTACTATGGCATGTATAGTTGGCAGGGCCCCAGCTTTCACCGAAGAGGAGAACCAGGTCCTGCTGGACACCCTCCTGCCACTGTACAGCCAGCTGTATGGCAAACCAGAGGAGCAGGTGAGTGATAATCACACTGCATTTTCATTGGATATGTGCAATTACCATGCGCTACTAGCATTCGGAATTTAATTGGCAAGCATGTAAAGTGTTTTATGTACATTTAAAAGTGTGTAGATAACCGTTCTGGGCAGGTAAACTGCTGTGGAAGTGTGTGCACTGGGGTAAACCTCTTTTCACTGTTCTCTTGGGACGGAGTCATCATTGTACACAGGACAACTGCACATACTGCCATATGCCTACCCCTTCGACGTTGTTTCCAATCTGACAATGACCTATGTGTACAAGTGTCTGACTCAGAAACATGTTGCATGTGAACTAGGGGTCTGTCACCATGTCATCCTTACAGGTCAACTCCCATCAGAAGGCCAAGCTGTGGAGGACCAATGCCCGGAAGTTGCGCTGCATGGGTTTGAAAACTTGGCACATCCATCATTGCTGCAATAGTTGGCAAGACCTCTGTGGCTGGACCAAGAAGAACACTGAAGTCCAGTTGGGCCTGTCACTTCCAGGCAAGAGGGGCGGGCGCTGAACCCTGACCCCCCCCCATGCTCTGCATCCTAGCGGTGGTCTTTCCTGACCTGGATGGGAAGTTGAAATCCAAACATGCAGCAAGGAGGGGGTGAGTATGTGCCTTGTCGCACAGCTTTCTTTAAATTCCATGTAGTAGTATCTTAGCCTGCTTGCCCTTTTACATGTCAGAAGTCAGCCAAAACCCCTGTTCAGTTTTAAAAGATGCATATGCACAAGGATGCCCGGTTATGCTCCTTTTATCAGGGACATGTGAGGAAGTTATGTTCAGGGTAGTGACAGTAGTGCTCATGCGATCAGCACAAATTACAAAACATGTGCATGGAGATAACCTTCAGGAGTAATGCAATTGCTCCACATGTGTCAGCACATTGACTAATGTATGACCTGTTCTCAGTGTGTTTTCAACAAATCTATGAAGTATCTTGTTATTGAAGCAATTGTATAAAGGATTTGATCCTCACCCAATAAAAATTAAGGAAACAATTCCACCAAATATCGTAGTTTACATATTCCTTTATTCGCATCCTAACCGATTAGGAAAGAGCCATAGGCTGCATATTGCTATGATGACAGATGTGGGTGAGTATTCAAGGGACGTGGTAGCCGCATCCTAACGTATCGTAGTTTACAAATTCCTTTATTCTTTAAGTTATAATTTCTTTCTTCACAGTAGCCAACGCGTTTCGTCCTGTTTGAGGACTTCTTCAGGGCTCATCAAATGTCCTTTGAATAATGTACATTTTCTTCTTAAGTACCATCCACCTCGTACTATCCCTTCTGTATCACTGGGATATCATAATCCCCAGTTTGGATACTGTATGTCCTAGTATCTCCTTCTATGTTTCCCTTTCGAAGTAGTGGCAGCGTCAAGAGCTGTACTTCCGTTTTAGAAATCCAAAGTTTGGCAGGTATTAAACGATAGAACTCCTTAAGTGAAATCAAGTCATGGTCGACTCATAAATCATGGAATGTGTCCCAGGCAAAGTGTCCCTCCGTCTGCATTCAACGCCGTCAAAAGAAGTGAGGAAGATTCAGACTTAGACCATACAAATGGGGACTTCTGCAGTCTAGACAGGATTGGTACACAGTGTTGACTGGACTCATGAAGAATAGAGGTTCAGTACTAATAGCCTGTACAGACAATACACCGAGATGGGCCAGTGGCATGGTGTTCCACCAGAAGCATTGCGAAGATGCAATCATCAGACTTGGAAGTGTGTTGACCATTGTTCACATCTGAAAATAGTGAGCTGTTTACCATGTGCACAACATTCTGATTCATCTTCATGACACTGTATATAGATGACACAAGACAGTGTGCCACGTGCCTCTCACCCTAGCTATGCCTACTACCTTGGTGTCTTCCCAATAAGAGTCAGATGTGTCACCTGACAGTAGAGAACCTAAGTTATAGGACAAATGAGTACAGCACTTTTATCTGTGTGACATGACTCATGGAATGACTATGCAAGCTTAAAGTTTGACAAGGAAGTCATTTGATCTGTAACATGAGAGCCAATGGTTCCCAATTAGATGACTAGGGATTGAAGAATGGATACCATGTCTCAATTCAAATGTGTAAATCCTCTTTCCATTGTGAGCTCTAAACTTCCTTGTAGGAGATGAGACAGGTATGTCAGGACACAAGACTGTCAGGAGCAAAAGAGGATACATTACCTGCTACATAGTAAAGTAGTTGACATTGTGATTGTGGCATTTGATGTTGATACACCCAATGTTGCAGATAACATTATGTGTGAGGGAGCGATGGTTAACTGGCAGACTAACAAGCGCCATATATGTAAATGTATCAAAAGGTAACAACACTTGTCAAAATTATGTATTTGTTTGATCTGTGAAGAGTTGTGATGTTATCTATTTGTCAAGTACATATGGATGACTTATGTGATTCTTTTTCACTCTTGTTCACAGCATCAGCACTGGCCAGAGAAGGAGGCAGTACCACGGATGAAGGTAGAGCAGTTTGCTAGTCTGGGTCTATTGTTGAGTCGGAGGAGGGGGGACCCAGAGGCGCAGAGGGTGAGGGGAGCCACACTGAGGGAATTTCAGATGTAACATCTGCAGGATCTGAAGCCTACTCCGGCTCAAGTGATGACTCGCTTTTGGTGGTGGAGGAGACAGGGATTAAATCTTCTACATTGAAATCCACCACCACTACCATCTCCACCCTCCCAGCTGCTCCCAGGCACAGTATCTGTGGTCGCTCCTGTGGAACGGAAGGCATCTCCTATGTGCCTGGCACCTCACCCCCTGCCTCTGTCCCCCCTGCTGCCCTGAGTGTGGAGGCAATTGACATCCTGAGGCAGTGCTGAATGTCCTCCAGGTGCATACCTATCATTTGTCACAAATGGTATCATTTGTGGAGAGCATTCACTCGGACATGTCTGCCCTATACAGATCCAATCAGGGTCTGGCCTCCACCGTGATGGCATCAGTGTCCCAGATCCAGCAGTCCCTCCCCCTACTTCCTCTTCCCCATCCACAGTCCCAACTACCCTCCCTGACCTAAGCACATGCAAACATACGCATGCAGCCACACCAACAGCCACACATAGCGCACAAACACACAGAAACAAGGACAAACCCACACACATGCACACTCAGGAGACATACAGCACACTCAACACCAGGGACATCTCAGAAGACGACTAACCATGGGCAGAGAACTCCACTCTGCCCGCAGAGTGTGCGGATATTTGCCTACTCTGCGTTCCGTGGAGAACACGGAGTAGGCAGATATCTGCACACTCCGCAGAGGAGCGTAGTTGGCCCTCCACCCGCCACCACCCCCCTATTAAGATATAAGCAACAAGTAATTTAAAAAAAAGTAAAAACCACTTACCTGTTTACCGCGGTGTCCCTGAGTTACCCTCCTCCTCTTCCTCGCCATATGGGTACTGCTTGAGAGAACTGCGCATGTGAGGGCGCCTGTGCATGCGCATTTCTTACGAGAAATGCATGCACGCGCAGTTCTCTCAAGCAGTACCCATATGGTGAGGAAGAGGGCAGCCTGGGGATGCCGCAGTAAACAGGTAAGTGATTTTAACTTTTTTTAAATTACCTGTATCTTATATCTTAATAGGGGGTGGAGGCGGGCATCGTAGCGGAGCTCCATGGAGTTCCACAGAGTTTGTTTCTAACTTTGTGGCCCTCCATTTGACTGTCCACATAGCCCCGCTACGTGGACTATGCCCAGGGTTAAAGATGACACACATGCATCCACAGACACTCCACAGACCTCAACCCTCCGCCTCCACAACCCCTACCCTTGCCTCTCCTGTTCCCCCCTCTGCCAAGACACTCCACCTCTATTCCCTGGACCTCCTCCCTACCCATACCTACAAACCCTCTCCAAAAAAGAAGTGGCAAACCACCCTCCGGCCCTGCCATCTACATATGCCCACTGACAAAAAACAAACCCCAAAATCACACCCCACCCAAAAATCCCCCGGTCTCCCTGCCCAAATCCCCTTCCACCAACCAATACTTCCCGAGTCAAGCCCAGTAACTCCTACACCAAAAAAAAAAACCTCCCAACAAGTCCAAGTCTCTCCCTATTCCTGTCCACGCCATACAGCATTATACTATCCCCAAAATGGTCAAATCCAGCCCATTCCTCCTCCATCTAGCCCTCCCCATTCAGCTGCACCGCCTCAATCTGAGACAACCACTGCAGTGGACACACCGCCCCCTCAATCTGGTACTACCACTGTAGTGGTAGATCCCATCCCTCCAAAAACCCAAACCAATCCTCCCTAGTTCTTTGAGCTATGCTTGATGCTCTTCAAGATCACACACAGCTGAACTAGGAGGGCTCTTATGTCTGTTGGATTGCCCTGTGCTACATGTGGTAAACCGAGTCGACAGTGAGTGCACAGAAGTGTTGTGGGTCCGTCTGCTGTGCAGATGCTACAGGAGCCAGTGCCACATCCATGATCTTAGTTGCCACACAGGGGAGGAGGTGAATTTGGAATGTGAGGCCTAGCTGCAGATGTGTTTTGCAAGGTTAATGTTGCATGTGCTAAACTATCTTAAACAATGGTAGAAGTGAAAGAGACTAGAGATTACGAGTATGTCAGGGAGCAAGATGGTACCTGTGTGATACTCTGCCTCACCGCCGCCCGCGCCACGGGATTATTCGGCCATCGGCTATGCGGCCTGACCTTGTCAACGTGCTGTGTGAGAAATGGTCAGCATCTGGTTGCTACCAGTGCCTCTGCGGATTCCCCCCCCGCAGCAATTGGAATCACTGCGAGCACCTCAATCGCACCGCAATCTCAGAGGACGTGGAGAAAACAGACAATTTTGAGATGCGGTCAGGGAAGCGAATATCTCTGAGCCCTGATTGTGCTCCAGGAGCGCTGGAGCAACTGGTGTGACTGGACTGGTCCCGGCTTCCTGTGTGGTCTCCTTTTTGCCTGGTTGTTTTCCTTGGTGGCACGACGTGGTCTCCTGTGAAATTCACAGGACCTGGGAGCGCCTGCCGCTGACCTCGACCTTGACCGGTGAGTGGGGCGTGGCTTCTCGCGGGGTCAGAGGGGCAAAAGGCAAGCCATCAGTCAATCCCAGCTCCGGTCCTAACGCTGCGCCCTTCCCTCTCAAAGTAGAACCCACTCCCAAAAGCAAAAGAGACTTTGGGCACTAAAAAAGCATCAAACATCTCTATCTACGGGGGACCCCTAAAGGAGGGAAACTCTACACAACCCTCAATCGCCAAATTGTTTTCTACTGTGGGGATGGGTCCTGGTAGCTGGATAAGACCCACAAACATTCCCAATAAAGAAAGCGACTCAACAAAATTAGCCATGGCTAGTCCAAGTGAGCTCCCTGATACACAACCAGAATCACAACCGATCCCTCTTTTACCGCCAACTGATACTCGCGAGCTTGAATCCGGCAAACCAGCCTAAATTCAAGGGATTATGATAATCGATAAAACTACCTCCAACTTGAATATGGAAGTCTTAGCCCCTTTTGCAGAGGCTTGCACCAATTTGATCCTAACCGCAAGTGCTCCCCAGGATCATGATATCTGGGGCCCTATATCCACCGATGTCAGTGACATCAAAAATATCAGCACACAATGGTTACCAAACCCAGGCTCCCCAGACCCCATGGGTGAGAAAAAATTTTCAGCGTCAGATGGTTCAATCTCTCTGGTTGAAGCAAGCTCTTCGTCTTCCAGCGACAGCGACCTTTCGGAATCCAATCATAGTAACGCCTCCAAAGGGAAAAACACGGTCCGCAAACATAAATACCAGGGGGCAAAAAGCAGAGGGAAGAAACATGACAAAAAGGATCATCTTAAATGGGACTATTCTGGGGGTCAACTTTCTTTTTCCTATAATGATAAATCCATCAAAACGATCTGTGTCTCACAAGCCCAGTCTGATGAGCCTTCTTTTGCCACTATTTTGGCTTCAATTAAGCAATTTCAGGAGGAGGCCCGGGCAGACAGTCAGCAGACCAAATGCACTGCAAAAAAACTTCAAGGGAGTATTCGAAAACTCAACAAAACTTGCTCTGACATCTGTGAAAGAGTAACAATGGTAGAAGGTTGCACCGAAAACCTTGAATCGGACGTTGTGCTGCTCAAAAGCCAATGTACTTCCCAGTGCAATTGTATGTCTGACGTTGTATGGAAGCTGGAAGAACAGGAAAACAAGCAACGCCGAAACAATCTCCGCCTTCTTGGGATTCCCGAAGGAGATGAAGGGGAAGACCTCTGGCGTTACATCATAAAACTCCTAAGGGGGGCTTTTCCTCAACAGACCGAGTAGTGTTGGGAACACGAAATCCAACAAGCAGTACCAATGAATCTACAAGGCCACGAGCCTTCCTGTTTTTTTTTGGGAACTTCCTACTAAGTCAGCTAATTTTCGATCAAGCCAGACAGTACTACCAGAAATCTTTTGATGGGGTATCCTTTTTTGACAAACCAGATTTCTGCCACATTACCGTGGAGCGAAGATGACAACTTCGACAATTAATAGTCCCACTCCAGCAGCTGGGAGTCCAGGTCTTCCTCATGAATCCTGCCAAATTGAAGGTCATCATGAATGGCGCTTCACAAATTTTTATGTCGGAAGTCAAGGCACAAGAGTTTCTCACTGAACTTAAGTCTAAGAAAGCGCCAATGTAATAATCTGTATTAGGATGATTACAGCTAACCTTCTTTTGCCTTAATATTAAGATAGCTTTTTCTCTTATATCCTTTTGATGATCCATACAAACTGTATACCAAGACCTGAATGTATTTTACTCGGCAAGGGAAGGGTGGCGTGGTGTTACAACAGGGTCCATCATTCAGGATTTTCCTGATTGCTCATTGTCGGGGGGAGGGTGGGCTGGGGGGTCAAGGTCAGGGGTTGGGCTGGGTAGGAGGGAGGCTGCTCAGGGGGGGGAAGGCTGAGTTTAAAATAGTTGATTTTGCTCCTTCAATGTGCCTAATTCCTACCTGTTTTTTTCGACCATACACTAAAAGTACATATAGAGTGTCCTACAGTTTGAGATATGCATCCCAATGGTTCATTTCGGGTGGGCTATTGTGTTTTGATGTGTTTTATTCACACAGGCTTTTTGGCTTATGGGTCTATTGGGTCTATTGGGCTAATAGGGATTTTTTCACACACAATGTCTATACTCTATATATACAGTGTTCTTTAATGAGGAGAATCCTTTTTCAAAACACTGATGAACACAACAAATCTTAAAATTCTATCTTTGAACATTTATGGGCTACATGACATTCGGAAAAGGCAAAAGGTAACTCAGAGCTTACGGCTGTCAGGGGCCAACATAGTTTGTCTCCAAGAGACACATATAGAAGGCTCTCAACTGTATCTCTTAAATAATTTAGGATATAAAGTTATTGGGGGTACAAAACAGGGGACTCGCACTAGGGCTGTTGCCATCTTAGCACGCTATAATTATCTCCCTCAATCCACTTGAGTTAAATCTGACCCCCAGATGGATGCTTATAGAATGTCGCATAACCCCTGTTTTTTCATTCACCTTGTGCTCTATATATGGGAGTGTCTTGGACGACCCTAGCATGATTGACCAGGTCTCGGCTGAATTGGCTCATTGACCTGTCATTTTATGCGGGGACCTTAATATTAATTTACCCTGTAATTGGGGGTCTAATACTCAATGCCACCAGACCACCCGCAAACCCAAAGTGCTCCCAGCACTTACAAATCTTTTATATATCCATGGGCTGGTGGATGTTTGGTTCCATTTATACCCAAATTTGCCTGGATATACATTTTGGATTTTTTTTTGGTTTCTTCTTCTTAAATGAATTATAGCGAAATTGAATTGCTTACCCGTATCCTCTGACCATAACCCCTTAAGCCTCAATATTCGGGGCTTGATTACACGTAAGGAAATTTCATCCTGGAGTTTTGAAAGGGCACTTTTGCAGGATGAAGGCTACCAGACTCACATGAAACAATGGATAAAGACCTTCCTAGACAACAATCTAGGCTCAGCCCCCACGATGGTAGTGTGGGACACGTTAAAAGCCTGTGTTTGTGGGGAAACCTTACAATTCTCGCTAAACAAAAACAAACAAGAGAAGGCTCAGCTGATGGAATTAAAAGCTAAACTAGCCAAAACTGAGGAAAATCTTATCTCAGTAATCCAGTCCAAGGGTGAGATCGATACAGCACAACTGGCTGTGGCTGCTGCCAGGGCAGAGATCTGCTCAGTACTGGCTGAAAAAGTCACCTCCAAGTGGGCTGCGGCACGAGTAAAAACATATGAGTGTAGCGAAAAAATTGGCCACCAGTTGGAAATGAGAACCAGACTACAGACCTTCAAAAAAATTAAAACATCTCCAGGAGTTACAACCAGCGACCCGGAAGAAATACACACTGCCTTCTGTGGATTTTTCCGGGGTTTATATTCAGAGGGAGCTGAGGAAGAGGAGGTATCCCAATCTTGCGAGCAACCTGACTTTAACAATCATCTAGATATTTATCTTGATTCAATTGCATTGGCAACACTTAGTAGAGAAGAGCGGGAGCTACTCGAAATTGCTCCATCATGGGAAGAAACCGTTTGAGCTCTGTTCAGCCTACCAGATGGGAAAGCTGCCAGGCCCGACTGTATCCCAGTCGAATTTTACAAGGTTTTTCTCCCCCAAGCCAAAGACATATTTAATGCTGCAGTGACTCAAATCTTCCAGGGTGTTTCCCCTCCTCAGTCATGGTCTATTGCCAAAATTATAGTTTTTCCTAAGAAAGATAAACTGCTAACTGAAAAGGGCTCGTACCGTCCAATCACCCTTATTAACGGTGATTCGAAAGTATATTCTAAAATCTTTGCCTCACGGCTTCCGACCAGAATTGAAGGTCTCCTATCTAGGTGGCAACATGGATTTATCCCCGCTAAGGGCACCACAGAACACATCCGGAGGGTCATTACTCTGCTTGACACCGCACAGATTTCAGGAGACCCGATTACTGCAATATTCTTAGATGCCGAAAAAGCATTTGATTGGGTCTCCTGGAACTTTCTCTGGGGCATCATGCAGAGAATGAATTTTGGGCCTAAAGCCATTCAGGCCATCAAGGCATTATATATTACCCCCATGGCCAGGGTTTCTATCAACGGGGGAATGACCGAACAAATTGAAATCACTCGGGGGACCCGTCAAGGATGTCCCTGTTTCCCACTACTTTTCGCTATCTATATCGACCCGCTCATCAAAAAACTCGAAGGAAACCAGGCTATACTAGCAGTGAGTAGATTTGGTCTAGAATCCAAAATCATGGCCTATGCCGATGATCTGGCCTTGGTTACGCCGGATCCAAAGAAAGCCTTCCCAGAAATTGAGGCTGAAGCTCATTTATTCGGTTCCTTATCTGGATATAAATTAAATAAAGGGAAAACCCAAATTATAATCAACAACAAAGTCGTCTGGAACAATGGAAGAGTAGTGGCCAAAGCTAGATACTTGGGTATTGACATCTAAGCTTATACCGACCTCATAGTTAGCCAGAACATGGACCCTCTTATTCTAGAGACAATGAAAGCCTTGAACCGTCTTAATAACCTACACCTCTCAATTGTTGGACAATGCAATTTGCTGAAAAGGATTTTTTTTGCCAAGAATATTATACCTGTTCAGGGCTATACCCTTAGAGTTCAATAAGACAACACTTTCAAGGTTTGAAAAGCTATTCTCCCAATTTGTGTGGGCATTTTCCCAACCTAGAAGGGCATTCAAATTTTTGTCTTTACCCCAGGAAAGAGGGGGATGGACCTTACCCAACTTAAAACTATATTACTGGGCTACTGTTCTACAATCATGTCCTATACTGTTGCAAGACCCCCCCCTCCCCCAATGCCCGCTGTCAGTCTGCCCTCACCTTTTGAACTCTTGCTCGGCCCTGATTCTTGGGGTTGTCTGTGGCGACAGCTGGAATTCGGATACCACAGAAGAGTCAAATTCAAGACCCTTCTAGGTGTCTATAAACTTTTCACAGCTTTACGCAAGAACTTAGGTATCGGCAGATTGAACTTTTATACTCCTACTAAAAATAATCGTAATCTACCGGATATCTTTAGTTCATCTTACTTCCAAACTTGGATAGATAAAGGAGTAAAGAAAGTAGGAGATCTTTGCTTATCTGATGAGGTTTTGCCCTTTAAAGGTCTTCAATCCATCTATAATCTTGATAACAGGGACTCTTTTAAATATCTGGCCATCAAATCCTTTTTTTTGCGGAAGACAGGGGGTCCTTCAGGCTTTACTAACTGTGAACGGATCGAGAAACTTTGCGAAATTAAACCTCCACGCATTGGAATTATTTACAACTTTTTTAATAGCTTAATGCCTGACGACCTGTCTACAATATCTTTCAAGTGGCAACAGAAACTGAACATTTCTAATAACGCTTTCTGTTTTGCACTTAAGTCCGCCTAAAGTGATTTGTTATTTGCCAGCCTTCAAGATCAGTTCTATGAAACCTGTTTTTTTTTTTATATTTCACTCCCTGTAGGATTGCGAAATGGGGGTCTGGAAAAGGTACACGCTGTCCTTGCTGTGCTGTATTTAAGGCCGACTCAATCCATATGTTTGCTACATGTGCCAAATTAGGACCATTAATAAATAAAATTCAACACTTCCTGGGTCAGGTGCTATCTCACAACGTACTTTTAACACCCCCCACTATATTGCTTGGCACACTAGACTTGATAGAGAGAAAGAACGGAAGAACCCTAATATTCATTGCTATGGCTATGCTCAGGCTCTGCATCAGATCTGCCTGGTTGGACCCTAATCCCCCACTGTTTACAGATTAGGGTCCAACCAGGCAGATGCGATGCACAGCCTGAGGATAGCCCGTTTTTACTCAATTCATTCATTAGAAAAGGCAATATACGCTAAAAAGGGATCCCGGGCAAAAAAAAAAGGACTAATCATCTGGGGACATCTTTCTCACTGGCTCAATTCGTCAACCTCTGAAGCAAGCGAGGATTGTATTTAAGGTTATCCTTCTCTGTAAACATGCACAAATCACTTTTTTCTCTTATGCACTATCCACTTTAGCCTATGTTTTTCTAGTAATATCCTATAATACTTAATCCGTTTGAGTGCTTCATCATTTTTATAGATATACTGTCGCACTGGTCACTTTTCCTTCTGTTTCTTAGTAAATTGATCATTTAATCTCTCTCTAGCTGTTTGCTGTAGTGTGATACATTGTATTTTGATACTTTGGATTTTGATATCTGCACTTTTGTATAAGATACTATTACAGGTTTTTTACAAGATTTGGCTCCTGTCACACACTCTCAGATTTCGGGGGCGGATGGGAGGGACTGCTACACTGTGTATAAATGTCTCCTTTGTAATGTATTTTTTCTATCACTGCAAATGAAAAAAAGAAAAAGTCAAAGAGACTAGTGTTTCTAATTTTGAAATGAAGTAGAGACTCGTACATAGTGGGGGCAGGACACATTTAGAGATTGTCAGAGAGTGTAAGGTATGAGTTAAGTTCATAGGCAGTTCTTGTGTAGAATACATGAAGTATCCACATTGTTCCAATGTGAGTTGTTTTACATGCAGGGTTGTGAATGAGAGTGTGCAAGCTTGTAAGACTGGTTAAATCCTATGCAAGGTATGGTAGCAATAGGTCGATGTGATAGGGGTATAACCAGCTAAACAAGGTTGGATTAGGTCAGAAGATGAGAGCTGTAGTCAGTGGCACTACGGTGAGAGATGACTGTAACAGCAGTTTCAATAAATGAGGATAGTTGTTAATTTGCATAAGTCAATGGGAATATGGAGCATGGAAGTCATATGTGGATGTGACAGGGCCACAAGTAAGACAAGGTTAAACTTCATTTTTAACAAAGTGGATAAGTGTATATAAAGGATGTACACCAGTTGTGTAATTTAGGGTGCTATATGGTGATGTCCAGTTGATGTATATTGTGTTTGTATCTGGGGATGCATTTGTTTTAGAAATGACAATCTATAGAACTTAAGCAGTGCCGGGTGGGTGTATAGTGATGTGCGAATGACTGCGGACATATTCACTGAGTAATGCAAGTGTTTTGTTGTGAGATATGGTGATGTGTTAAGTGTACATGTCAGAGTGGGCTGTGATGCTGCACTTTGTGATATCAGTGCAGTCCAAGACATTACTGAGGGTGCAAACTGGTGATGAGACTAGTCTATTTGACATGTTACGTTTGATGTCTGCTGAGGAGGTGATGAGTACAGTACATTGTGTACATGTCATGTATGTGAGAGGTGTTGTGTACAGAGTGATTAAGAGTTGTGCTGTGAATGTAGGTGTGGATCTAAGAAGGCAGCACCAGTGTGAGATTGTAAGAATCGGTTTGGAAGAGTTTGAGTACAAGGCTGGAGGGTATCCCAGCCATCGAGCTTTGGATCCTGTTTCTGGCAGAACGTGCATCGCCACCCTGCCTTGACTGAACTGCAGTACGACATCTTCCCTACCTCCCTAATTCAAGTCCCCCTCTCAAGATTCGCCCATTGTTGCTACGGCTAGGCTCAATCGGAGCCTCCATGCACCCTGTGACCCCGCCCATATTACATGAGGCACTATAAAATTCAGACTTGTATTTTACCAGTCCTGATGATGATCCTATTACTGTTTTAAAAGGATAGAAACCTTGTCGACTTGTGAAAAACAGTATGCACATTAATCCAATGTGATAAAAGAAGTGCATTGACTGTTTTGTCTAAGCTTGCCACAATTGTCCCCAAATTTCCACAACCTACCCTTGTCTTGCCTGAAATGTTTTTGTCCAAATGTAATTGTTATGTGTTTTTGTAGGATGCAGGACTGTGTCCCGCTGTATTGATATGCTCCTAATTGTTTTTGCATCTATCAATTTATTAAATTGGTTGTCCGGCTGGACATTTTCAATATAGCACTGATTCAAGTCTATATTTATCCCATCCATATTGTTTCTTTTAAGGACCAGTGTTTCTATATAAAAATGGAGCTTGTGATGCAGACATGCTTTTCTGGCTAGCTGCACTAGAGGGGGCTTATGATGTGCTTGTGTGTGTATGATAGTTTTGAGAGATGAGCATGTACTTTGAGGTGGATGTGAGAGGGGTCATACCCCCACAAGTAGAGTTCATACTGGCCATTAGGTAATGTTTAAATGTTCTTATGTCTAAATTATTTGTATGTAAGTAGGCAAAACAGTAGCCAGATGAAATATTAAGATGTGTAATGTGTTTGCTGCAGTTTGCTGTCTGCCAATGAATGTTCATGACTGATTGTTTTAATGGCCGCTTTGAGTTCACTTGCATATGCAAAACCTATTGGCATCACAGGACAAGTAGCCTCCACCTAGCCTTGCCTTGTCTGAGTTGTGTGTGGGCATAAGTGGCGAGTTACCCTTTGTAGGTAATTGTGGTCACTGATTGGTCATTCTTGCCCTTGGATACCACCATGGGATGGAGATGGTGATTGCTTACATTGTAATATCATGATGCCTGAACATTGGATGGCAGTCTATTGCTTAGAGGGCTATAGCCCCCTCAAGTGAAAAGTTAAGGATGTGTGTTGTTGTGCCACCTGAGTTTAGACTAATCCAGAAACACATGCCCACACCTCCAAGTAGACTACAGATGCATGGGTATTAATGGCATTCTGACTTTGAATATCCGAGGTATGGGGACACCAAGGGAGATGGACTTATTGTGATGATATTTCTGGTTGTGCTGATGAAAACACATTGCACTGTAAGCAAACACACATGTGACACTGGAACAGTACACCCAGTACCATAAGTGTTTCATTGTCAATATTTTAGAACCTCTAATCTGGTTTGGCAAGGGTAGAACTTATGTTTTCTGTGGGGGCTACCACTTTGCCCATTAAACACTGCCCTAGAGCCTAAGGGCAATATGTCTTTGTTGAAAGTCTCTGTGACGTTTTCATTTATTTTGAGACAGTGTTTCAGTGCCAAATGTGGACAAAACAGACTTCATTCTGCACATATCCCTTATGCTCACAAGATGTACCCATATCCCTTTGCTTGAGGATGGCTTTGTCAATTTTGTTGGAGAACCACCGATTGAGCCCCCCCACCCCCCGGCATCCTCACTAGTGCGAGCAGCTTATCTTACACAATAGATTGTGCACTGGACCCTTTAACACTGTTGGTGGATTATACGTCCTGAGACTCATGCATACTCCTACTACTCTGCAGGACACAATCTGCACATTCAAAATGGGATTATTATTTTACGGCACACACTACAGCCTGAGGAGCTAGATGCTGAATTGCTGTGAATGACATCCTCCGAAGATGACCCTGTACACATTCAGATTGGGTGTTGTGTGCAGCGCCCCCAGTGCACACATGATGACTATATCCTACATTGTTGTTGGCCCATGCTTCTTTCAAAATCAAGATGGATTTTGTCTACAAATATTTCTATGAAGACTGTGACACAACAACTTCTAGGTTGTAGTGGAATGCACTAAAATCAACACTGAGTGGCTTGGTCTGTGGACTTGCGTGTTGTCTGGGCCAATTCCTCTAAGCTTTACTGTACACCGAGGCATCACAATGAGATACTTTTGTGAGTACATTGGAGTTCTGTTGCCCTGCGATGTTTGTGTGTGTAGTGGTGGACTCATGCATCAACTTTCTGATACATACATATATGTGGTTATGTCAATTCCTGTTCCACCGTCAAATGTGTATGTCTCCTAGTATTTAGTGGGATAAGTGTACCTATTTGATGATGACATTCCCTCATTGGACATACACAACATGCTATGGAACCATTGTCGGATTGGGATCACAATGATGCTCGGGCACTCTGAAAGTAATTGGCACACATCACATGATCATCTCTTTCATTGTAACCTCTGTGCTTTTACCTGTCAAGGGAGGTTTCAAAAAGGCACACTGCTGTTGATCAAGGGGGTGGGGGGTAGGTTAGACTGGCCAAATGAGACTTGCCTCCCTGCAAGCCCCTATATACAAAGCAACATCCCTGCACCTGGCTTGACAAGAAAGTCATGGGTGGGTGGTGGAGATGACACTGCTTCTGGCAAGGCATGCGAGGCAGGGAGCCAAGTGAGTATGCTCCAAAGGCTGGCCCCAGCCTCAATTTGCAGCACAGCTGGTGAGCGGACAAAACATACTGATGCCACATTGCAGTGGCCTGGTGAAGAATTGGGAAGTGAGTCAGTCTCTTGGTGTGGTTTACAAAGGCCCCAAAACCGTGGCCCACAGATGACCCTTTTGCACTGGCCCATTGACCAATGCCCAATTGCCCGCATAGCCAATCCAAGCCTAAACAGAACACTTTCTGATCGAACTCAACAGCCATAGGCTCTATGGGCTTCAACCCCCTATAGTGTGGTCAGCCCAGGCTGAGACGGCTTTCCCACACACACATATAGTCCTTGAGTTTCTGTGGGTGGCTGGTCTGTCGTCTTTGTGCATCAGAACCCCAGTATTTCACAGGGTTTTAGGGGACCATTTACTAGATGATGAGGCTTTGTTTGTTTTTCATCAGTCCTTAGAGCACCAGAATCTCCACTCTGCCCATTCCTTAAAGTTGCCAGTTACTTTTGCTGTCATAGAGAATACATTTCCTGCAAAGTGACCTTTGGCTTTGTTTCTTGGGAATGTTCGGCAGCTTGTACTGCAATATAGGTATTGAGGCACTTTGCATGTGCACCAGTTACATTGTTAAAGTACACATTGTTGGGGGTATTAGCCCCCTACCCCCAAATTGGCTCTACGTTGCTGGGGTATTAGCCCACCAAACCCTAAATTGGCTCTACATTGCTTGGGGTATTAGCCCCTCAAACCCCAAATTAGCTCTACACTGCAGGGGTATTAGCCCCTCAAACCCCAAATTGTCTCTACATTGCTGGAGGTATTAGCCCCCAACCTCCAAATTGGCTCTACATTGCTTGGGGTATTAGTCCCCAAACCCCTCAAATGGGCTCTACATTATTGGGAGCATTAGCCCCACGACTCCCAAATTGACTCTAGATTGCTGGAAGTATTTTCCCCACTAAATTTACTCGTACTATCGCCCCTGCTTTCTCTTATGTTGTCTTTCGCGTGGTAGTTGCTTTATTGTGTAGGGGTAGGTGTCTAACTTACCGTCTGCAATGACCATGTCAGTTGTGGTTGTAATATTCATTGTAGATGTAGAGTAGAGGAGGGATGACATGCATGATAGGATGCATAGCTGGGCAGTCTCGGTCACAGGAATCATGTGTCATGAATCGGAGCTGAAATACTCCCCTTCCGACCACTCTGACGTGTTGGTTGTGGTGACCGTTTAGGTGCATAAGAAGTACGCATCGTACTTGGGCGGTAGGATTCAGACTTGGAAGTGCCTCAGAACAACTCCATTCTGCATTTCCAGAGGCTTCGCGTTAGGAAAATCCAGTCCGATGCGGAGTGACTGAGTCAATCAGTAAGTAACGGGTTTTGGCCAACGTAGTGCATTGTTTGGGAAAACTGGATCTCAGTACGAGTCGTTCAGAAGGTCCAACTCTGCAAGGCTCTGGGACGGCTTTCCTGACGAGGTCGTAATCGGCCCCTAAGACTGCTCCCTGCTGGCGGGAGCTTCAAAAGGCTCCTATTGGCTGGGAGCAGACTTGTGTTCTGTTATCCTGCCCTCACTGATGCGGGCATGGAAACAGAAAACCTACTGCTCCCTCCCAGAAGGAAGAATGCAAAAAGAATCTGGTTCCTCCGGGCGCGAGCAATGCCAGGTCCTGCCTCATGCAGGGAGCTGGCTGGGACTGGGAGGCCCTTGGGCACTCTCTGCAGCCCCTAACGAGTGCTTGGTGTGTGTTCTGAAAGGGCACTGGGACACCCACCTATTTAAAATGCAGGCCCAGAGGATGGGGTATCCAGGGTCAAAATACGCTTAGGGAGAGGCTGCCCTCCCTTTTTAAAAACTGGGGAATGGGGTCCCTGAAGCCTAATAAGGCTCCGGGAGGGGGTCACCAGGAACCAAGAAGGCACGGCGAGTGGGGCTCCTATCGTTTTAAACAAAATCCAAACCCGGGGAATGGGGTTCCCGGGCCAAATAAAGCTCTGGAGGAGGGCTGGATGGCCCCCTCCCCTTTTTATTTCATTTGGCCCCAGGGGGTGTGGTCCCTGGGGCCCATATGTGCTCGTGGAGGCGGGCTGCATGCCCTCCTTCGCAGTTTAATTGTATCTGGCCCTGGGAGATAGGGTCCCTAGTGCTTTTAAGGCTTGGGGAGAGGGGCAACATAACCTCCTCTTTTTATTCAAACTTGCCAGCGGCGGGGAAGGGGTCCACAGGGCAAATAAAGGGTTGCGGATGATGCTGCAATTTTGGCCCCAGAGAATGTGGTCCCTGGGGCCCAAATGCCACCCCTATGCTGCACACGCCAAATGCTGTGCTTAGTGTGGGATTGGCAGTTTAGCCACAGTGCTTGGTGGCAGGCCAAGCCCTGTGGCCAACCCCCCACTGCGCTAGGCAAAGTGATGTGTGCAGCATGGGATTGCCTGCCTGGTGGTAGTATAAAGGAGGGCCTGGCTGCAAGCCAGACCCTGCAGCCAACTCCATGTGGCACATAACAAAAGACAATCAAAGCATGGAGTTGACTGCCTATAGGGGGGTATGCCGCAGGGCCAAGAAACAGGCTAAGCTCTGCAGCCAACTCCCCGTTGCACACAGTTAAAGGTGGAGGCTGACCTTATGCGTGGTAATAAAATATCACCTTCCATTAAAAAACATAGAAATTCACTGAACAAACAATGATTAAAGCCATGTTATAGTTTGGTGTATGTTTTTATTTTTTCAAATACTTTGAAATTAATTGATAAAACAAAAGATAAGTGACATTATAGTTAGGTGAATATCTCAGGGACAATCTTCACGTTTTGAAGCCAAAAACCCACAGAAATTCACTAATTATAGCTATCATAACTAACAATAACGTGCACCCTCGGCAGTCACTCCTTATGACCTCACATATTACATCACTCATGACATGTTCCATGACATCATTTATGACATCACTGATGACATCTGAAATTGCTGACCTCAGAAGTATGAAAGAGCGAGGGAGTGCTGGAAAGATTCAAACTGGTGACTCACTGAACTACCTTAAAGGCTAGGTACACCTTTTGTACTTTGAACACATTTGTCTGTTTTGTGAGTGTGGCCGCAATTTAAACTGGTAAGACAGTGGCGAGTCTACCAGGTCCTATGTAATGCAAGTGGGGGTGGAATCACTGTATTCACAAGCATTTTGCATAGTAAACAGACTTCTTTATATCTGCCAAACTGAACTGTAAAGCAGAAGGCCCATATGGAAGAAACTTTTCAGCATCCTGAGGGAAAGGTCTGTATTCGTGCTGATGAATTTTCTAATGTGCTAATTAGCTCTCAGGGTAAGAGCATGATTAATTTTCATGAGGCACCATACTGGAAAAATAAATTATATTAGTATAAAAATAGTTTATGCCCTTTCTTGTGACTTATACATGTGATCTGATATCATCAAGATATCCAAAATATTTTTTGTGCAAATGTGTGAGACAGTTCGGTCTGTAACAAATGCAATTTCAATCTGCGGTTAATACTTTGAAATATATGCTTATTTGAAAATGAGAACACTTTCAACCAGGTGTACTTTTGTTATATATTTTAAAAATGTGTACTTGTATTTCAATTAATATTGCAAGATTTAAAAAACAGCCCACATGGACATGTTCAATCATACACTGTTTTTTCAAAGGCGAAGCGGGGTGAAATTAGCTGTTTTCTTCTCTCGATTCATCGGGCGAAGAAAGGCTAATCACAGTGTAAGTACATTCCAGAAAGCACATCAAGTTAGAATATATTTTCCTTGACAAACTGAAAATAACTTACTCCAAGTGTGACTATTTTTTTACAACCATTTATCTGTATGTACTTGTAAACTTCGTCATCGTTGTCACCTTCTCCGTGTCTTCAAAATCTTGTGCGTGAAATGCCGCGCTAAAACATGGCTCCCTGGGGGAAAAAACATACCTTTTTGGAAAAGGAAGTCGTTAAAAAAATCTATTAAAATACCCAGCAAAATCCTTTTTTGAAGAACTGTTTAGAGCAAACGAAGTGTGCGACAATGACAAACCTAATATATTAGTAACATTACCAAACTTGTCAAAGTCACAAAACATTGCTGGAAAAATTATTTTTCCTACATTGAAATGCATTAAGTGACTCTTTACAAGTGTCCCGCATTAGTGAGTGGCAATTGTGCACCTGGCAAACACCAACCACTGATGGAGCGTGGGTCACCAGCTCAGGTTACACACACACATACCTAATACTCACCTGGACCCATAACATTCACTCTGATAAGCTAGTAAACCCCGCTGACATCAATTTTGAGTTTTACCTGTAATTTGTTATTCACCTTTACTAGGTCTTACCAACTTGATCTTCTTCGTAATTCCTTTACTCAATGAATCAGGTTGCTGAGATAGTTTAAGGTAGAAAATGACATTTAACATTAAACTTGAAATAACCTCAAACTCAAAAGTTTTAAAAATCTTTATCTAAATGAAAAATTTGTGAGTCAGAATCAATTACAGTTTAAACACATTCTTCCAAGGGGCAAATTAAAGTCAAATATAGCAAAGTCATAGTAAAGATCAATGGAAACGGTACCTGTAAAAAGGAAAAAGATAGAGCAGGTACATAGACAGGTTTCGCAGAATTATATTTACCTAAGATGATAGATGAACCCAACTCCTGGAAGATGGGCTAGATAGTATCTCCCAAGACAGGCTGTAGACGGAGGACCGGGCAGATTCAGATCTGGGAAGGTTACCTCTTCTTAAGTGCAATGCTAACGTCTCACCTCTCTCTGGCACTACTCTCCTCGAATGTCCCTCTTTCAAAATCCCCTACTAGATGATTCAATTATCGATCAGTATCTCGTTTTCTCGAGCAGAGTTTCTTGCAGCAGAAAGGTCTGAGACAGCGTCTCCGACAGAATCTGTAGTGGCATACGTGTTGGGTCGGTGACGAGTCGGAATGACGGATCTGACAAGTCTGAAAATAGTCTCTGGCTAACTTACCTCAATTATACTATTCTGTATTCATGTACCACCCCCAAAAGTTTCAATATTCATGTTTCCCCTATTCTGAATGGTCAGGGTGAGGAGGTGAGTTCATCACACCATACTAAAAGTAATTATTTTCTGTTTGGGCCATTGTTTTATGTTTCTGTCCCTTAATTTACTTTCCCAAAGCTTTATTCCCACCCATATTTCACATTATGATCAATACAAGTTATACATTTTATTCAAAATTGTTGCTTGTCCAGGTCAATAGTTTTCTTTCCCAGGCATCTTCGTCCAATGTGGCCTTGGCTGTAATTCAAGTGTGCTATCATAGTTTCCAGCAAGTTTCTATGTGCATGCGCGCGGATCAAGTTGGGTAAAGATTGCAGTCACCCTCCGAGGTCGAAATATGAACTAATAATAAAGTAAAAAAAAGACATGTTAGAATGTGACACTAAATGATTTCACTGTATACCACTTATCTCTACTCTATTCCCATTTACTTATTTTAATCTTTTCCCATTAGTGCTTAGTAGAACTTATAGGTTTAGTTTAAGCGATAGCATGTGCATTATTATGTGAGTTTCAAGCGGCCATTTTTAAAGCTATTGCGCAGGTGCAATAGACGCATGCGCAGTGAAGTTCCCACTTTTTTTTTGGCAGCCATCTGAAGTCAGTCGGGTTATTTGTTAGTTAAACGCATAGATAAGCTTCCCCTAGATACAGTATGTTTGTATGTAATGCAATATTAGTATTTACAGGACCTGTTGGTTACGTGGTTACATGTTATTTGAGAGGATTGCATACAAGCAAGTCTCTTGAATACGAAACCTTGCTCCATCACCACTCCAAGGAGCATATTTGCAAGCCCAATTCGCCACCATAGTGTCATTTTTTTTTTACACTCCTGTGACGTAGCACCGTTTCCCATATTTACAGTTAACTTGGCTTAATGCCACCTTGAAAATATGCCCCTTTCTGCTGCAGTCCTCTACGGCAAAGGTGTGTGCAATGGGTGTTGGAGTGGGCGTTTTACTGCAATACCCATTGCTTTTTGACGCTGCCCCAGGTTTACAAGGCTGAGGCAGCTCCAAAAACGAATGCCAAGGAATTCCTGTTCCTAGAATGGCAATACGAGGGTAAAGTATTTATTTCTACTCATGTTCTGCTGCAGGCACACTTGTGACATATCAGCAGGATGCCTGCACTGGTGCTAGGCAGCTTTTGTTTGTGCCAGCGCTAGGGGAAACACAGGGGTGCATCCCTGCGATTAAAAAATGTCAGAGTGCAGCGTTGCCAAATTTGATGAAGCACCGAGCTCCAACAATTTTTTGTAAATATGTAGCCAAGTGTTGTCCTTTTAACAGTGGCTGTTGAGGAAGGCATTCCTGTGACCTTCAAAGCGCATTCATTGCACCATTTTAGCCTTTGATTTTCCTTATTTCAATAACCTATAGTTGAATGACAAAGAATATGCAGTGAAGTAAAGATGTTTTGATTTAGCCATGTCTGTGATTAGGTGTCAGACTTTTGGCGATTTTACTTAATTAAAAAACATAAGGCTCCAATTACAAGTCAGGTTGAGCGTAATTGAAGAATGATTTTATAATTTATTTTCGCGCCATCCAATTACGTGTTTTCATCACGGTGCTACATGCAATTTTTTCGCATTCTATTTTTCTGATCTGTAAAGATAAGCTGTGAGGAAAGCTTTTGTGCATGTGAAATTAGCACCTAAATTTACCACCTGCCCACACCAGGTAGAAATTGTTACGAAACACTTCAAAAAGTAAATAAATGTACATGTATATGCTACATGCAACTAAATTGTTGTGACTAACATACCTTAAAAATCATGCAAGTTGGGGAGGAAATGGCAGTGTTTCAAAGGCCCAAATAAATGTACTTGGTGGACCTCCCCCAAATGATGAGGGGGTGCATCACTGATATCCTCAAATCTACGTGATTCAGTTTTAAGCCCTGAACTGTAACGGGCTGTGTCTATCACTAACGCCTCGTCACAGTAGGATGGGGTCAGTGTGAGAAGTTGGCCTGGCATATGCTGTCCATTAGTTATGGTTGGCACCTTGTACCAGTCCAAACAACCTTTATTGATGATAGGTTTAAAGACAACCTTTATTGAAAGCTATCTTAGTGGTAGCTCTGGAGAGCAGCCTTCAGACTAAGTCTTGAAGGAGTGTAAAGCAGCTTGGTTTAGCAGATTATAACCTCTTGAATCACTAAATGAAAGGAGAACCACACAAGGTATATATAAAATATATGTATTTATTTCTAAACACTCACTACTAATCTCTTTATGAGATTAGAGTCTAAGATACATAATAATGCAGTTCTAAAACGACAGTTAATAGCACAATGGGCCCTAGGGGTGGACCGAACCATATATTAAGAAAGTGGTATAAGAACCACGACTTTACTAGACACAGTGCCTAGAGAAGGTAGAATCGCTGGGACCCCAAGGAACCACCCAAGGTAGTGACACAGTAGACCCAAGGGGGACGTGTGCAGTGTGAGAACACAGCTGCAATTACTATTCTATGGAAAAGTCATGGTTGGAATTTTTAAGAACACTTGGGGGAGGACTTTGAGCAAACCCCTTTAGACTTAGGGCGTTCTAGGGCCAGCACCCACGGGAGCACCGGAGTACTTGAGTTACCTCACCCAGGGAAGCCGGGTGCATAGGTGTCAAATGGTGTCGGGAATTGTCTTTGATTTCAATGGCGATGTGCTGCAAAGTGCTGCTGGGAAGGAGAAAAGTGTCCGGTGTGATCTAAGCCTGGATCAAACATCAGAAGAAACTGAAAGTGGAGGGGACAGAGTCTGGGTCACTTGCCAGCCCACCAATGTTGGGTGTTTCAGGTGCGAAGAGGTGAAGCTTGACTCTGCAGTCACGAGGACCAGGAGGCATCGACGACAACCAGGAGCTGGATTCGGGCTCTCCCACGAAGGATCACAAGTGCTGCGGTGTCGGTGCCCGGATTGAACCCAACAAGCCTTGGCAACAGCAACCCGCGCAGGAAGAAAAAAGATGCTTTGGTGCGGACCAGCAAGGTCCTGGGTACTCCCCAAATGATGGAGAGTCAGGGCATTCCTGGAGCAACCAGGTAAGCCCAATTATAGTTAAAGTTGCCTTCACAGGGACCCACCAGTCGACGGACTAGGGATTGTGAAGGGATCTCAAGAGAAAACACAAAGGGCCAGCTTACGGAACACTCGTGGAGTGTAGGCAGGCAATCTAAAGGGCAAATGCTGCTCGGGGTCAGGGCTACGAGTAACCCAAAGCTCAGCTGTGGGAGTCGTTGGAAAGCTGATGCTTCTGAAAATGGTTGCGGTGTCCAGGGGTTCAGGTTGCACGGTCTTCCACGAGGAATACAGGCCTCAGAATTGCTGAGTGCACAGATTGACCTCGGAGACCCTGGAAACCCACCTCCTGTGTTGCAAAATTCTTCGGAGTCCGGCGAGAGTTTCGGTGATGCAAACCGGACAGATGTGTCTTTGGTGCCTGCCTTGCAGGGGAGTAACTCCTTTACTCCAAGGGAGATTTTTCAGTCATCTAGTTCAATGTAGATCCTCTTAGTTCCAGGAGTTAGTATCAGAGTTTCGTCCAGGTGTAATCTAAAGTCCTGTAGCCAGGGGTTCCTATCTTGTACCCAAGGAAGAGGTGGGACAAACTCCAGAGACCCACCTATGGGAGGGTCAGGAAGGAGGGGTGGCTACACCCATTTCCTTTGTCCAGTTTTGTGCCAGAGCAGGGGCTGGTAGCCCCTGCAACCGGTTTGAGCTGGACTATGCACAGGGACACCAAATGTGCTCCCAGTGCAGACCTCAAATTACTCTTGGGGTGCACCCACCCAGCCCCAATACACTAAAGCCTGTCTGGGAGGTGGTGACACCTCCATGTGAAAGGAAACCTATTGTCCAGGCCTCCCCTTCTGGAGTTTCGTCCAGCAGCAGGAGGAGGGCAGACTCGTGTTTGTGGCTGGCAGCATCCATTTTGTGATGCCAGGGCTCTGTTAGCTGGTACCGGGTATTCCGGTGCTGTCATGTCTCTCCCTCTAGAAGGGTGGAATCATACTCCCAACCCACACCAGTTACTAGTGTGGGGGTATGATTCCAAGGTGTTTGACACCAAACACGACCTATTTCCGTGCAGCCATCCCAAGGTTATCATTTATCGTTTGGTCATAATGCCCTTAAGAGTATATGGTTTGGCTGCATCACAAACAACCCCGCAGTAAAGGTTCCGAAGGCTGCAGAGGGGCTCTGCTCATGCATGTGTTGTAAATTGAAACAACGATGTGATTAAGCATTTACTAAAGACATTAATTCCCCTCTTATAGAGCATGTTTTCTCCGTTATGTTGACCGAAGTTCGGACTCCATTTTGTACTGTCATGCTTCCACGTGTTCCCCACGAGAAGAGTCCAACCTCTGTGTTAGTTGCTCTTGTAATCTGCCTAGTAACAGTCTATAAATAGCTCCTTTGTCCATCTGGCACATGCCCAGACTTGACCACATCTGTTATCAGTTAGCCTTGCTTGACCATGTTTCCGCGGGCTCAAGGAGTGTGTTAGCTCCGCCCACATATTGATCTTGTATCGAAAATGTCCATAAAAGGTAACATTCCTTGCCTCATGTTGTATCCACCCACTTACGAGCCCCTCTATTGTGTATAAAAGGGGACCGTGTACGCAAGTTCTTTGTGCTACTCTATGCAATACTGAAGAGTGTTGTGTGGATTGTAGGACCACCCTTAAGGGTTAATAAATGCTGTCTTTGTACTTTGCAGTTTCCGTGCCAACTTCCTTATAGATTCCATTACAGGAGAGCGAACCCTTGTGTCCTGCGGGCCTAGCTGGGGCCTGTATTCATCACATGGGCACCCTCTCACATAAAAACCAGCACCCTGCCTTCAGGATTAGTAAGGCCTGCCATAGGGGTGACTCATTGGTTTATATATGCAGTGATATGGAGAGATATAGTGAACCTATATCTCAGTAAGGGGTGCATGCACCACCTTACCCAGGCTGCAGTAGCAGTCCTGTGGTGTCATTTTGGAAGGCTTCCCAGGGGTGGCATAATACATGCTGCAGCCCCTGGTAGGCCTCTGGGGTACCTATGCCCTGGGTATAGTATACCATATACGAGTAACTTATAAGGGTACCCCAGAATCCAATCTGGAGTTTACCTAAAGTACTGGTAATCAATTTAGAGAGGAAGCAGCTAGGCTGGGGTCCTGGTTAGCAGGACCCCAGCCAGACTAAAGTCAAAAAACAGTGAAACATCAGCAAACAGTGGGGGTAACTATCAGAAGCAGATCTACTCTCCTACAGTCAGCAACTCTCACTGACTTCATCCTACTCTGTGATGAGGTAAGGGCTGCACCCAGCTCACTGCTGACCAAAGGTAAGTCATTATGGGGAAGCGGCAGTCCCACTTCTCCCGGAACCGCTGAGGCTTCCCTCCAGAGGTGATGCACCCATAAAATGTTATGCTTGGTAATTTTTGATGCATGCGTACAAGTGTGGGGAGGCTGGGGTTCCTTTCCTGGTTGCCTGTCCTTTCCTGGTTGGTCATATTGGGGTTGGGTTATACCTATATCTAGGTCACTCCCTGCTAAAAAAAAAACAATTCATTATGGCGGGGTAACGCAGCGTGTGCTATCTTCTTCTGACGATGATGCACCCAATCCTGCTCGTCGGAGCAGGGCCAGGGTTCCGGCGGATGCTTCTGCCTTACTCTTGGCTGCTGAGGTTCAGGCAATGATTGAGGCTGCTGTGGCTCATGCTCTGGATTCCAGGGTTCCGTCTAAAAGAAGATGCTCTTGTTCTTCAGTGGGCCCAGTGGATTCACCCTCTGACGGCTCCTTGGCTTCTTAGAATAGCCACCCATCTACCTCTGCGGGGAAATTTGTGCGTAGAGAGAAAGTTCCTGATATTCCTCAGCATATGCAGGAAAATTTGGGATTTGCGCCTTTTTCATCATCTGAGGGGACGGAATGCATTTTCCCCAATATGTTAAGCCTCCTGTTTTTTCTATGCTCTTTCATGTTGGGATCAAGGACTTGATCTCTGGTGAATGGCGTTACCTGGAATGCTCTTCAGTTCCACGCTTTGTACAAAAACTGTATTCTCTGGAGGAGGGGGAGGGCTCTCTTCCTCACTCTGTTAAGGTGGACGCCATGTTGGTCACTCTGACTGATCATACTGCAATTAATCCTGAGGATTGTTTTCTTACGGATGCTATGGACAAGAAAGTTGATGGGACACTAAAGAAAGCTTTCTCTGCAGATAATTTGACTTGGAAGGCAGGTATCTATTCTGCTTATGCAGTTCAGTCCTTGGTTTTAGATTTTGAGAAGTTGGCCACACCAATTCAGGAGAAAACAGATTACTCTAAATAGCTGGTTCAGGTGGAGCAACAGTCGAAATTAGTGGCGGACATGTCCTGAGATCTTTTGCCATGGCAACTGGTTCCATGGAATTGTCTCGAAGGAATATGTGGATGTGAGACTGGAAGGCAGTTTCTCTGAAAAGTCCTCTCTCCTTAAGATTTAGTTTTAGGGTTAAATGCTGTTTGGGGATCAACTGGACAGCATGATTACCAAAGCTTGCAAGATTCGAAAGCATGCTCTTCTCTTCAAGGGATCAAAATTGGGAGTGAAGAGAAAAAAGGGTAGAATCGTCGTCCTATCAATACTGTTTCTCAAAACAAAAATTCTACCATTGTATTGTTTGATGCCTCAAGAACCTACTCTACAAGGGGAAGGATTTGTCTTCTTCCTACTCTTGTCGCTTTTGGAATCCTCCTTCTTCCTCTACTTCCTTTCATTCCTTCCCTCAGACCTCTAAGCCCTTTTCGGATAGTTGACATAAGTTTCAGCCGAAAAAGTTGTCATCCTTGGCAGGCGCCAAGGATTGACCTGATTACTTCAAACTGAAGTCCTGACAACGATTTCAGGACTGCTTCAATGCCTGTGGGTGGTAGACTACTTTGTTTTCTGGAGGCTTGGAGTCAGGATGTGAGGGATCATTGGGCTTTGAACTTTGTCAGGAAAGGCTATCAATCGACTTTGTTGATCTGCGTCCCAGCTGGGGCACCATCCATACTTCTTTCCCCAAAAATCCGGGGATGATGCGGGCTCTGCTGAATGGGGTTCAGGATCTTCTGGAAAAGAAGGCAATCGTTCCTGTCCCCCTGGAGGAACAGAGAATGGGTTTCTATTCCATTCTTTTTCTGGTTCAAAAAGTGTCCAGGGGTTTCAGACCAGTTCTGGACTTAAAGAGAGTGAAAGGATGGGTCAGGAATGTTCATTTCAAGATGGTGACTTTGCAGTCAATTCAATTCAAACCTCTTTAGTCGGTTATAATAAACAATAACCATAAAAGCACATAATTCATAGTTGAAAATAGTTTCTGGGCCAGAAAAGTACATAATCACATATCATATTATCCTAGATTTCCGAAATTTAAAAACATTTTTAAGATCGCCATAACAGATGCAATGACAAATTCATTTTCTAAAAGTTGCAATACTAAAAATGCGGGTCGGCAATGTCTCAGACCGAGATTCTTGGTGGGCCATAATATTTGCAAAAAAACATAATATGAATAGTTGATTGTACTGAGACGTCGTCACATGGGCACTTGTATCTCTAGACCAATCATTTACTAAAGGAAAACTTAGGCATTTATATAAAATATCCAATCTAAAACCTGTCATCAGAAAACGGTCAAAGTCTCCATCTATTAATAGTGTATACGGCTGAATTGTTGGAGTCAACTTTGCAGTCCATTATTCAGTTGGGAGGTGTATAGAACTTTATGATCTCCGTAGAACTCCAGGACGCTTACATCTTTGTTCCCATGGCTTGGGATCATCAGAGGTTTCTGCGTTTTTGCAATAGGGGCGGACACTTTCAGTTCGCTGTGTTGCCATTAAGGCCCCCCGGGTCTTCACAAAGCTGTTGGCTCCATTGGTGGCTTTAGCTCACAGTCAGGGGATTTTTCTTCATCTCTATCTCGACGACTGGTTGGTTCATGCTCCGTCTTTCACGTTGGCTTATAGTCTCCCAAGCATGGTTGTGGGCATTTTGCAGAACCGCATTTTCTTATCAATCGGGAAAAATCCTGGCTTGTTCCACCCCAGGACCATCTCTTTATTGGGGAAAAATTCCGTACAGATTTGGGGGTGGTCACCTTGCCCGAGGTTTGGGTATCAAAGATTCAGTTCCACATTATGGATCTTTTGCCCAAGCCCGTCCAGGTGGCCGCTCGTTGGCTCCAGGTTCAAGGGGATCTGGCAGCCACAGTGTTTCTGGTTTCCTGGGCCTGATTTCATTTGCACAAGCTGATGGCACACATTCTGGTGCATTGGTCTCCCCGTAGTCTCCCCATGTCTTCTCCAATACCTGTTCCCCTCAGATCAGGAAGGATTTGGGTTGGTGGCTGTTTCTGGATCATCTGCTACAGGGGTGTCTCTCTCCTCTCCTGCTCCCTTAGTGGTCACCACAGAAACCAGCCTGTCAGGGTGGGGGACCTGGACGGGGGTTCATCAGACCAGGGGATTCTGCTTCCAATCTCAGAGTGGGAGGTTTTCGAATTGGAAGGAGTTGGAGGCTGTGCGATTGGCTCTGCGGGCCTTCACCCGGTTGCGGAGGGGTTTGGTTGTTCTCATCAGGATGGACAACATCACAACAATGACTTATTTGATTAGGCAGGGGGGAAACAGGTCCCCTTCTCTGGCTCTGGTGGTGGAGAAGTTGTTCTGTTCGGAGGAGTCTGGTCTGTTGGCACTGTCTGGGATTCATATTCAGGGGGTCTCCAATACACTGGCCGAGGCACTAAGCAGAGCCATTCCGTATTCAGTGGATTTGCCTCTGTCAGGAGTTTTGTGTGGAGCTGATGGTGTACTGGGGTGTTCCGGTGGTGGACCTTTTTTGAAAGTGTTCACAATGCCAAAGTGCCCAGTTTTTGCTCTCAGAATCGGGAGGGTTCGGCTTGGGCTGTGGATGCTCTTTCCTGCCCGTGGCCTCAGGGACTTCTATACACTTTCCTTCCCTTTCCACTGCTTCTGTGGTTCCTTCACACAGCCCAGACATTGGGGGTATCTGCCATTTTGATTGCTCTGGCTTGTCCACTGGCCTCTTGGTTTCTTCTTCCTGTGGAGATGAAGTCTGAGTTGGAGTGGTTGTTTCCCCTGACTCCCTCGCCCTTGGTGTTCCCTGTGTTGCAGCAGGATGTTCTGTCCAGGATGGGCTTTGCGGCCTGGAGGTTGAACGTTTAGGGCTGCTGCATAAGGGGGTTCTGGCAGGTTTGACCTTGACTTTACAGGTGGCTAGGCACCCCACTACCAACAAGTCTTATTTACAGCACTGAGGTTCTTTCTTTAGGTGGTGTTACGGGTAAGGGTTTGGACCCTACATCTTCTACCTTGTTTGAGGTGATGCTGTCTCTCCAGGAGACGCTTCTTTGGGATTGAAGGTTGCCTCCTTATGGCTTCAGTGGGCTGCGATTAAGGCTTTCTGGAGTTCTTGGGACAATCTGTTGGATCCCAATGGTTTCTTTGGGCATCTTTTCAAGGGGTTGCGTAATTTTCTCCGCGAAAGCAGTTCCCTTTGTGGGATCTGTCTTTGGTTTTGGAGGCCTTGATGTCTCCCCCGTTTGAGCCTATGATTTCTCTGCATTTGCACTTGTTGTCCTTTAAGACTTTCTTATTGGTAGCTATTTCCTCTGATCTGTTTGCGTGAACTAGGTGCTTTGTCCTTCAATCATCCCTTTTGTAGGGTTTTTGATGACAGGATCTTTTTTTCACCTGTACTTTCCTTTCATCCTTAGGTTGATTACCAGGAATTGATTCTGCCCTCATTTTTTGAGTTTCCTTCTTCGGAGTCTGATGTACGGATGCACTCTTTGGATGTCAGGAGGTCTCTCCTTATCTATATGGAATGTGTGGCTTCCTTTTGTCTTTCAGAATTCCCTTTTTGTGAATTTTGGTTCTGTGGATTGAGGGGTGTCCTTCCACATCTTCCTTGAGTCGGTGGGTGCGGACTGGGATACAAGACTGCTGGTCAGGTTTCACCCTTGTGGGTTCAGGGTCATTCCACTAGGTCCATGGTGACCTCTTGTGCTAAGATCCAGGGGGCTTACATTTTTTAGATCTGTTGTGCGGCCACCTGGGCTTCCCCCTTGACTTTTGCCTCTCATTACCGGATTGTCCAGAAGATTCACTGGTCGGAGTTTTTTGGTTCAATGGTTCTTTCAGCTAAGGTGCCTGAATAGCGTTGCTTCCTTGTTGTCTGTATTTTTCTAATAAACATGTTATTTGTGCATCTCCAATTTGGTTGTCCTGTTTAGCTTTGTACATCTCATGTATGTAATGAAGGTAAGCGAGGGAGGGTCAAGGAGGTAAGGCTTCAATTACTTACCAGTAATTGCATTAATCTTAGTCCTCTTCCCTCACTTCTATTCATTACATCCTTCCCTGGTAGTCCTGGCCAACCTTCTTGGTGTGGTTTCGGATTATGAGGTATTACAGGAAATTGGAGGGGTGATGGGGGATTTTTTTTACGGATTTACATCACTTGGTACGGGTGTCTGGTGAGGCAGGAATACCTCATTTGTGTAATGAATAGAAGCGAAGGAAGAGAACTCAGAGTAATGCAATTAACTGTAATTAATTGAAGCATGCACAAACATTCTTGTTACTCATTATCCCTCCAGAATCCATGTTTCATAATATGGTGGTAAAGAGGGTTTGCTCTAAACACTGCCTTAACTTACCGCCACGGACATAAAATAGCACCAATCAAAGGTTTTCAATGATCTGGTGGCCTGTCTCATTATTTTAATTTTGCAGGTTCTTTTCATGGGTTCTTTCTCCTTTCATCACTGTTATTCTTCATTGTACTCTTCCTTCTTCCTCCCATTTCAGCCCTGCTCTTTCTTACTTAACAAAAAATAAGTACTGTGCCTAGTTATGAGTACGAGTGAGCATTACAACTAAAGACATACATCATAAACACTAACGTAAAGCGAGACAGAGATAATGTCAGACACTTCCTCACTGGAAGGGCATTAAAAAGCAGGTCTTTACACTGTTATAAGTTTACAGTAGTATTTCTCATTTCTACACTCTTAAAAAATTAACTGATATGAGTTATATGTATTTCAGAGCGCACAAAATGCCACAAGAAAAACAGAAGACATAAAATAGAGTAAGAAGGTGTTCCTGAATCCACCCAGAAGCTGTAGTCATTAAGAGTATTTAAAATAGTATAGTTTCCAATACAGACATTTCATTGATTATGCTTATTGTGGTCAGCAAAGGCTTTAAAGAGGATTCTTTCATACAAACTAGAGAACCTCTATAATGTAATTATTTATTTGTTGATTAAATTTGTAAAAATGCTAACCATGTCACCATGCATCTTCTTCAGAGTCCAAACAAAGATGTACAAAGAGGAGGTCTGAGTACAAGGAGAGACATTCCCAGTCAATATTACTCTGTTGAAGCTCTAGTCAGTGCACATAGTCCAATGAATGACAGTCTCAGCAGTGCAGTTTTACAGGTTTGCTGAACTGAAGGTAGTTAGATTCTGCTCTGAGGTTTAAGGCAATGCAAGTTTATGGCACTATCTGCCGACAGCTGCCTCTATGTTTTTGCTTAAATTTAGGTTAGGGATTAGATGTCTGATCGTTATATGAAGAATAGTGGATGGAATGGAATGTGTGGCTAGGTTTTCATGTGCTCTGTAACTTTGGTACAAGAGGCCTAGTGAATGGGGCAGAAGTTTTCAAACATGATCGTTGATTGTACTGGGAATGAGAGGAGGGGTTTCTCAGTGGGTTTGATATGTTGAGTTTTCAGAGGTTGAGGCAGAGTTTGGGTGCATGATGTTCACAATTTTGCAGATTATCTATCATCATTATAGGAACCTTGTAACTATAATATGACCATAGTCCATCTGTGCTATTAAAAGGCTTTTATAGACCATCTTGATGATTGGTTGCAAATTAGGCCTGGGCGAAATTTGTGTAAAATTTCCTTGGTAGAGATTACTCTTGCCCAAACAAGTACGCAAAGTTATGCAATATTATGTGAAATGCTAGTCCTGCATTCCACGTTATTATTCAGCACAAAATGTATCTTCACACCTGTAGGAAAGTGCCTCTTTGTGCATGGTTAGCTCCCACTTTTTTGCCTGATGTGATTTTAAACTGTAAGTGCACTGGGTCCCTGCTAACTTGGTTTCTCAGAGCCAGATCTCTTTCCAAACAACCGTCCATGATTGTCACAAATTCAGCTACCCCTGTAAGCGCCTGGTATATAGTAGTCCAGGTACCTAGGCAGTTGGTACAGAAAAGGGTCCTCTGGGGCTGCAGCACTGGTTGTTGGTTGAAGGTCCTCTGGGGTTGCACCACCCCTCACCAAGGCCATGCGCTCTGCCATTGCAGGCTGCATTTCTTGGTGCATAGAAATCCAAAGAGACGACATGTGCCATACCTCTTGTATACTGCACAAGGTATAGGTAAGGCACCCTAACTGCAGGCTTCAGCCCTAAGGCTGGGTGCACTATATCCTATGTGAGAGCATAACAGCATGAGCAGATATGGCACTACAATGTTCGGTCTATTCTTAGATGTTGTACGTGCACAGAGAGGTCGTGACGACTGCATGGGCCGTATACTTGTCAACACGAGTTTCCTGGCTCCATGATGGCTTCACTGATTTCTGAGATGTTTGGTGCCAAACATCTTGTCTTAATAAATCCTCACTGATGCCAGTAGTGGATTTATTAATAGATTTTCACATGCGACCCTTTTACGGGGACCCCTGTAAGCCTACCAAGCACTGGTGTGGTTCCTGACTTGTCCTGCCACTATCACACATGTTTCTGACCTCATGGGGTGAGAGCCAGGACTCTCAGAGGGCAGAAACAAAGCCTGCTCTGGTCAGATGTGATTCACACCTCCTTCAGGACAGGATGGCCTTCCTGGGTGGGAAGCTTCACAAGCGATGCCTTACTTGAAATCCAACCCAGGAACCTCCAGATAGTGAGGATGCCAAAGCCCTTTTCCTGCTCCACTTTTGGTGGGAGGAAAGGCGATTTTAAAGCCATTTTTAGCATTTCTCTGCCTTTCACTGTGCACTTTAAGAGGGTTTGCTGCACTCTACCTCACCTGTTTTTCTGTTCCTGTTTGGACGGTACGTCTGTGCTCTGATTGGTAGGGTTATCCAATCAGAAGCAAGACTGGGTGGAGCCTGTTAGAGCCTCACTGATATTTCATCCAGTCTGTAGGGTGGACAGGCCTGTGGCGTGCCGAAAGGTGCGCCTCAGGCAAACCCGTCTGCGCCCTCACAAGCTTGGATGTCGCCAGGAGCCAGTCACTCTGCTTTTTATGACTCCCACAGGTTGGTTTATTCTTCAATGGAACACCTTGCAGTTAGACTCTCCTGCTCCTTGTAATGAGCATGGTTGGATCCCAGATGAGCCATATTTTTGCTGTAGGACGTGTCATTATAACACCCTGCCTGCAGGGTTCTCGACTACCCTGCCTCATCAGGAGACATAATATACATTTCTTAGTCTCAATTGCCACTCTGTGGTTAACCACCACACCGAGGTCTTTGACCTTATTAAAAATCACACTCCAGATATTCTGTTCCTGACGGAGACCTTGCTGACCCAGGACTTTGTAATATCAAAATGGGGTAACCCAGTATCCCTCAGAACCTGGGCGGGTAATCAAAATATTACAAACGGTTCTGTCGGGTAAACAGTATTGCTTCAAGAAAAGTCATCATTTTTATGCATATACGAACACACATGGAGACCATAAATAATTTTTCAAAAAGGCTTTATGAATTGCATCATTCATAAATAACTAATGGCAATGGCTGTCAAATGTAAAACATAGTTGTGACAAAGTGGCATGAAGTGACATAAAGTGCTCAGTGCTCTGGTGAAAAGTGCGTAATATATACAGTGTGATTTTTGCAGGATACGAATAATTTGCAAAGGTCAGTCTGAGCGAATGATCAAAACAAACTGCAAGTCGATTGAATCAGTCTTTTATGCAGAGTATTTCAACTGATCCTTCAATAAGTGTCGACGTTTCAACCCAAGATAGCGTGATTCGCTAGTCAAAGCGGGTCTTCATCAGGACAGGGATAGACAGCCAAATTAAGCAAACCAAATGTTGCTTGAGGGGCGATGTGAAATGGAGAGGCAAAAGCAGTAGTATCCTGTTCTCCTATGAAAATGCGTGAGTTCCGTTCAAATTTGGAACAAATCCGCGTAGGGGAATGATCGTCCTTTGCGGGAGCATAAACGAGATTCTGGTATTCAGACGGATGATTTACATCTAGTTTCTGCAATTAATGTGTGATTAGAAGCGCGCAGGCAAGCGTCCTGTCATTCGCGATGTCTGTCAGACATCGCGAATGACAGGACGCTTGCCTGCGCGCTTCTAATCACACATTAATTGCAGAAACTAGATGTAAATCATCCGTCTGAATACCAGAATCTCGTTTATGCTCCCGCAAAGGACGATCATTCCCCTACGCGGATTCGTTCCAAATTTGAACGGAACTCACGCATTTTCATAGGAGAACAGGATACTACTGCTTTTGCCTCTCCATTTCACATCGCCCCTCAAGCAACATTTGGTTTGCTTAATTTGGCTGTCTATCCCTGTCCTGATGAAGACCCGCTTTGACTAGCGAATCACGCTATCTTGGGTTGAAACGTCGACACTTATTGAAGGATCAGTTGAAATACTCTGCATAAAAGACTGATTCAATCGACTTGCAGTTTGTTTTGATCATTCGCTCAGACTGACCTTTGCAAATTATTCGTATCCTGCAAAAATCACACTGTATATATTACGCACTTTTCACCAGAGCACTGAGCACTTTATGTCACTTCATGCCACTTTGTCACAACTATGTTTTACATTTGACAGCCATTGCCATTAGTTATTTATGAATGATGCAATTCATAAAGCCTTTTTGAAAAATTATTTATGGTCTCCATGTGTGTTCGTATATGCATAAAAATGATGATTTTTCTTGAAGCAATACTGTTTACCCGACCCAGGACTTTGTGGCAGAACCAGCCCTTGCACTTCCATCTGGCTATCACTTGAAGAAGTTTAATAGAGCCAGTGGCAGAGGCGGTGGCACCCTCTGATTTATTGAGAGAACTACACATGTAATATGACCCTATGCACCATCCCAGACTGTAAAGGTGCCCTTTTTAAAATTGACTTAAATGTCAATTTTATACTATCAGGTATCCTAATCTACCGCCCTCCTGGCCCTTCTAAAACCTTTAGGGAGGCACTTATTAATCTGCCTGCCTCACTTACCATTAATCAGCAAATGTATTTATACTCTGCCTCACCTGTTTTTCTGTTCCTGTTCAGACGGCACTGCTGCTCCCTGATTTGTCAAGGGTAATCCAATCAGAGGCAAGCTTGGGAGTAGCCTTTTAGAGCCTTCCGGGTATTTCATGCAGTCCGTAGCGCGAATATGCTTGTCTTTGTTTTACAGCTGCTGCAATTTGCGTGTTATTCTTTATACTGCCACCTTTTCTGTGTGTTTTTAAAAGTATTTTCAGTCATTTTGAGCATTTATCTACCTTTCACTGTGCACTTTAAGAGGGGGTTGCCGCTCTCTGCCTCACCTGTTTTTGTGTCCTGTTTGGATGGTACTGCTGTGCTCTGATTGGTCTAGGGTAATCCAATCAGTGGCAAGACAAGGTGGAGCCTGTTAGAGTCTGCCAGGTATTTCATTCGGTCTGCAGGGGGGACAGGCCACTGGCATGCTGAAAGGTGCACCTAGGCCAAGCCCATCTGTGCCCCTATGTGCTTGGATGAGGCCAGGAGCCAGTCACTCTGCTTTTTATGACTCCCACAGGTTGGTTTATTCTTGGATGTAACACCTTGCACTTAGACTCTCCTGCTCCTTGTAATGAGCATGGTTGGATCCAAGATAGGCCATCTTTTTGCTGTAGGACGTGTCATTTTAAAACCCTCCATGCAGGGTTCTCGACTAAACTGCCTCATCATGAGACATAATTACATTTCTTAGTCTCAATTGCCACTCTATGGTTAAACACCACAGCAAGGTCTTTGACCTTACTCAAAACCACACTCCCGATATTCTGTTCCTGATGGAGACCTTGCTGACCCAGGACCCCATGGAAAAACCAGAAGTTGCACTTTCATCTGGCTATCACTTGAAGAAGTTTAATAGAGCCAGTGGCAGAGGCGGTGGCATCCCGCTGATTTATTGAGGGAACTACGCAAGTAATATGACCCTCTACACCATCCCAGACTGTGAAAGCCCCCTTTTTAGGTCTCGCAAGCCAAAGGCTCGAAAGAGACATTTTATATGTGGGAATTTCAAAGTGCTACCCACACTTTTGGCTGGCCTAAACCTTGAGTGCACGAGATCACATGCACGTGCACAGCTGCTCCTCTGCTCATTGCATTTCCCCCTCCCTTCTCACCCAGCCCTTTGATACTCTGCTGGAGTACTTTCACTTTCACCGCTTTGACCCTTGCATTCCCCCCTCCCTTCTCACCCAGCCCTTTGATGCTCTGCTCGCATCTCCCTCCTCCCTGGGCGCGAAGGGAGACAGAGCCATCCTTCTTGATTAATGGCATTCTTATGTGTTCCCGTAAGCGCTCGCTTTAGGTCTTTCTCTATAACCTGTAACCCCACCCAGTCTTTTCGCCCTCTCCATGTGTCCTGTTCTCCTCATGGGGTCGCGCTGTTTGCTACCCATGTACCTCCCTTGCACCCTCCTTTTGCCCCCTCTTTGCCCCTTTCTCCCTCTCCTTGCTTCCTTTTCACCTTCCGTACTTTTTCTCCATTCTCCCACTTCACAAGCTCCTCCCGCTCTCACTCGCACGTACTGCTCCATCAGTGCCAGAAGCTTCCCAAAGGAGTGAGTCACGGCTGCCAGGTGGCCCCGGGCCATGTGTGGCACTTTCAATCCGAGCAGAACTCCCACCCCGCGTGCACCCGCCTCGAGGCGCACTACAAACACTGTTCAGTTTTGCGTGTAGTCACAGTTCTACCACAGAAATGTACACATTCTATTGCTTACAGACTTCAAGCCCATTGCACTCTAGCTGCAAAACCGATCCATTCATGTGAGTGTTTTAGTACAACGCGCACACAGCGCACGTTCAGTTCTGTGCCGGTGCGAATTACAGCGCGCCATGGGTATACACAGACGTTGCCCAAGGTGGCTATTGACAAACACTGAATGGGTTTCAAGCCGCTACCCAAAAAACAATACATTGATATACAATCGTATTTCTGGCTATGGCTCCTCACACTGTCTCATTAAGCAAGCCCCCCCGTCAGCCGCTGCCAAACCGATACATTCATGTGAGTGTTTGAGTACAACGCGTACACAGCGCACTTTCAGTTCTGTGCCGGTGCTGATTACAGCGCACCATGGGTATACACAGGCACTGCCCAAGGTGGCTATTGACAAACGCTGTATAGGTTTCACGCTGCCAAAAACATCCATTCATGTGAGTGTTTTAGTACAACGCGCACACAACGCGCTTTCAGATCTGTGCCGGTGCTCATTACAGCGCACCATGGGTATACACAAGCACTGCCCAAGGTGGCTATTGACAAACGCTGTATAGGTTTCACGCTGCCAAACCGATCCATTCATGTGAGTGTTTTAGTACAACGCGCACACAGCACACTTTCAGTTCTGTGCCGGTGCTCATTACAGCGCGCCATGGGTATACACAGGCACTGCCCAAGGTGGCTATTAACAAACGCTGTATAGGTTTCACGCTGCCAAACACATCCATTCATGTGAGTGTTTCAGTACAACGCGCACACAGCGCGCTTTCAGATCCGTGCCAGTGCTCATTACAGCGCGCCATGGGTATACACAAGCACTGCCCAAGGTGGCTATTGACAATTGCTGTATAGGTTTCACACTGCCAAAGCGATCCATTCATGTGAGTGTTTTAGTACAAGCCGCACACAGCGCACTTTCAGTTCTGTGCCGGTGCTCATTACAGCGCGCCATGGGTATACACAGGCACTGCCCAAGGTGGCTATTAACAAACGCTGTATAGGTTTCACGCTGCCAAACACATCCATTCATGGGAGTGTTTTAGTACAACGCGCACACAGCGCGCTTTCAGATCTGTGCCGGTGCTCATTACAGCGCGCCATGGGTATACACAGGCACTGCCCAAGGTGGCTATTAACAAACGCTGTATAGGTTTCACGCTGCCAAACCGATCCATTCATGTGAGTGTTTTAGTACAACGCGCACACAGCGCACTTTCAGTTCTGTGCCGGTGCTCATTACAGCGCGCCATGGGTATACACAGGCACTGCCCAAGGTGGATATTAACAAACGCTGTATAGGTTTCACGCTGCCAAACACATCCATTCATGTGAGTGTTTTAGTACAACGCGCACACAGCGCACTTTCAGATCTGTGCTGGTGCTCATTACAGCGCGCCACGGGTATACACAAGCACTGCCCAAGGTGGCTATTGACAAACGCTGTATAGGTTTCACGCTGCCAAACCGATCCATTCATGTGAGTGTTTTAGTACAACGCGCACACAGCGCACTTTCAGTTCTGTGCCGGTGCTCATTACAGCGCGCCATGGGTATACACAGGCACTGCCCAAGGTGGCTATTAACAAACGCTGTATAGGTTTCACGCTGCCAAACACATCCATTCATGGGAGTGTTTTAGTACAATGCGCACACAGCGCACTTTCAGTTCTGTGCCGGTGCAAATTACAGAGCGCCATGGGTATACACAGACGTTGCCCAAGGTGGCTATTGACAAACACTGAATGGGTTTCAAGCCGCTACCCAAAAAACAATACATTGATATACAGAGCACGCGCACAGTTTTGCGTGTAGCCACAGTTCTAACACAGAAATGTACACATTCTATTGCTTACAGACTTACAGCCCATTGCACTCTAGCCTGTGGGCCCCGTGAACTGTGGAGAATACAAAGTCGGACTCGCATGTTCAGCACAAACTCCCCCATCCTCCCCCACCCTCCCAAAAAATGGAAAGGCACAAGTTTAAAATTTGAAGGGCTCCGTTTATTATCGGAATGGCACCAACATCGTATTTCTGGCTATGGCTCCTCACACTGTCTCATTAAGCAAGCCCACCCCTCAACCGCTGCCAAACCAATACATTCATGTGAGTGTTTGAGTACAACGCGCACACAGCGCACTTTCAGATCTGTGCTGGTGCTCATTACAGCGCGCCATGGGTATACACAAGCACTGCCCAAGGTGGCTATTGACAAACGCTGTATAGGTTTCACGCTGCCAAACCGATCCATTCATGTGAGTGTTTTAGTACAACGCGCACACAGCGCACTTTCAGTTCTGTGCCGGTGCTCATTACAGCGCGCCATGGGTATACACAGGCACTGCCCAAGGTGGCTATTAACAAACGCTGTATAGGTTTCACGCTGCCAAACACATCCATTCATGGGAGTGTTTTAGTACAATGCGCACACAGCGCACTTTCAGTTCTGTGCCGGTGCAAATTACAGAGCGCCATGGGTATACACAGACGTTGCCCAAGGTGGCTATTGACAAACACTGAATGGGTTTCAAGCCGCTACCCAAAAAACAATACATTGATATACAGAGCACGCGCACAGTTTTGCGTGTAGCCACAGTTCTAACACAGAAATGTACACATTCTATTGCTTACAGACTTACAGCCCATTGCACTCTAGCCTGTGGGCCCCGTGAACTGTGGAGAATACAAAGTCGGACTCGCATGTTCAGCACAAACTCCCCCATCCTCCCCCACCCTCCCAAAAAATGGAAAGGCACAAGTTTAAAATTTTAAAGGGCTCCGTTTATTATCGGAATGGCACCAACATCGTATTTCTGGCTATGGCTCCTCACACTGTCTCATTAAGCAAGCCCACCCCTCAACCGCTGCCAAACCAATACATTCATGTGAGTGTTTGAGTACAACGCGTACACAGCGCACTTTCAGTTCTGTGCCGGTGCGAATTACAGCGCGCCATGGGTATACACAGACGTTGCCCAAGGTGGCTATTGACAAACACTGAATGGGTTTCAAGCCGCTACCCAAAAAACAATACATTGATATACAGAGCACGCGCACAGTTTTGCGTGTAACCAGAGTTCTAACACAGAAATGTACACATTCTATTGCTTACAGACTTACAGCCCATTGCACTCTAGCCTGTGGGCCCCGTGAACTGTGGAGAATACAAAGTTGGACTCGCATGTTCAGCACAAACTCCCCCATCCTCCCCCACCCTCCCAAAAAATGGAAAGGCACAAGTTTAAAACTTTAAAGGGCTCCGTTTATTTTCGGAATGGCACCAACATCGTATTTCTGGCTATGGCTCCTCACACTGTCTCATTAAGCAAGCCCCCCCCTCAGCCGCTGCCAAACCGATACATTCATGTGAGTGTTTTAGTACAACGCATACACAGCGCACTTTCAGTTCTGTGCCGGTGCTGATTACAGCGCGCCATGGGTATACACAGGCACTGCCCAAGGTGGCTATTGACAAACGCTGTATAGGTTTCACGCTGCCAAACCGATCCATTCATGTGAGTGTTTTAGTACAACGCGCACATAGCGCACTTTCAGTTCTGTGCCGGTGCTCATTACAGCGCTCCATGGGTATACACAGGCACTGCCCAAGGTGGCTATTAACAAACGCTGTATAGCACACAAACAAGACACAAAAACAACACACTCAAACACACACACACAACTACACACACAAAACACACACACAACCACACAGAGACACAAAATCCCACACATACAACCACACACAAACCCACACACACACTCAACCACACACACTAACAGAACAAAAAACCACACACACATAACCAAACACACACACAACCACACACACACACACACACACACAACCACACACACTCAACCACACACACACTCAACCACACACTCACTCAACCACACACACACTCAACCACACACACACTCAAACACACACACACTCAAACACACACACACAAACACACACACACAACCGAACACAAAACCACACACACAACCACACATACAACCACACATACAACCACACACATACAACCACACACCTACAAACACACACAAACACACACACACACTCAATCACACACACACTCAACCACACACACACACACTCAACCACACACACACACACACAACACACACACACACACACACAACTACACACACACACACAACCACAAACACAAACAATTTTTGGGCTGACAGCATAAATACGCTGTCACCAAACCCGATGAACAATCGGGAAAATTTAGAAAGTCACCCCCAACTTTCAAACCATCTTGCTGTTGCAAAGTGTGTGCTGTACACATGGCAACACCGTGCCACAGCGCACTGTTGCAAGGAATGCTTTGATCCTCGGAGGCTAACAGACCTCACTCTCTGCATTAGTTAACCCCGTCTTGGCACTGCATGAAAACAGGGTACACACTGTCCACCATGAAGTGAGACATTGTCCTCGGGGCTGGAGATCCTATTTAGCAATCTGCTTTAAACATTGTGATTCATTTAGGCCATTAAACATAAAGGAGGACTGGGAACGCTGATAACATGGATTCCATTTTGAGTATTGACTACAACTTTTAAAAAGCACGCAGTACTGAAACAAGCATTTACACTGCAATAGGTCTCGCATTTAAAAACAGGCATTTGCAATGCACTAGATCTCGCATTGACACGAGTAGAAAGGATTTGTTATTTACAATACCAATAGCTCCAACTCCAATAAATGCGAGACCTATTGCATTGCAAATGCTTGTTAACATTGACTTGAATAGCAATTTTATGCTATCAGGGCTCCTAATCTACCGCCCTCCTGGCCCTTCTAAAACCATTAGGGAGGCCTCACTTCCAATTTCGACAGCTAATTTCCATATCCTGGGCGATCTTAATCTAACTAGGATAGTGATAGTGCTAGTTTTTTAGATGGCCTCACTGCATGTCAGCTGACACAACTAGTGGCTGGTGGTATGCACTCAACTTGCCATCTTCTTGTTCCAGTTTTTTCGAGTCTCTGTTGTATGAAGGCATTAAAACCCCTCCCTATGTCATGGATATATAACTTTTTTAACCCCCTGCCCATCTGCCTGGAAGGCGAAAAACTGAATCTTGGTCAGAATTCTACTCTTAAACGCCCTTGGCATGAACTCAATCTTTAAAAATTAGCAGATTTGCTTCAGAAACGCTGCCCCGAGTTGGCCACAAATGCAGAGGATGTGAACAATGCTCTAAAGCCCTGGTTAATTTCTGCCATAGACTTTCATATCCATGCTAGGTTGGTTCACAGTAGGAAGAGCATGCAGCCATCTGGTTTAATGAAACCTTGATCTCAGCTAGAAAGCACTGTAAGATTCTTGAACCCTCTTGGAGGAAGTCTTACGATCCTCATACAATAAATTAAAAATCAGTATAGAGCTGCAATCAAGTCCTACCAGAAGTTGATCCAGAAATCTACGGGTAAGTACTTTGGGAATAAAATAAAGTGCACCAACAACCCGGCAAAAGTCATTGTTCCCTCCTTAATAGCCCTACCAAACCAGTACTTGCAATAGACTATACCGATACATCCAATGAACACTGCGAGAAGCTAGTAAAGCACTTTATTGGCAAAATCGAAGCCATTTATCCTAAATTTGCCTCTAATAAATCTGATTTCAATCCTGTCAATCAATTCAGTGCTGCCCTGTCCTTGCTCCACTTCTGCCCCAGGTACATCTTAATGGGCTACGTACTTTGGGCTACAAAGTTAAATCGGGTTCACCCCCGGATCCTCTTAAACCAGATATGTTTTTAAAACTCCAAGATTGTCTCCTCCCACCTTGACTGGAACTAATTAATCTTTTCTAGTTAGCAACATTTGTTCCGGGTCCTTCGAGGCATGCCAAGGTTATTCCCTAACTGAAAAAATGGCCCTGAATACTTCCAAACAGGAGGAATTTTGCCATATATATTTTCTGCCATTGATTGCCAAAGTCACTGAGATACACGTAAATGCTATTCTAACAAAGTTGTTAGAAGATAAACAGATTATGGACATCTCTCAGAACAGTTTCAGTGCCATTACAAAGTATAGAATCAGCCCTGCTTGCACTTACTGATCAACTCTGCGGCATTTCAGATGAAGGCAGGTGTTTGGACTTGATCTTACTTGATTTAAGTGCTGCTTTTGACACTGTGTCCCCCAAAACTTTGCTCCTGCACCTTCAGGAGATCGGCATAGGGGAACCTGCCGTATTCTGGTTCTCTTCCTTTCGCTCTGAATCCTCTTTTCAGGTTATTTCTCCCCTTATAGCTCTTATTTACACACTCTGCACCATGGTTTTCCAGAGTTCCTCACGGAGCTCCACTTTGTTTAACATCTGTATTCAATCTTTGGCTCAGATTGTGAAATCCCTGGACCTCTCACTGGTGTTGTATGCAGATGAGACCCAGCTCATTCTCTCCTTTACTAACCACCCCATATCAGATCTGGCTAATTTCCAACGGGGTATGTTGGCCGTTGCAGAATGAATGGAGGCTAACTGCAATTCAATACTAGCAAAATGCAGACTGTGTTTCTAGGGAAAGACACCCACTCATGCGGCGACCATTGGTGACCTCCCTCTCTTGGTCTAATTTCTTGTTCTGTCGTCAAATACCTAGGTGTATAGGTGGACAATGCATTAACTTTTGAAGCATAGGCAAAATCAGTGGTAGCCACGTGCTTTGGACTTATGCGTGGGCTCAGGCCTATTCTTGGATTCTTTGACCCCCCCATACAGTCAAGTAATTATTCAGGCAATTATCCTTTCCCGGCTAGATTACTGCAGCATCCTCTTCTTGGGAACCAACAAGGCTGTGATTCACAGACTCCCGCTGGCCACCACCAGGTTGCTATTCTTGCTTCCAAAGTGTTGTCCTGTCTCTGGTCTTATTTCCAAATTACAATGGCTCCCTGTTGAGAAGCACCTGCTTTGTGCACCACCCATAAGATCCTCTTTTCCCAGAGGCCTCACATCGTGTGCAATCTAGTGTCCCCCTACATACCCTCCCGGGCACTGCTTTCAGCCGATCGCAATCTGGCCTCTGTTACAAGTCAAGGTATGCTTTATTCGAAATTGTTACAAGTGTTAGGAGAGTCAGAGTGGGAGGCAGTTCCTTACACGCTAAGGCCCCAGCACTTTGGAATGCTCTTCCTCTGTCCATAAGGAGTGTCCAGAACCACTGGACGTTCAGAAAAATCATGAAGTCCTGGATATTCCCCTCTTAGCTGCTCCCTGTGGCACTTTGTGATAGATCACCTTTGGTAGTGCGCTCTCTTAGGACTAGTGCTGGGACGCCCCGTTGCTGGGGCAACTACACGCTCTGCAAATCTTTTATCATTACATAAAATAAAATAACATAACATAACAAAAGAAGACCAGAACAAAGAAGACCAACGGAAGAAGAAAAAAGGCACCACAATGTGCCTGCTTCTCCCGAGAGTCAATGACCGCTGCTGCTGTGTCGTTCTGAAAACTGAAAGGACTCCAAGAACCCCGGGGCACCTCCAGCCTTCAAGAAATCACCAAGCAGCGACCTTGGAAAGAAGGTATCACTCCCCTGCACAACGCAGGTTTCGATCCTATTCAGTCCAGTTTGTCGATGTGCTGCTCTACGACGACCTCGAAGCAGCACCAAAGCAAGAAAAAGAACAACAGCTCTGGAGAGTCATATCTGTCTCCTCACCAAGTTTGGAGACACCAATACATACTGGAGCAGCAGCATAGCAATACACAGGATACCGGACCCCTATGCAGCAAACCCAGAGAAGAAGAGTCCACACCGGACTTCCAAAACCCCAGAACCAAGTACCTATGGAGAGATAATGAAACACCAGAGACCCACTTCCTGAGTGGCCCAGCTGTTCCGAGATCATCTCTCAAATTTGCCTGCCCCTGAAGACCTAAAGACATGGAACACCGGGCTGACCTGCTCGCACTGAACCCAGCCCCACTGGCCTGGGCATCGACTAACCTGCTGTGCTCCAATCAATCCTAAGCCCTTGCGACCTCCTTCCTTGAAGAAGTCCCCTTGGACTTTCCTGTAAGTCCACCTGTGCAGTGTGCTTTCTAGTGTCCCCCTTTGTCTTTGGACACCAGTTTCCAAGACCCTCAACACTCTGCTCCTGGCCGATCCGGGACGCTCCCAAACTTCTCCTGCTGGAACTTTGGACCTGGTCCCAACATCAAGCTAAAACAAGAAGGAGAACTTAGTGAAAGTATTACCTGATTTTCTATGCAATTTTCTGCTTTTTCCCCATTTTTCCAGTGGTGCTTAATTGCGCATAAAAGTGATATATATTCCAAACTATGAAAAATCGGAACTCCAAAAGTACTTATCTTAGAACTGTGTTCTTGGTCCTAAATATTCCACAAAAATGTAGATTTTTTTAATAAATTGATCTCAGATTTGTTCTTGAGTGTGAATCTCATGTATTGCCCCTGTGGAGTAAAACAAACGCTTAGCACTACCCTCTGATAAGCCTAACTGCTCGCCCACACTACCACAAGAAGAGCATTAGAATTATCTGTTTTTATCTCTGTCTACCATTTGGGGATTCTCTGGACTCAGCACAGTGTACTTCTTTCTAATACACTATATAGAGAGCCAGCTTCCTACAGCACCAAATGTTGATGCAATGATTAATTTCCTTTATTCGAGCCCTCCAGCACTCTTTTTGACCTGTATCTGTTTCCGTTCAGTAGGTGCCCCATCGTTACCCTGTGCCCTAAGGGGCTGCCAGATTCTTTCTTGTGGGACAGTCTCAACTTTTAGACCAGTCTCAATTGATTTCCTAATCTAGTTGGACCTATCATGCTGCTGTCATCTTTGTTAACCCTGTGGGGGTGTGCTCAGTTTCGCCAATAAGTCAATTCACGTGCGACAGTCGCTGTTGGTCAATGTACTGCTCTTCCACACATCTAAATGACCTGTTGCTTTCATTGCCATAGGTAGTGTCCTGTTTGTCACACATTAATCACTGTTGTCCGTATGAGCTGAGAAGGCAGTGTCTCCTGGATGGTATACAGTATCCCAGGAGACAGGCATAAGCATCGTTTGAGCATTTAACGCAAAGGCACACGAATGGTTCGATAAAATAGTAAAACTATATCAATCGTTGTCCACATTGTCTACATTTGTGATACCAGTAGTTCAACAGTTTTAATCCCAGCGTGGTGGCTCAGCCACTCATCCTTCTGAGGTTGCTGAGTTTAAGATTACATTGCATTGGCAGTCCACAAAAAGTGGGTATTTCAGGAGCAAACCTCTCTAGAGCGTCCAAAATGAGACAACAGATTAAATCATATCTGTGTCATTTAAATGCAGTCTAAACTCCAAATTGTAAAAGAGGTCAAACAAGTCAATGAGTGCATAACTTTTAAAATGGCTTCACCATTCGCTTTCAAATGTCAGCTTCCTGCTTTATCGCTTTCGGTGCAGTATTAATCATTGCCAGTTATAAATTCTATTCCCTTCTGGGAAACATGACGGTAGAACAAAAAAATGTTCTGACCTTATGAAATGGGTACTTTGCAAATATATAGCCATAGTCATATTTAACACCTGGATGTGAAATCGTGATTCTTATAGCAAGAATACTATCTCTGCTCCTGGCATGTATGCCTTTATGTGACCGAACTTCAAATGCAAATCTTCTCAGTATTAACATTTTTTATATTTCCAAAATAGGTGTATGTGCTGTAAGGAGGATGGATAATTTCAGTTCTAATTAGAAGTCATCATCAGGTAAATAAGACTAGCATCGATTGAAAAGATATGACATCAATTTATAATGAGCTTGAATGGAACCAACTCCGGCGATCACAAGGCTGGGATACAGGGATGCTCGCTGGAAGGATGCTTCTAGGTTAGCAAAGCTGCTTCAGGCTCAGGCCATGCCTAACACGCTGTCTAAATCAGAACTATTCAACGTGCAATGCAAAGGCAGATTACTTTAGCAACAGTTCATTGTCATTCTGTAGTCAAATTCATTTCTTCCCATGTTTCATTCCATCAGCAATACACTTTATGTGGCTATCACTTCTAGTAAAATTAATTAACATCGAGGTAACTAAAATGTTAAAATGAAGATAAAACGTTGGATTGAGGCAAAAGGCGCGTAGGAGGTTGAAACTCATTTTTCCTTGGAGGACCGAAATGTCAGTTTCCCTGCTCCTGAATGACAATTAACGTTTGTGCTTAGTTTAAACATCAGTAACTGTCCAGCAGTGAGAATGGCAACACCTCATGTAATAAGTTACAGCAGAACAGTTTGGAGCTCAACAACGTTTGATTGGTATATCCAGGCTCCCATGCTTCAGCAGCTTCTTGAGACTGTCCTTTTATATATATATTGATTGAAGAAAACAAAGGTTAAAGGGACGTTAGAGTTAGGTGAAAATGTCAGGTAAAACATATTGTTTTAAACTTACAAACTTATCTTAAGTAGCTTTAACTCACCCCTTGCTGTGCTGTAATTTCAGATGTTGCATTGGTGTTATCAGTGGTGTCATGGAACATGTCATGAGTGATGGAATATGTGAGATAATTAGCAGTGCATGATGGTAGCTCAAGTTAGAGTTACTCTAGGGCATGAGTTATAGTTACTTGAGAAACTATAACTGGTAAATTTTAGTTTTTTTGGTTTAAAACAAAATATTTTAACTGACTTCAGCCATGCACGCTTGGGGGGGTAGCTGTAGGACCCCGCCCCCAACCTCCATCCACGGGCTCAGCACAACACTTACACCAGCAAACCTCCACCCTTCAAGGCCACATCACATTCATGCGCCTAGAGGACTGAAAATCCAATCACCTTGCCACTCAACCAGTCATCAGCCAACTTACATAACGACATACATCTACTAAACTAATGCACTCATTCCATCAGGAACAGTCACATATTTCGCCAGTCAACAGCAAACCATTTTGCCAGCCAAAAGTCACACAATCGCCACTACACACACTGCCTGCCACTGTTGGGAGTTAGCGCCTTGACTGGAGTTTCATTTCAGCCATGACCATCTGCCTTCTGCCTACACAAGATGCCTATGAAAACAACACTAAGGCTAAGCTTTGACTACCTGTTCCTATCTGTCTCACCTGGAGTCCAAATATCAACAAGGATGCCAGTTGTCCCTGCTTACTAATGTATCACAGTGGAAGCCTGATTAGACTCAGAAACACTTTTCTTTTATATGCACCTTCATCGCACTCTCTGCACTAAATCCAAGTCCTTCTACTGTCTGGAACTACGTCTGGTCTGTCTGAGGATACATTTGGGGCCTACTCATCAGTCAGTGTGAGTAAATCTACCTTTGAAAACTGGGCTAAACATGTTGGGGCAGACTATAGAAAGTTCCCCAAAGAGCACTTACAGAAATACTAAGGGGCTGAATTAGAGTTCAGCAGATGGGTTACTCCTTCGCAAACATAATGGATACCCTACCTGCCATATTATAAGTGCCATTGGAATGCATGCACTTGTAATATGGTGGGCAGATTATTTCTGTCTGCCAAAGTCTAAATCAGACCCTAATGGCCTTAGTGTTTGATGGACAGGGTACTCAGTCAAAACACAGTGAATATCCTGTCCACTAATATATCCTGTCCACCATTATATTGCATTGACGGCAATGCACTAGTAATACAGTGGGTGGAGTATCTGCCATGTTTTGACTGACGATGAAAGTGGCAAACAAGCCACAAATATGACATATGTGACTAGACTGTAATGCACTAGTAACATAGCAGGTAAATACTCACCATGTTTTGACAGATGTTAAGGTGCCAAGCAGCCAAAAGCAAGACTAATTTGTGCCTCTTTACAAAAGACAGTAACAACACTGTAACTCAAATCGAAATTAGGAAGAAAATATCTTGCATAAGGGTCCTTCTTTCCACATTACATTGAAGAATTGAAAAAGTCACACAGCTACTCAAGTAATGACACATGGAAAGTATGTGACTATGAACAACGATTTGGGACAGATAGTAATTCTTAATCTGTGTGAAAAACACAGGCCAGACTAAGATGGGCACTACTCTCCTGCCTCTTTCCTTGGGGGAACAACCTTTACAACGCAACTTTTACAACGCACTACACTTACAACGCATTTTTTACAACGCAAAATCCATTACAACGCACTACACTTACAACGCATGACACTACAACGCATTTTTAAAAACTACCTTTACAACGCATTCCATTACAACGCCTACCATTACAACGCATAATATTACACTACACTATCCAACACTTACCCTACTGTTGCACCCCCTGGAGTTAGAATAGTAATTTTTACCCCTATACTATCCAACACTTACCCTACTGTTTCACCCCCTGGAGTTAGAATAGTAATTTTTACCCCTATACTATCCAACACTTACCCTACTGTTGCACCCCCTGGAGTTAGAATAGTAATTTTTACCCCTATACTATCCAACACTTACCCTACTGTTGCACCCCCTGGAGTTAGAATAGTAATTTTTACCCCTATACTATCCAACACTTACCCTACTGTTGCACCCCCTGGAGTTAGAATAGTAATTTTTACCCCTATACTATCCAACACGTACCCTACTGTTGCACCCCCTGGAGTTAGAATAGTAAATTTTACGCCTATACTATCCAACACTTACCCTACTGTTGCACCCCCTGGAGTTAGAATAGTAATTTCTACCCCTATACTATCCAACACTTACCCTACTGTTGCACCCCCCGGAGTTAGAATAGTAATTTTTACCCCTATACTATCCAACACTTACCCTACTGTTGCACCCCCTGGAGTTAGAAAAGTAATTTTTACCCCTATACTATCTAATACTTACCTTAAATGCAATTTACTATTATGCGTTGTAATGGTATGCGTTGTAAAGGTAGTTTTTAAAAATGCGTTGTAGTGTCATGCGTTGTAAGTGTAGTGCGTTGTAATGGATTTTGCGTTGTAAAAAATGCGTTGTAAGTGCATGCGTTGTAAAAGTGTGCGTTGTAACGACATACATCCCTTTCCTTGCAGAGTCCAAACTCTGCATCAGCGATACTGACAACACTTTTGCTCTGTGCAACATTCCTGCCAACAGATGAAGTAGAGATTAGTGCTACGAAAGCAGTGTGTCTTTCAATAACAATCAACTGAAAGTCAACAAAAGACATAATTCTTCCTGTGGTGGTCTATCAGTAGACAAAATATGCCTTGTATGACTAAATCAGGTAAGTAGCCAACTTCTTATACTGAGTGCGAGTTTTATGACTCGTAGTACATAGATAAAGAATCTGGTCATTTTATCCACTCCTCCCTTTGTAATCAAGAATACAGGTAGACTTGTGCACTTTTGCCAATTGACCCCAAACCTCTCAGTGTAGTGAATACATATACATCCTGCCTGCCTGAGATTTTGATTGCTAGCAGTTTGTTTCAACCCAGTGCACTGCTTTGAACTTGAAACAAGTTACTGAGGGAAACTGTGTAGTGGTTACCAGCTTTGAACATTTAACTAAACAGCTGGACATCTGTATATAAGATATCTACATCAAGGTTCTAACCTTTATGATAGAGCGATTGGGCAAGCTTCCACACACTCCTCTCACTAACTCCCAATGTGGAAGGGCAACCTGAAGGATTTACTGTGGAGCCTTTCTCTGTATATACTCTATTGCTGTATGCATAACCAGTGGAGTTCCCACACAACGTTTACATCTTGATGCTCGACCAAGCCCTTTGAATTGGTATGTACTGCCTGGACATCACTGTTATGGGGATCTGTATGGGGCACTAATCACCCATCAGGGTATCCAGGTGCTGAAGCAGATATGTAGTCGTAGGTGTTTGGGTGTTGAGTTGGGTGTTGAGTGTTGAGTGTCAGACCCTGCAGAGTTAGTCGAAGTGCCAGGTCTTTAGCTTTTAGGGAATTGAAGAAGTGAGGAGGAGTCCCTGATGTGATGCTGGAGATCGTTCAAGGTCTTGGGAGCAATTTAGGAAAATGCTCCTGTTCTGCTTTTGTGGATATGGGGGATGTGTGCGAGTAAGAGGATGGCTGAACATAGGTCTATGGTGGGTCAGTGCAGGCGGTTGTTCAGGTATGCTGGTGTGATGTTATGCAGTGCCTTGAATGCATGCATAAGGAGTTTTGAATTGGCTGCATTTGTGGATGGGGAGACAGTGGAGTTTCAGAGGTGTGGTGAGATGTGGGTGAGCCATGGGAGGTCAAGGATGAGTCTCACTGAGGCGTTCTAGATGGTCTTGAGACGGTGTAGGAGATGGTTGCAGATCCATAGTCAAATCTGCTTATGTGATGAAAATCTGGTGTTCAGGAGTAGCCGATGGAATATCGCGTGGAGCATGCAAACAATGTGGAAGCAGGAGGAACTAACTGCATTGACCTGCACTTTCGTGTTGAGCATTTCATCCAGGATATTTCCACAGCTTCTGGCATGGCTGGTCATGTGTTCAAGCCCTGAAGGCCACCAGATAAAGTCCCATTTAGAGTTCTTGTTCCAGAAGACCGGCACTTCTGTCTTGTCGGAGTTGACTTACAGACAGTTAGCTCTCATCCAGCCTGCTACATTGATCATGCAGTTGAAGAAGCTAGTTCTGGTGGTGGTGGGCTTGTCGGTCAGAGAAAGGATGAGTTGGGTGTAATCGAAGCAGGAAATGATGGTGATGCCTCGGGATCTGATGATGTTGGCGAGCGGAGTCATGTAGAAGTTGAACAGCATTTGGCTGAGCAATGAACTCTGAGGGAGTCTGCAGATCAGATTCTTGGATTCTGGTGTGTAGGGTAGTGGACTGAATTGCTGTGTTCTTCCTGTGAGGAAAGAGCCTATCCATTTGAGGGCTGATCCTAGACTGCCTACGTCATGCAGGCTTCTGACTAGAGTGTGGTGAGAGACTGTTTGAAAGGCTGTGGAGAGTTTGAGTAGGATGAGAGCTACTGTTTCTACACAGTCCAACAAAGTGCAGATGTCCTCTGTGGCCACAATAAGTACTGTTTCGGTTCTGTGGTTGCTCTGGAATCCTGATTGGATGTGGTTCAGTAGGTTGTGGTGTTCGAGGTGGCTGATGAATTGTCTGTTGATGGCATTCTCCATCACTTTAGCAAGGTGAAGAGCATAGAGATGGTACAGAAGGTGCGCAGTTCTCTTGGATCAGCCATGTTTTTAGAGAAGGACATTGAGTGCTGCATGTTTCCAGTCCACTAGGTAGGTGGAGGATTTGATGAAGGTACTGCTGATTGGTGATCCTCCGATATCGTAGATGCAATGGGAGCATGGGTCCTTTGAAACCCCTGTGTGCTCCTTTTTCATGATTGTTGTGGTGTCTTCATTGGTGAGAGTTTTCCATTCAGTCAGGTGTCCATTTCAGTTAGGCCTGGGCAGTGAACTCCGCTCCGTTCACGGAGTATGCAGAGTTTTCTGCAACCCGCACTCTGCTTTGCATAGTGCAGTGTAGTTTTTTCCCCGCTCATGATCGCGAATAGTAAGTTCGCGAGCACGAGCTGCCACTCTGGTAGAATTTCTACCTGAGCGGCATGAAGACCAGACCGAATGGCAGTTCGCACTGCACTCCGCCACTTGCGGAACTCCACTGAGTTTTTTTTGTAACTTCGCGGAGTTCCACGTAGTAAAATTTCTCGAACTACACCCTTGATAGCAGTCAGGTTGGTGATGAGATCTTTGGGGTCTAATTATTGTTTGAAGTCGCTGTAGATCTTTTCTATTTTGCTCTAGAAGAAGATTGAGATATTGATCCAAAGTGCTTATGATGGGGTGAAGGTGTTAGCTTCGGCCTCAGGGGTGGTGAATTCTTTGACAATTGAGAAAATATTCATAACATTGTTGGAGCTTGCTTCTATGCGTTTGGGCAATGCCCTTTTTTTGAGTCTCTCAGAAGTTTATAACAGCATCTGAGACCGGCATTGTAAGTAAATCTAGCATTGGAATCATGGCTGTTTCTCCATTTTCTTTCCAGCTGTTTGCAGAAGCATTTAGATTCCAAGAGATCATCAGCATAATAGCTGGCTTATTTTTTAGTTTTTCTTAGTTTGTTGCTTTTGGTGAGAGTGAAGGGGACTGTGCAGTTCTTTATCCATTCATAGCAGTTGGGTATGTCCTTGTTGAGGTTGATGGTGGTGTTGGTCTCCCTCTGTTACTTTGCTCCAGCTTCACACTTGTGGTATGGTGATATGGAAGTTTATGATAGAGTGGTTGGTCCATGAGAGGCAGAGTTCTATGTGATCCTGTTATTTGTCATGTAGATTGGATCTAGGGTGAGTCTTGCCTTGTGTGTAGGATGTGTGATGAGCTAGGTGAGTCCAATATTGTCCATGCTTTTGAGGAGGGCTGTGTAGCAGGGGTCCTTTGGGTCTTAGAAGAGGAAGTTAAAGTCACCAAATAGTATGAAGTCCTTGGGGTTGATGGTGAAGAAAGTGATGAAATCTGTGATGAGGTTGCTGAAGTTGGTTAGTGCTCCTGGTGGTCAATATGCAAGGGTGCCTTTAAGGGTGAAGTTGTTGTCTGTTCTGTTCTGAAATTCATGTGTCCCATGAAGAGGGTATTGATGTATGTGGATGTGTTGCATTTGATGATGTCCTTATTTTTGATTGCAAGTCCTTCTCCTGTCTTGTGAAGGTGGTCCTGTCGTGCAATCTTGTAGCTCATTGGGAAAGCAATGACTATTTCAGGTGCTGATACAGAGTTGAACCAGGTCTCCGTGAGGAAGAGATGGTCTGGTGTTAACAAAATCTCAGATCTAGGTGCATGTTTGCTGAGAAACATGCATGCAAGTGGTTGTTGAGGTGCTGGTTTGGTGTGTCGTAGGTCAGTTTTCTGATTGGGTGCTGGTGTTGTTGGTGCATGGACATCTAAAGGTGTGTGTGTGTGTGTGTGTTGCTGCTGAAGGAGAAATGGCAAAGTGTGCATGTGCAGGGTCCAAACATGATGTGTGTTGCAGCGAGGCAGCTGTGGGGGGATAGGCAGCCCGGGTTGAGGAGTGAAAGGTTGCTGTGGAGAATCAATGGGAGCTGAACAGAGCAGTGTTCTTGGTGCTGGGCACTGTTCAGGCAAGAATGGGTGCAGACAGGTGCTGGCGGGTTTACCTTAAGTGCACCTTTGACATGCCAGAGGTATTCTCACTATGCTCACCTGCTGTGGGGTCATGACGTGGTCGCCATTAAGTAAATCCTGGGAGAGGGGAGGAATGCAGGGGCAATGGGTGGAGCTAGCAGCACAAAAATAGAGGTGGGAAGGAGAGCATTTAAGGAGCAGGGTAGGCGGGAAGAGATGCGGGGCGGGCAGGGGTGATTTGAGTGTGAAGCAAGCCTGAGGGGTGAAAAAGGTGCAAAGCAGAAAAGGTGTGCAGCAAAAAAACTGAAGGAAGGCAGCCTAAAGTGGCTAAAACTGCACACAAATTTGCATGGATAGGCTAAGGACATAAGAGAAAGGAACAAAGAGTAAGAGAGAGCTTTGAAAGAGAGTGGCACAAAGAGGCTGATAATAGGGGAGCAAAGGCATAAAGGATGAGAGAGAGTAGAGAAAGAAAGTGGCACACAAGGCTAAAACGGTGGGAAGGCATGCAGAGTGCAAGAGAGAAGAATGAAAGTGGCACTAAGAGGTTGAAAACAGAGGCATAAAGAGGTTGAAAACTGAAGAAAAAGTACAAAAATTGGAAAGGAGAAGATTGAAAGTGGCACTAAGAGAATGCAAAATGGAGCAGAGATGGCATAAGAGTGAGAGGAAAGAGATTAAGAGCAGGACGGGGAGGAATGAGAAAGAGGAGGAGGGATAGAATCAGCAGGGAGGTCAGGAAGTCTCAAGCAAAGTGGCTTTGACTGACCACAGGACCAGCCCATTTAAGTCTGATCCGGGCTTAGGCATCTGCTCAAAGGGTTTGCACTATGGCCCCATTAGGTAGGTTTTGTGTGGGGGAAAGAGTGGGTCTAGCAGCATGGAAAGAGCTAAAGAAAGGTGAGTAGGTAAGGAGATGGGTAGGTGGGATGATGTGTGGGAGGATGGTACTGGGGTGTGAGGCATGCATGTGAGGAGAAGACGGTGTAAAGCAGAAACAGGTATGGTTGTCAGAGCAGCAAAAGAGGCAGAAGGAAAGTGGCAGAGGGAGGCTGAGAAATCACAAAAGGTCACGCAGAGGCTGAGAATAGAGGAGAAATTCACAAAGAGTAACAGAGTGAAAATAAAGAGTGGCACAAAGAGGCTAAAATGAGGGAGAATGAAACAAAGACTGAGAGAAAGTCAAGAACGAGAGTGGTACAAGGAAGCTGAAAATAGGGGGAGCAAAGGCACAATGAATAGGAAAGGGTGAAGAAAGAAAGTGTCACAAGAGAATATAAAAGGGAAGGGGAAAGGCAGGAGTGTGTGTGAGAGAAGAATAAAACTGGCACTAACAGGATGAAAATGGAAACATGAAGAGACTAAAAACAGGGGAGAAAGAGTACAAAATTTGGGAAGGAGAAAAGTGAAAATAGTACTACGAGAATGAAAAACAGAGGCAGAAAGTCATAGGAGTGAAAGAAAGGAGATTAAGAAGAGGGCAGAGAGAAAAAAAGGAGGAGGAGAGAAATCAGCAGCAGAGAGGCAGTGAAGTCTCAGGTGAATTGACCAGGTCCGAAAGTGCTTTGACTGGTCGAAGGACTGCTACAGGTAATTTGAGCCTAGGTCTAGGCACCTGCATAGGCATGAGTTACACTTTATTCAAGATCAAGGACTCCTCAATCACTCTATTCCTTCCAGAAGTACATCTTTTTAACCTTGGCAGACAAATGTTCCATGGCAGGTTGAATTCTTAATAATCTGTCATGGTCTGTATGGTCCCTGGGCAATGCAGCAGAATCTTTACTGAAATGCAGCCTATGCTGCAAAATCATAAACCTGTCTCTCCTCATGACCTGTGCAAAAACGGGTGTTGCCCAAACGGTACGAGTAGACAAATAGGATTATACACTTGGTTTGTACACTTTTTCTGAGCTCGATGTGAGGAACAGATTTTTTTTCAACTCCTCAAGGGAACTGAGAGTCCACAGGTGTGCCTTAGAGTGAGGTGCCAGAGTGCCTCCATGCTCCCTCAGAAACTATGGGCCAGATGTAGGTAAAATCGAAATACAGAGTCCTTAAATGTGAATTTTACCGATTCGTAATTAAGAACTCGGTATTTCCGATGTAGATAAAAAATCGGTCAAAATTACAGATTCGGTAAAAATCGGTAAAAATCACCAAATCGATAAAAATTTGTAAAAAAAAATAAAAAAATCCCCATTACCGATTCGGTATTACCGATTCCGTAATACCGATTCGGTAATTAGCGAATTCGGTATTTTTCAAAAAACGCTAATTGTTGAATCAGCCAATCCTGATCTACCTCATTACACCACAACAAGGAAGTGGCCACACCCATGCAGCTGCACGGATCCTGAAGTTGTTGGAGAGGCAGGGAGAAAAGCAAACAAGCCAGGAGCAACTTTTCCAATTTTTTGCTGACATCCAAGACCAGAAATTGACAATCAGAAATAAGGAAAAGGAGGCTGGGAGCAGAAAAGGAAACACAAGTTCAGTGAGAGGGAGCTGAAGGTCCTGATTGAGGAGGTTCCAAAAGACCATGATAAACTGTTTGGAAAAAATTCCCTGCACGTCCCGAATCACAGAAGAGGCAGATATGGCTGGTCATCCAGGAAAGGATTCATGCCATATGTGTCACCCAGCGCTCCATAGAAGAACTTAAAAAACGCTGTTATGATCTCAGGAAGTGTGCAAAGGAGGGGCTGGCAGAGAGAATGAAGCAAGCCAAGCAGACAGGTGGAGGGAGATCCACAGAACCTGCACCAACTGCCCTGGATCTCCTGGTGGAGTCCACCCTCCACCCTGAGAGTGTGAGTGGGATTGGGGATGCAGACAGTTCAGCCAGTTGGCAACAGGCAAGGTAAGATGTAACACATATCATAACAGTCAGTCCACTGAACCCAAATGCATGTGACACACATCAGCAATTAGCAAGCAGAGGACAGTCAGTTTGATTGGCAGTCATGAAATTTATTATTACGCAAATGCTGCCAGACAAGTGAGCAAATGTACATTCTGTCTCCACAGGTGAGCCATCCCGCAGGGCTGGAGAAGGGGACACAGAAAAGGCACCCAGGAGAGAGAAAACACAGGAGGAGGAGGTCTTGTCGCCTGCACAGCACAGCACACCACACCACCACCACCATCACCACCACCACCACCAGCATCACCACCGCCACCATCACCGCCTGCACCACCGAGAGCCAGGAGGCATACAGTGGCTAGCCTCCAGCAGATGGAGGAGTCCGAGGAGGCCAGCATGGGGGGCCAACAATCCACGCTGGCAGCGGATGACAACAGTGCAGGCACACAGTCCCCCAACGAACATGCCCACACAGGTGTTAGACGCCGCAGAGCAAGGGCAGCCAGTCCTGGTGCACAAGGCGAGGATCTAAGTGTATTCGTTGGTCTTGAGGTGAATATGCTCAAGGTGCCGCGCCTGCAAGGGAAAGCAATCAGATCAGTGCAGATGGTCCACATGAATAGACATATGCTGGAAATCAAGGAGGGCATGGACAGCATGAACAATACTGTGGCTAAGGGCATTAGGGACATATCAGAGGCAGTGAGGCTGCTGTGCAGCAAAATTGATGAGGATCGTTTGGCGAGGCGCAGGGAGCGCCAGAAATTGGACAACCACACCAAGGCGGTGAACCGCCTCTCCACTGCCAACTCTGTGCTCTGCAGGCGCTCGGTGTCCATGCAGGAGGAGATGGCCCGCTGCAGCCATGACGTGGCAAGGGGGCTGGTCACAGTGACCAGTGCACTGGAAGTGCTACAAACAAACCATATAGCCACTGCAGGTGATGGGGGGGATAGTGAAGAGGCAACTAGCCACAGTAGCATCACGCCCCGATAACCGAGTCCAGGAGGCGCAGCGAACGGCATAGCGCTGCCACAGCACAGACCGCCAGTGAGGACAGTGTGCCCAAGGAATGCAGCAGTGCTGCACATGGGCGCAGGAAATAATGCCAGGAAATATTGCCAGCCATCACCTGGTATTCTGAAATGGGTGATGTAACCCATTTCGCCTTTGGAATGTCCATTGCATATTGGCCTTTGATGTTGAGGCCTTCATGTTATGGTGGTGTGCTATGCTATTGCCTGAGTTAAGGTAAATAAAACACTGTCACTCAATTACAGTAACTGGCTGTGTCTCCTTACTTACTCAGAAATAGTTGTGTGTGATCTCAGCCCGTCTGTTTCTCCCATCTGGAGCTGCTGCCACACCTGCTGCGCTGTGCTCTGGCTGTGGACAATCCTCACCCTTGTCCTCGGAGTCAGTTAGTCCCACTGCCGTTCCTTTCTTTGTGGCAAGGTTATGCAGCATGGCACATGTTGCAATTATTTTACAGCAGATGATGGGGCGGTACTGACGTGCACCTCCACTTTTGTGGAGGCAGGGGAACCTGCTTTTTAGGAGTCCGAATGTGCACTCCACAACATTGCGCGTCGATCTATGTGCCACATTGGATCTTCTCTCACTTGGGGTAGATGGGTTGAGATATGGAGTCAGGATAAATTCCTGCACGGCATATGCGCTATCAGCCGAGTGAGAAAGGAAGTGCAATTAATAACAGTCACCAACACATTCATCCAAGGTATACATCAGGGTGTGTCACATTGATTTACCTAGCAGGTATCCTTCTCCAAATTCGCCCCCAGCCAGACGTGTGTAGATCCCACTGTTCCTGAATATGTAGGAGTCAAGGGTACTCCCTGGAAATATGGCTACAATGTCAGTGATGATGTGGTCCGCATCGCATATTACCTGCACGTTGATAGAATGTGTAGATTTACAGTTCTGATATACGTACTCTGTAGCTGCAGGTGGGCAGATTTGTATGTGTGTCCCATCAATGCACCCTATTACATGTGGGAACTGTGCCTTTTGATAAAAATCCATCTTGGTTTTCTGCAGTTCTGCCTGTGTGCTGGGGAAGCGTATGTAGTGATGCATTCTTTGCATCATGGCAGCCAGGAAAGTGTTGAAAAAATGGGACAGGCAACTCTGTGACGCACCACCTGCCACAGCTATCACCCCCTGGTAACTACCTGATGCAAGTAGGTGCAGGCTACAGAGCACCTGAACATGTGTTGGTATAGCGTGTACCCTTGGTGTCTGATGCTCCAGGAGTGGGTGCAGGTCCCGTATCAGGTCTAGGATGGTTCGGGGGTCTAGCCTGTACCTCTCATGGATTTCAGCCTCAGTCAGTTGGAACAGTGTAACGCGCAGTCTGTACACGCGTTCATCCCATCTCCAGATCCTCAGTCCTGCTGCTTGCATAGGAAACCGCCTTGCAATGACATAGAGGGCCGCCATTGTGTTCACACTGTTGCATTTTGGGGCTGTTTAAATGCAGTGCACCTGATTACCACCTGCTTTGAGTCAGTGGTAATTAGCGACTCCTAAATACCGAAAATTGAAAAATTGGTATTACTGAATTTTGGTACAGCGATTTGCGAGTTTTAAAGGATTTCTTATTTAGCGATTCGGTATTTGGGGTTTCGGTGTCTGCAAATCGCAAATTAAGGATTCGGTACCTGACTACCCTTATTTTTACCGATTCCTTATTTGCGAGGGCGGTTGGTGTTACCAACATTGTACATGGCTAAATACCGGTCGGTAACGCAGAAATTCTGCGATTTTCTGCGTTACCGACCGGTATTTAGCCACCTACATCTGGCCCTGTTTGACATGCAAATTTGCTAAGTGCACAGTTTCCTCAATGAAGTCTTCATCCAGAAAAATATGAAAGTAGTTATTTGGAAAAAGGTTTGCAGTATTGCTCTTACATACACATCTACAGTAAATTGGGGAAGTTGTGGCTGAACTAAATTAGGAGTCTGCCAGATAAGTACTCTACCTGTGCTTGGTGAGGTACCTACCTAAACTTTGGATTGGTCTAACCTGCCACTTGCTCTCCGCTGAACAGATTGTGCTTGCGAAGGGAGCACCATGACCATGTTGTTCTGAAAGACTCAAAGATGAGTCATCATCAGAAGGAACTCTGACAAAAAAAATCACTCTCTGATTCTCTCCCTGACCCTCTCCCTTAGATGCTGTCTCAGTATCATACCCTGCCTCAGAGCTCCGATAACAGTCATCCAACAAGATAGCTTCCCTGTTTTCCGTCCAAAACTTTGTAACCTAGGGAAAATGCTGAGGTACCCATAGAAATGATTGCTGTGTTTATTATGAGTATCACCCATTGACATCCTTCGCAATGCAGAGGTAGGACGGGGGACATCAATGGGTTGGCTTCTGCAGTATACAGGTTAATCAACACAACCCTTGAGCCGCACTCGCCAATGTTTTGAATCAGGCAAACATGATCCCAAGCATTACCGCCACTTTGTAAAAAGAGAGAATAAACTCTGGCTAGGTTCTCTAGTCCCTCTTCAGAGGCGACACAAGGGGCGAAACATGCTAAGTGACAGTGGTGAAACTCCCTTTTTGGGGAGTATTTTTTAGAAGATTTTTGTTATGGACTGCCAGTTCCGGGATTGACGAGTCTCTCCTCATCATAGAAGGAATGGGACGAGGAAGGAGATGAGGAGGAACGAGACTATACCTTGTTGTGAGTATGGTAATCGAAAACAGAGTTAGAACATGTTGAAATGTGTGTGCATGTGTTTTCATTCATCTTTATATACATTATCTCATCACATTAATATCTCTTTCACATTGCCACTGTATACTTTACAAAGTACCAAATAACCATAGATCTCTTAAGCTCATACAGTACTTAACTATGGATAGACAAAATCTGCCTTGTATGTTGCTAGCTGAGTTAGCTAATCAGCCAATTTCTTATATCGGGCCCGATTCACAGAACTAACTTAAGACAAAATCCTAAACTTACTACCATTTTGGTATTCACAGAATGCACTTACTCATTTTGGTATTCACAGAACGCACTTACTCATTTCGGTATTCACAGAAGTTTGGAGTCCTAACTTTAGGACTCCTAAATGCCTTCTGTGAATACTGAAAGTCTTAAAATTAGGATTTTTCTCAGTTTAGGAGTAGTAAAGTTAGGACTCCAAACTTTAGGACTCCTAAATGCCTTCTGTGAATACTGAAAGTCTTAAAATTAGGATTTTTCTCAGTTTAGTAGTAGTAAAGTTAGGACTCCTAACTTTAGGACTCCTAAATGCCTTCTGTGAATACCTAAAGTCATAAAGTTAGGATTTTGCTCTGTTTAGGAGTAGTAAAGTTAGGAGTCCTAACTTTACTACTCCTAAACTGAAAAAAATCCTAATTTTAAGACTTTCGGTATTCACAGAAGGCATTTAGGAGTCCTAAAGTTAGGGCTCCTAACTTCTGTGAATACCGAAATGAGTAAGTGCCTTCTGTGAATACCGAAATGAGTAAGTGCCTTCTGTGAATACCAAAATGAGTAAGTACCTTCTGTGAATACCAAACTTGTAGTAAGTTTAGGATTTTGTCTTAAGTTAGTTCTGTGAATCGGGCCCATCGTGTTCAGGCATTATGACTCATATTATTTAATGGATGAAGACCCTCTAGGTTTTATCCACTAAAGAGTTGTGTTCTAACTGAGTTGTACTTTAGGTCAATGATGGTGTCATTCTGTAGGAGCTGGTTTGTGTCCATAGGTTTGTGCAGTGCTGAGTTCCTCTCTGCATTTATATCCAGAAACATGTTTGACACAGCAGTAAATTCGGAAGGTAAAATTCTGTTTTATTTCATGGGTTTGCCCTGAAGTGGTAATCTTGAGGCATTCATTTTTGCTAAATGATGACAGCAAGCGCATCTCTGATTTATGGATGAGAAAGCTTACATTGAAGACAAGCTACAGCAGTTTAATGTTGCTCCGTCTGGCAACCTTCAGAGATTAGCGGTCTGTCAAACAGATATCCTCGGAGGATTAATGATCACTTTTGGAATTTTTCTAGAATTGACAGTTAATAGCTGCTTCCATTTGATAGCATTTTATAGTTGAATGGCTCAAGAAGAAACTGAAGCAAAAGGACCATGACATGAAGAGCTATCAACAAAACGAGCTTGCAAAGAGATGCAATAACGGAGTCAGCTTTTATTTAAAAAATATGTTTTGCTAAAGAAAGAACACACTATCCGCATTGCCGACATCTCAAAGTAGAAAACATGATCTACTGTATTTCATGCAAATGCCCCAGTTGCCTTTTTTGGGGGGGAGGGGGAGTTTTATATAGCACGAGCTTGACCCTTGGACATTAGGGCACTTTACATGATCACCAGTTACGTTACAGACAAACGCATTCATTTTCACAGGGAGATTATGGGGCATATTATCAAGGACGGTGTTAAAAATTATCGCCGGTTTAGCGGCAGAAAATTGCCGCTAAATCGGCGATAATGGCTTTATAATATGCCCTTGAGAATTCCAATAGAAGTCCACGTTCTGGTGTGAACATGGGCTTCTATTTGAATTCTCCAGGGCATATTATCAAGCCCATTATCGCCGCTTTAGCGGCAGTTTTCTGCCGCTAAACCGGCGATAATTTTATCACCGTCCTTGATATTATGCCCCTAAGTGATTTGCCCAGAATCACAGGATGTTGATCGTCCCTGCCGAGACTCGAACCGGTTCCCGAGCTTTGAGGTCAACCACGATAGCCCTCGCAGGGTCGGTTTTAGGGCCGTGCAAACGGTGCAGCCGCACTGGGTGCCGACCTGGAGGGGGTGACTGACCTCAGGGGGTTCGCTGTGTTTGGCAATAGCTTACAATTGAAAAGCGTCCTGGTGTGTCCAGCATTCAGGCAGCAATACCAATGTCAATGTAACTATTGTGGTTAATGTTCCTGCTAGAGAGAGGGATCTGAGTTGTTGTCTAGCAGCAGTTTTGACTCATCATAAAGTAGTGCAAAGGGATAATATGCCTGCTGCAAAGAACAAAACTTTAATGTATTACACTAACTGAGTGGATTAGTAAATCCAGCCTTTACCAGGGCTTTAAAACAACTAAAATGTATGTGAGATAGGGGCCATGGAGAGATGAGGGGCACTTTTGCCCGATGGTAGTGAGGAAATCGGAGGCAGAGGTCATTGGAGGGGAAGACTCCAAAAAAGACTGTCGTACGGGGAGCCATCAGTGCTAAAGCTGCCCTGGTCCCTATAGACATATAGATGTGCCGGCAAACGCCCTAGGGATTTCATAATCTTCAGAGGCAGCGCTGTCTTTAGAATGCAGCACATTATCTAAAAATACTCTAATTTAGTGACAGGAAATCAAAGACTGATTAGAAGCTGTAACATTTTAGAACACCTCATTTTCATATACAAATTATAATAATAACTTGTATTTTATGAAAATAATTCCTGTTCTCCTTGTACATTCCAGCAGGTAAAACTTGGTGAATTCTCCACTTGGGAAAACAGCAATAAATGAGGAATAACTACCAGAATAGCATCCAATAATCCTGAATACCAAGTGTGAGAAATCAGGTCCTGTTTGCAGATCCCCCCACTTTTTGCCCCCATTTTGACTGCTATGTGCTGAATTTCTGACTCTGATTGTGCCCTGGGCTTTGCTAACCAAACCCAGGACCTGTGCCCTGTTCAAAAGTACATGGTTAGGTATAATTATAAGTGTCCATGACAGACCCTGTAAGTCCATAGTATATAATAAGGCAAGTGGGATTCAAATACCTATAAGTCCCTAGTATTTAATAGGGCAGGGAGATTTAGAGGCCTAGTTGATTTTCTGCACTAGATTGTGAACTCCTGTGTTGCCCAAGGTAATTTTAAAAGCCAGCCCTGGATTGCAGGCTGCTTTTAAATTTTAATTATCTGCAAATTTGGCTTTGGAATTAATGTCTCAAACGACCTTAAGTGTATCCATAGGTCGTCCCCAAGGTTCCCCCTAGGTGCCCCAGAGGTAGGGTGAATTTTTAGTATAAGCAGGGACATAATAAAATATGTTTTATAAGCCCTGGCGAGGGTAAAACTGCCAATTCTATTTTCCCGATTGAAGTAAATGGCTCAATAGGCTAAGTTTGAGATATTTTAATTAAGTATAAATATTGACAGAAGCCACTTAAAAATATACTTCAAGGTATCTGACTCATAGTTAAGATAAATCCAACAACTTGCCACTGTTAGATTTATAATAACTATTACAGCCAAAATTCAGCTTTTCAACTGCCCTCACCTGATTGACCAGCCTTTCCCATACTGAGCTAGAGGTCCTTGAGGAAGTGTGAAATGTCCTCCCAGAGTAGACAATGGATTTCCTGTGGGTGGAGAACTTTAGCTGCAGAACCCACAAGACAGGAAGAAGATGGGGGAGACAAACTGGTCTTAAAAGGGAGAATGACAGTTTGGGACCAGCACAGGCTGACATCCGGCACCCCCAGCCACACAGTTGCCTCAGTAATTAAATTAGTAGAGGGTTGGAAGGATTGTGTTAGTGAACCTTAGTCACACCAGTGGGTTGGCTTAGCCAAATATAACCCAAAAGGAGAGACATTCTCCATGTTGGAGTTTGAGAAAATAGTGCTTTCTGGGACAAGAATATGCCACATTTTCGAGGAAGTGGTCATACACCTGGATGGCATCCTGCATCCCATTGGTCAGGGGTCCCCCTGTTCGATGCACAGAAAATGTGAATGCATATGGGAGAGCTGCATAGCTCCTTAGATATGCTGCCTGAAACTACAAGGAGAAGAATGATTTCCCTGCTGTAATCGTAATCTGCACCTAAAGGACTGAACCTGCTGTACAATCTGGTATCACAGCCTTAAGAACTTAGCCTTTCTTCAAGTAGGATTAAGAAGTGGTCTCCCTGCTAGTTACATGTTAACAGAGCCCACCTGATTCATTTCCACCAAGAGTCCCTATCCTGGATTGCATCCAGTGGACTTTTAAGGATTTGGCCAAGTGCATTGTGGGAATTGTAGTCCAAACATCCCAAGGACCCCCTAGGTGAATCCAGACTATTGGATTTGTGTTTTGAACACTTTGAACCCTCATGAGGAACTTCAGAAAGAATTCTAGAGGTTTGGTGATGTTTGGGAACTTTTTGTCAAAAAGTTCCATAAGTTGAATCGTTTGACTGCAAGAGTCAAGATGACTACCTTCAATCACGACCCGGCTTAGATTTCAGATTCATCTCACTGAAATCTCCAGAACTCTAGGCTTCCAGGATTTGCCCAAAGCCTCACAGAGAAGCAATCAGACAACATCACAAAGAAATCCAGGGGACCCCTCGACATCCAGAGAAAAACACTCCAGAAAGGATTCTTAGTCCGAATGTAGCATTTTGACTGAGGCCTCCCGCTTAGTGCATTCGACCAGGGCTCCATTGCGGTCAGCCTCAAACTTTGACTGTCCCGGTCATGCACAACCAGATGTTCCAAATTGGCGCTATATGTTTTTAACAACCAGAAAGTGTTTATTCTTTAAAAATTAATATCTTAGAAATAGAGTTGGAATTTTATTGTGTGGTTTGTCTTACTTATTTAATTTATTGGTGTTTTTAAATGCTTTACATACCTGTTTCCTAAGTTACGTCTGCCTGTTCATTTCCAGCTACCAAGGGTTGAGCAAGGGAATAGTTCAGACATTGACAGGCCCTTTTATTGTGTTTGTGGCACTGTTACTATTGGTAAGTCACTACTTATCAATACTAATAATCCACTTCCAACACCATGGTAGTTTTCCCATTCTTCAAGGTGGAAATCTGAGTCCCACTTATAATTGGCAAGCAAATCTGATTTCCGAAATTACCAATTCACATGATATCAGTAATTGCAATATGATATATGAGGCAATACAATGATAACTATAATATAGCCTAGAAAGCAGGGGTTTCCAACGTTTTCTGCAGTGAGTGATACTTGTGATCAATGAAAAACATTGTGAGCTACTGAGTGCTAACCAACTTGTGCATTGTTACCAAACACCCCCAATTTATATTAGAAACAAAGACAGCAGCAGAGACCATTACCTTGACAATGTAGATATGTTAGTCCCTACCATTACCACTCTTCCTCAACGCACCCCTAACACACATGAGTCCAGGGTATCTAAATTTAAACGTCGCCAGTCTCCCCCTCCAACTAACACTTAAATGTCTCCGAGTCAGGAGTCGTCGCGCCACTCTGGCTATTCTGGCCACCTCCCCCGGGTGCGGTTGTTTCTGCACTCACCCCACATTTACCCGCTTTCTCTCCCTTCTGAGTTCTCTCGTCGGTGAGATACATATTTCTCCCCTACACTTATTCCATTTTCCCCCCATTGTGGTCCCATTTGAGTGGGCATCCCCTCCCTTTAAATACAGTTTTCTCGTCAAGCATGGCATGATCCATATCTTTAGCCCAATCCATCATTAGCGGTATGCTGTCAATTCCCCACCTTCGGGCAATGTTCCGCTTAGCCAGACACCATCCCTTTGTGACCCATTCTTGCTCAATCTGCGTGAGGTCCGCTGCTTCCCAGATATTGAGAAGACACAGCGTGGGTGTCGGGTGTATAGCCTTGCCACATGTCCTAGCCATTTGCCTGGTAACATTAGTCCAATATCTCTGTATGTGGGGGCATTCCCATAAAATATGCAGGAATGTTCCCGTCTGAGCGCATTGCCGAAGGCATAGTGAGTCGGGTCGCCTATTAAGTCCGTGTAGTAGAATAGCACCAAAGTACACTCGGTGTAGAATTTTAAGCTGCACCAGGCGAAGACGCATTGGGATAGCCACCTCTCTGGGTGAGGACAATGCCTCCCGCCAGTCCTCATCAGCCAAATCCCCTAGTTCTCCTTCCCAGGCCGCCCTAAGTTTCGACATCGGATCCACCCGGTTATTGATCGGTTTCCGGTATGTGAGTGATATGGCCTTTCGGTTCATTGGGTCCAACAGGAGCCTGTCCTCCAGGGGAGAGGAGTCCGGAAGGGGCGCATTTTTAGTTTGGGACGATTCTATGGCATGGCTTATCTGCAGGTAGCAAAACCCCTCCGATTTAGCTAACTGGTATCTGGCCTGCAGTTCCTGGAATGTCGCCATTTTGCCTTTAACCCATAGGTCGCCTACTTTGGAGATTCCGATCATCTCCCACTTATCGAACCCCACCGATGTACTTAGTCTCCCCAGAATATCCGGCTCCCACAAAGGGGTAGCCTTCGTTAGGCGTCCCCTCCATCCCATCCGGTTTTGCACTCCATGCCACACCTCCACCGAGCGCGCCGTCCGGCCGGTCAGTCCCAATTTCTTATGATTGGTGTAAGGGCTCTATTATAGCCCCCTTTCCCCATTAACCAATGGTCTGTGCGGAAGCTCGGATCATCATGTCTCCCGAACACCCAGCTGTTAATGGCCGCCAGCTGAGAGGCCTGGTAATAAAGGCGCAGGTCCGGCAATCCAATACCCCCATCATACCATCCCATTGTTAACTTTGTCATGGCTATGCGGGGCGGTTTATTGTCCCACAGTAAATCTCGCAATACAGTCTCAATCTGTGAAAAATAGGAGCTTGGGATCGGATTGGGTGTATTTTGGAAGCGCGGCAGGGCCAGCATCTTGTATAAGGACGCACGGCCCAGCAATGTTAGTGGAAGAGTTTTCCAGTACACTACATCTGTTCGAAACCGCCGTAACGACCCCTGGAGATTATTTTCGAAAAACAACGTGGTATTGGTCGTCTCTGATCTCCCGACGCGTCTCCGGGAGCAACGCTTGTATCCAGCTTCATTTTTAAAACGGAACCTCGGCAGTCCCTCTGCCAGCGCTGTGGACTCTGCGCTTTTTTAAATAGAAGTACTGCTCCTTCTTACCTGCCTGCAGTCCCGAGCGCCTTCCGCTCCTCGCTCTCCTCCTTTGCCGGCTGGTCACTGGAGCGGGGTGGGTGAGCTCGCCATCTTGGACGCTCTGGGGTTGGCGGTGCAGTCTCTTGGTCCCTCCCCCCCTGGCTGGTATATCTGTTGCCTGGCGACCCTTTTGGCCAGCTTGACTGACGTCTCTGATCTCCCGACGCGTCTCCGGGAGCAACGCTTGTATCCAGCTTCATTTTTAAAACGGAACCTCGGCAGTCCCTCTGCCAGCGCTGTGGACTCTGCGCTTTTTTAAATAGAAGTACTGCTCCTTCTTACCTGCCTGCAGTCCCGAGCGCCTTCCGCTCCTCGCTCTCCTCCTTTGCCGGCTGGTCACTGGAGCGGGGTGGGTGAGCTCGCCATCTTGGACGCTCTGGGGTTGGCGGAGCAGTCTCTTGGTCCCTCCCCCCCTGGCTGGTATATCTGTTGCCTGGCGACCCTTTTGGCCAGCTTGACTGACGTCTCTGATCTCCCGACGCGTCTCCGGGAGCAACGCTTGTATCCAGCTTCATTTTTAAAACGGAACCTCGGCAGTCCCTCTGCCAGCGCTGTGGACTCTGCGCTTTTTTAAATAGAAGTACTGCTCCTTCTTACCTGCCTGCAGTCCCGAGCGCCTTCCGCTCCTCGCTCTCCTCCTTTGCCGGCTGGTCACTGGAGCGGGGTGGGTGAGCTCGCCATCTTGGATGCTCTGGGGTTGGCGGTGCAGTCTCTTGGTCCCTCCACCCCCTGCCACGCCCTGTTTCTATCATTGGCGCCTATAACATGCCCCTTTTTCCTCGGCAGCGCAGCGGACGGGCGCAGCGGGCGCGACGAAGGCGCGCCGAAGTTGCGCCTAAGTTAAGCCCGTCTGCGCCCGTCCGCGACGGGCCGGGACCAGGGGCCTTGGACTCTGCCTCTCTGCTGGTGTACACCTCCGCTCAACTGCACTCCTGTAAATTTGTTCAGCCTCTTGCACCCTCATTGCTGCTACACTTGGACTTGCTTGGCATCTTAGTCTCAGACCCCCCCCCTTTTGTTAGATACCTCTGCATCGTCTATTTCTATCTCTCCCAATTCTGCCTCGGCTCTCTTAATTAACACTCGGTCAGCTGTGAAACATCAATTGGAACTATTTAACCTGCTGCACACTGAGTCCCCTGACTTTCTTTTTCTTACTGAAACGTGGTTTTCGTCCGACTCTCTTCCTGACGTCCTGGCCATTCTTCCCTCCTCCTATTACGCCCTCCGGTCGGATCGCCCTGACGGCAAGATGGGTGGCGGTGTGGCCATGATAGTTCGCTCCAGCTTACAGTTTCAGCTTCTCCCTCACTCACCTATACCCAATGTGGATTTTCTGGTCGCTCGTTCACTTAATCTCCCTGCCCCTCTCACGGTTGTCCTTTTGTACCGCCCTCCCCAGCACATGCCCCTGTTCGTTGCTACCCTTCAGGAACTCCTTGCAACACTTGTGGTCAACAATTCTTCGGTTCTCCTGTTGGGGGACTTTAATTTTTGGCCGGGTGACGCTAAGGAGGACTTGTCCTCCAAGGATTTCTCGGCTACTCTTCAGTGTCTTAATTTTCACCCCCATGTCGTTGGCCCTACCCATGTCCAGGGTCATACACTTGACCAGATTTGGTCTTCAAGTTGTACGCTCTCTCCCCCCAGCATTTCTCCCTGCACCTGGTCTGATCACTCCCTTATTTCCTTTTCCATCACTCTTGGTGCTCCCGACAGGCCCTCCCTACCCAAAAACCTTGTTGTTCGAAACTGGAATCGGATTGACCTCAACTCTCTTTCTCTTTCTCTTGCTTCTTCTACTCCTGATCTTTCTGAACTCTCCTTGGACTCCCAAGCTGAAGCACTTAACACCTGGCTGTCCTCCTCTTGCGACCTGGTCGCCCCGCTTGGGAAAACTAAGGCCGTTTGTCCCTATGACGCTCATAAGTGGTTTAATACCGAGCTTAAAGCGTTGAAATTAGATCTGAGACGCTCTGAGCGTCATTGGAGACGAAATTACTGCCCCACTCTTCGGGCCCAATATAAACATCTTCTCCTGGAATACAAGCGGGCCGTCCTCTTGGCCAAAACCAATTACTTTTCTGAGAAAGTGGCTCTCTCTGCCAATAAATCCAAGGAGATTTTCTCCTTGGTCAAAGATCTGGCTTTCTCGAATCGTATCAACTCCACTCCTCTCCCTTCTCAAGACCTCTGCTCTTCGCTTAATGAATTCTTCATCGAGAAGATCATTAAGATTAAAGCCAACATCCCCTTGCTCCCTCCCCCTACTCCTACTTCCTCTTTTTCGGTTCTTTCTTCTACTTTTGATTCTTTTCCCCCTATTTCTTCGGACACATTTCTTACTCTGCTCGCTAAGATCAAGTCAGGCTCTCCAGCTGACTGCGCTCCGGCCCGGATTTTAAGAGCTCTATTCACTAACTGTCCCTCTCCCCCTCTTTCTTTCCTTAATGCTTCTCTTGCCTTGGGCTTAGTCCCCTCTTTCTTCAAAACCGCTATTGTCCTGCCCATTTTAAAAAAACCTGGCCTTGACCCTTCACTTCCCTCTAACTTCAGGCCTATTTCCCTTCTTCCCTATCTTGGCAAGGTCTTAGAGAGCTATGTCACCTCTTGCCTCTCTGCTTACATTGAGGAGAACCATGTCTTGGCCTCTCATCAGGCAGGCTTTCGTCGAGGCCACTCCACTGAGTCAGTGGTTTTGGCTGTCCTCGATGAGCTGAAACTTAAGGCTGACTCCTCTCTTCCTCAAGCCCTGGTTCTCCTTGACCTATCCGCTGCGTTTGACACAGTCGACCATTCCATCCTTCTTGACCGTGTCAGCGCAGCGGGCATTCGGGGCCTTGCTTTCTCTTGGCTTGCCTCCTTCCTCTCTGGCCGCTCTCAGGCTGTTCACCTGTCTGGCTTTTCTGCTCCCCCCCGCTTGGTTTCCTGTGGTGTTCCCCAAGGCTCCTCTCTTTCTCCTCTGCTATTTAATCTCTACATTCACCCTCTTATCTCCGCTCTTCTTGCTCAGGGGGTCTCCGTGTACAATTATGCCGACGACCTCCAGCTTGTCTTTGATCTTTCCTCCTCTCCTCTGTCTTCTTCTAAATTTCGCTCTACTTTGGTCTTTATCTCGGATTGGATGAGCTCTAACCATCTTAAGCTTAACCCGGACAAGACCGAGTTGGTCTTGACGGGCGGCTCTTCCAGTCCCTGGTCTTCTGCTTTTTGGCCCTCCTCTTTTGGCCCTCTACCCACTCCCGTCTCCTCAGTCAGAACTCTGGGTATTCAGGTCAGTCATGATCTCTCCATGCATGCACAAATCAGCTCTGTTGTTTCCTCTTGCTTTCTATCCCTTCGCCTTATTCGAAAGATCTCCCGCTTCTTTTCTTCAGAGGCACTCAAAATCATCATCACGGCCCTGATTACCTCCCGCCTTGACTACGGGAATAGCTTGTACGTGGGCATCCCAGCCTACGAATTACGCCGCTTGCAAGCTATTCAGAACCGGGCCGCCCGTCTCATTTTTCACTTTCCCAAAACCCATCATATCACTCCCGTCCTCAGGTCTCTTCACTGGCTCCCTGTTCTTCAACGTTCTCTTTTTAAAATGGGTTGTCTGGTTTTTTTGGCCCTTGCCCGCTCTGCTCCTGCATTCATATGTTCCCTTATTTCTTCTCACACCCCGGTTCGCACTCTCCGCTCTTCATCTTTGGCCCTTCTTAATGTCCCCCGCTTCCGCAAAACCAGAACTGGAGGCACACGCTTTTCTGTTTTGGCCCCCCGTTTCTGGAATAGCCTTCCCCTGTCCATGCGATCCATTCCCATTTATTCCCATTTTCGTAAATCTTTGAAAACTTTTCTGTTTTCTCAGGCGTACTCCGGCTAACTCCTTCGGGCTGTTTCTGTGACTGTTGCTCTTGCTACCAGCGCCAGGAAGCCGCTTGGCCGCAGTGCGCTTAATCAAATACTTTTTTTCATTTCATTTCATTGGTAGTGATAAATATCCCCAAGTAAAGAAAACCCTGGCTAGCCACCGGGATGGCGTAGCCTCGAGGGCTTCGAGGAGGGTCTCCCCAGAGGAAATATATTTGGGATTTAGTCCAGTTTATTTGATACCCAGAGTGTGCCCTAAAAATATGAAATATATGGAGTACCCGGCGTAATGAACGAGCTGGGGAGGCAAGGTATAGTAAAATATCATAAGCATATAATGATATTCGGTCCTCGCGTTCTTCCGTCCATCTCATGCCTCTAATCCCGGGATCCCCCCTTATCCACACCGCCAATTGATCGAGAACCAAAGCGAACAGCAGAGGCGACAGTGGGCAACCCTGTCTTGTGCCTCGGCTGAGGGGGAAGGAGGTGGAGCGATAGTTATTCACTAAGACATGGGCCCTGGGTTGTGAATATAGCAACTGGACCCATCTCTTGAATTTAGGGCTGAAGCCCATTCGGTCTAGGACTGCAAACAGGTACTCCCATGCCACGGTATCCAACGCCATTTGTGCGTCGAGTGCCAGCAGCATTGCCTCCTCCTCCAGGGTATGCACCCGTCCTATGACCCCGTTGACCCTGTACAGGTTACGTGCCATATTGTGGCCTGGCATGAATCCAGATTGGTCCGGGTGGATCAATTCTGGTAGGTAGGGGAGCATTCGATTCGCCAATAACTTGGCCAATATCTTTGCCCCAATTGCGATCAGAGAGATAGGTCTATGCGACTGACACTCGTCCACTGGCTTGCCGGGCTTATGAATTACCACTATCACCACCTCTCGTATGTCGTCTGGCAGAAGGGCGCGCTCGCAGCTTTCGTTGTATAGGTTGAGGAGATGAGGTGCTAGCATGGAGGCCATTGGCTTAATTAACTCAATTGGGAGACTGTTGGGGCCCGCCGCTCTACCGGATCGAACATCTTGTATGGCCTTATGCACTTCCTCGGCGGACAGCTCCGCCTCTAGTGCCAAGCCGTCCTGCTCAGATAAACCCTTCACCTCAATAGCAGCTAGAAGGTCTGCCGCCCATGCTGCCTGGGAGGCTTCTGGGGCCTCGTATATTGTTTTATAGTGCTGAGCGAACGTTTCAGCGATCTCCCGTGGGTCTGTAATCTGGGTATCATCAGCACCCTTGAGTGCTCGCACCCATCGTGCCGCCTGCTCTCTCCGTTCCAGCCATGCTAATAACGTTCTGGTACGTTCCCCCTGTTCATAAATACGATGGCGGCTGGCCAACATTCTCCCATTTACGTCCTCTAGCAGTAGCTGTTTATAGTCTTGCCGATTTGTACTTAGTAAGTGTTGAGTATCCGCCTCCGGATCTCGGGAGTTCACCCCTTCAAGACGAAGAATGTTTGTTTCCAACTCCAGAACTCTTCTACGGCGCTCGGCCCTATAGCCAGCAATCACCGACAATGCCCTGCTCTTGATAACCGCACCGTATGCCCCCCATAGTGTTATCGCTGATGTGACCGAGGCAGTGTTTTCTGCAAAATAGTATTCTGTATCCGTCCTCAACGTGTCTTTAATATGAGGGACCTTTAGTGCCCAGGGTAGAATCCTTATTGGGCCTGGCTGCGGCGGGTGACGCATACCCGGGACTGTAAACACAGGGGAATGGTCTGAGATCCCCCGTGCCAGACACCGGGAGTCCGAAAACCCAGGGCTTCCACGAAGTCACGCAGAGGGGAACCATGTGCTGAGTCAGGTCTAGGGGGGGATCTATCCACTAGTCCGTCCATCGTCCAGTTAAAGTCGCCCCCCATCACTAGTGTGCCCATTGGGAGGTTTAGAAGCAGAGTTGCTACGTCAGACAGCGTCGTACGTTGAAGGCCAGGAGGTGCATATATTGAAACGACATTAAGTACTCTCCCTTCCCACATACCCGTGCAAGCTACGTACCGCCCCAGCTGATCTGTCAAGGTTTTATGAAACACGTATGGACAGTTCGTCCGCAGGAGTATTCCCACCCCGCTAGATCCAGTAGTGAAGCCAGAGTGTGCCAACATACAGTACCCCTTCCGATCTAGGGCCCTACATGAGTTCCCTTGCAGATGGGTTTCCTGCAGGAGCACCATATTAAGACCCTGGCGATGAACATATTGCAACACCACTTCCCTCTTAATCTTGTCTCCTAACCCGTTGACATTCCAGGTGACAAGCCTAAGCCCTTGCCGTCCTGGTCGTAACTGGTCGAATTGTGTCGGGGGCCCGCGATGGCCGGGTCCCCTCAGTATAGAGAATTGCCTACCCACTGGACGCTCCCTTGTAGCGTCTAAACAACGAATCATGTCTGCTGTGACCTGAACATAACACCCCATCAATCCGTGCCGATATGCAAAATTACAATATCTTTCCAACATGCAACTCCCCGCGCTACCCCCCCAACAAAACTCCCCTGGAACCCTTGCCTTAAGAACAAACCCCCCACCCTAGTTCCCTGCATTGCGGAACCAGAACTGCCCGCCACCCCCAACTTGCAGAGTGCCCGTCGCCCACCGACGAACAATTCTAGGGAACGCAAGTAACCCCACTCCCTATGCAGTCATGAGTCTACCACTAGCGTCTCGCCCCACCACCCGATCCCCGCCCCGACATCATGTACAACCATTTTGGGTCCAGCACACTCCCTTCCTTGAAATCACATATAGCACTCACTGGTATGCTTGTCTGGACCTATTTCTCCCCTTGTGGACCAAGTCCAGAATCTGGGTCCCCGAACCTAGGGCTATCTTACTCCATTGTCATACTCCCCAGAGTCCCTTGGCTCCCTAGATAGGTAGTCGAACCAGAGTGTCTCACCCGGCGCCCGGCTAGCGCCCTCCTGCCGGCTCCTGCGAATCCGAGCCAGAATGCACTCGGGGGCACCTATGCTGGCACCAGTCCACATCATCATCCGCTACCGAGGATGTCTTATGACTTTTTTTCTCCACTTTTCGCCATCCCTCCAGCCATTCCCAGGCCTCCTCCGGACGGTTAAAAAAACAGGATTTTCCTTTTGCTTCCAAACGCAACTTGGCAGGGAACATCATAGCGTACTTGATTTCCTGCTCTCGTAGTGCCTGCTTTACCTCCAGGAAGCCACGCCGTTGTGTCTGTACCCTCAGTGTAAAGTCCGGAAAAAACATGATCCGACTGTTCTCTATGGTGAGTGGCGGGGCCGCCCTTGCCGTCTGCAGTATCACATCGAGGTCTTGGAAATTGAACACCCTCGCTAGCAGCGGTCTCGGGGGCACCCCAGGCTTCGGACGGCCCCCGGGCACTCGGTGAGCTCTCTCGATTGTGAAGCATTTGGAGAGTCCCCTAGGTTGTAGCTGTTTAAGAACCAGGTCCTCAACGAACAGGTCCACCGCCTGCCCCTCCGCTCGTTCCGGTACACCAATAATGCGGATGTTATTCCTGCGCATTCGTCCTTCATAGTCATCCAGCTGCAGGGCCATTGCCTCGTGGGAGGAGCTGAGCACCTTGACCTGTTCCTCGAGCCAGACGGTATCAGTGACTAGGTCCTTAGCTGTACTCTCCACCGTTCCCACTCTCTCCATCAGTTTCTTCATGTTCTCGTGGATCAGCGTCGCATCCGTGGCCACCGTGTCAATTCTCACCTCCAGGGAGGCCCCTACCGCCATGATTGCCTCCAGAAGCTCCCTATTCGAGGGCTCCATGGTGTCATCTGGTTTTGCGGCTGCTGGTTTGTCCTCCGTCTGTTGCTTCTGCCATGCAAATTTATCCAGTTTCGACTGGGTCGCCGTCCGGTTCGCCCTGCCGGTCGCCATCCTTTCCAGTCCTCCGACTCACCCTCCGATGATCTGGGCGCCCCCACTAATCACCGCCGCCAGCAGCGAGAGCCCCCACTCGGCCTGTCGGTGTTCGCAGAAGGTACCTTACTTGAGGGGAGATCCGGCTTGATCTGGCTCTGACTACGCCAGGCGACCCAGCCGCAGGTGCTAGATGACGGTGCCCGGGTCCAGCTCTCTCCGCAGGTACTTCCTTCTCACTCAGCCATTTAGAGATGCCCCGCCGACCCGGAGTACCAGGCACAGCAGCAGTTCCAACTCCACGTGGGCCCCAGCCTGTCTCACCACTCCGGCCAAGCTACCAGTGCCCTTTCACCTCTTTCAACTATTTCCGGAGCCTTCAATCCGTGGGTCCATCTGTCTCAGCCGAGCGGAGCCCCCGGACTCCCCCGCTGGGCCTCCACCTGCCTTCAGGGACTCATTAGCTGTAGGGCCACCCCCTCCATAGATTCGAGTCAGTGTCCAAGTGGGGCTGTATAGGCCAGGTCTCCAGTGCCTCACTCCGCAGGAGTTCCCTTTCTGGCACGTCGCTGTCAGCTCTCCACCAGGGGCTGCAGCCTGCGGTCCCCCCCGCAGCAGCAGCTTCGCGGCATCAATCCGATAGTCGGGAAATCTCCCCGTCTCTGTCACCCTCCACTGCTAACGCCGGATTACATCAAATTAGGTAGCTGCCTTTAGTATTTCCCACCTCCGTGGGGTCTTTAGTCTGTTACTGGGGCACTATAATAGTTCTCCGCGCCACCTGGGCCCCACATTAAGCCCCCGCTCACTGCCACCTATCCGGCTGATGAGGCCCAACGTTCGATCACTTACAGGCACCGCTCGAGATGGCCCCGGGCCCTCCTCCTTTCCGCTGAGTCTCTGTAGTTCCCTAGTGATGGGGGCACACCTCCGTCCTGTCCAGCCGCGCCTCGGCGCTCTCTCGGTGTGAGCTCACCTCCGCTCGTCGGCGTCCACGCCGGACCAGGCCTCAGCCCCGACCTCGCGCGATCGTCCCCAAATTCAGCCCAGGGAGCAACGGGTCACCTGACAGCAGGTTCCCGGCCTCAGGGCAGAGAGCAGGTCGGCCCGGGTGATTTTATTGCGGATATTGCGGGAGTGGCGCTACGGAGTTAAACTACCGAGCGTCAAATTACCGTCGGCAGTTAGCCATGCCCCCCACGTCTAGCTTTATTGACGTTAAGCCTAATGTCCAAAGATCCAGATACTATGGTTTAAACAAAATACTTTGACTTGCGGCAATATGACAGGACAGCCATGTGTGTCAGTGAGACTGTGGTCTTTTGGGATGTATGAACATGTGTGCATATGAAAGGGATATATTTGAATGGGTGACTGAGAGCCTGTGCCATATGTACTTGCAGCACAGGACATACCTTTCACTATATATGGCACTGTTACATATAACAGAAACATATAATAATATTTTTAGCGGGAATAGTTTAACCCCTTGTGTGCCACGCCCTTTCCCCGCCCTGTGCCGGGCTTTCTATTAGCGGGCGGAGTTCATGACGAGATGGTCTCATCATGGGCACAGCGCAACCGCGGCCCATGACGAGACCATCTCGTCATGGGCACTGAAGGGGTTAAAATTCAGAACAATTTTATGCTCACATATTCATGATCTGGAACCTTTTCTGGCTCTTTAAATTTCTCTCATTCAAACAAATGGTTGCATTTTTCAGTTATATGTATGGCACATAGTCTACTGGTCACTAAGAGCAATAGGCCTGTTGTTTGTAAAACTTTGAATTGGGAGAACATTAAAATGAAGTGTTAATCTAATCATTAAAGTAACTTTTCCTTTTAATTTTCTCCTATTTAAAAACATTCACAAACATCATTTTCTTCAAAGCTCCAATACTGAGTTGACAAGAACTTTAATTTAGAGTTGAATACCTCAGTGCTTCAGTTGCTCACCTCTGTTCCAAGGGTCATACATCTGACTGAGCACTGCTCATTATCAGGCCCTGCTATCAGCAGCCTGTTGATAATAATGTAAAAGAACACAGGCTTTCCTTAACTTTAAAAGGAATTTATTACCTTGTGCTTATTTTAAAATGTACTCAAGGCTGTGAGCTACTCTGAAGGTGTCTGGGAGCTACTGGTAGCTCATGATGGACTTATTAGAGACACCGGCTTAAAAGGTTCTCAATTTATCAAAGTCAGAAGGAGGGAATTTGGCAAGTGTGTCATGCTAGGATCATTCATAACTTTCATATCTCTACCAATGTCAGCAGTAAGTTATTTCCAAGAACCATCTTGATGTACAGGGTTTTATTATTTTCGTGATGCAAACCTGATGCAAAGTGTTATGTGGGGACTTTGTATCCAACGCAATCAGGATTGTTTTCAAAAGTAAACCAAAGTTGCAAAATGCGCTTCTTTCGGTACACTGCATCAAGGGAGCATTACATAGGTGTTGCAAGGTTGTTCCCATGCAACAGCTCATAGGTTTTCTTTTGACCCAATTCCCTATCTACAAACAAATGTAGAGTGGGATTTGTGCAGCAATCTCATACCTTCTCAATGCAGGCGCAGCGATGAGGAATATTTTCATTGCTCTTCTTTTTTCCCACGTTCCATGCGTGCTGCCTTGTACAGCACATATGCAAAGCAGAAAAGGTGTTTAAGGACAGTTTTTGAAATGGAGGTGCCCCCTTCCATTACAAATGTATTCCTTACAGGACTCACATACTCTTGCACTGTGGTACAATGGTGTGTGCATTGGCACATTGTAGACAAAAGTGCACCACCACAGGTTCAGATGAAAACAAAGACACCTCTTAGTAGATATGGCACTATTCTGCTCTCTCCATTTCATGCAGCACAGTGCGGAACCTTTAGCTGCTGCACCTTTTAGTAAATCCAGGCCTTTTTGAGGTATAAGGACTATAGTAAAATGTTTTCCTTTCTTGAGAGTAGCCAATATGACTACAAGACTTTCTCTATACTTAAGGGGCATGTTGCCTCCTGTGATGCAAAATATGTGAAGATACCTTAAATGGAGTTGGAAAATTAGAAGAAAGAGTAAGTTCAACTGCAGCTGTACATACCTGACAACTTTTACCTACACCTGACACTCTGAGGCCTACTTACAAAGGCAATTTTGAGCCAGAAAGATGCATTTCAGTAGTACTGCTACACATGCTCGCAAATGTTATTCACAAATCTATGGGAATAGATGTCTGCCTCTGATTCTCCTATCTCTTCAGTGCAGTGATATCTGCCACGATTGCAGAGTTCTCGGCACACAGAGGTATTTCTTAAGTAAATGTCAGAAGGGAAAGGTGGAGTGGCTGAAAAATGGAGAATATTTACTATGAAACATCTTATTACAAGTGAATAGTATTACTCAGCACTCTTTGTATGTTCATAATATCAATTATTTTAGATCTCCACTTGTGAAGTCCTTCCATATTATGAAAATGTCCATGTTCATTCTCATTTGATATATTCAAAGATAGTCCATGACATAATTTATATCAAATCCTTTATTAGTTCAATCTTTATATAGAAACTATTTGAATGCAGCCAGAATAAACAACCAGCGCATTTCGTTCTCTAGGAACGTCTTCAGAGCTCCAAGATACGCATAAACAGACATTTAATATGTTCATGTTACTTAAAAAGCATTTATGTACGACCAAAATCTACTTTAGGTATATAGCAATCAAAGAATGTGGGAAAGACCCATTAAGCACTCAAATTCACTTTTGCCATGAAATTTTCATCAATACTCAGACCATCATTATTTTTCATCATAGTAATGATAAGATGCTAAATATCCCTTCCAATTGAGCATCTTTGTCCGTAACCACATTTTTATCACCATGGGTATTTTCAAGCACATTACTCACTTTAAGAAAGACTGCAACCCCAATAAACCATTGTGAGAAGCTGGCGTGGTATATGATGTCCACTAATGTAAGTGGGCACTTTGCAGCAGTCCAGACAAACCTTATAGTGATTTAGGAGGCCTCAGTCTATCTTAGAAAGCTATCCAAGTGGTAGCTGTGAAGAGCAACCTTCAGGCTTAATCTTGAAGGAGTGTAAAGCAGCTTGTTTTACCAGAATGCAATCTTATAGTATAGATTAAATTAAAAAGAACCATACAAAGTATTTTATAAAAATATGTCTGTATTATATAACACTATCTAGTATGTCACATTATCTCCGACACGTTGATAGACACACAGCACACAATACCGTAGCAAAGTAAATAGCACTAATACACAGTGAGAAAGCGGTATAAGAACCAAAACTCAAGTTAGAACGGTGTCGAGAGAATTGCTGGGGACCCACAGAACCACCCAAGGTAAGTAGATGGGGACCCCATGGAGAGCATGTGCAGTATGTGAACACGACCGCATGCTCCATACAAGTCTATGTGCAATTCGCGGTTGGATTTTTTAAGATTAGGGACCCTTCCCAGTGGACCCTGAAGAAACCCAGTGGAAGACAGAAGGTTGAAGAGCCATCCCACCTGTGGATACTGTGGTATCCAAGTTAACTATCCCAGACAAGCCGGGCGCATAGGTGTGAAATGGCGTCGAAAACCGCTGTCAAATCCAATGGAGGACTTCAGGAAAGTGTTGCTGCTGGAAGAGGAGAAAGTGTCCGGAGAAATCCAAATGAGGATTCTTGAAGAGGAGTACATGAAAGCAGAGGGGACAGAGTCTATGTCACTCAAGGGTGACCAGGAGACTCAAAAGACGAATGCCCTCCGATGTAGGGTGCTTAAGGGAAGATATCGATGGCCTTGACTCTGCAGCTATGAGAACCAGGCGACGCTGAGGAAGACCAGAACCTAGATACGAGCTGTACCACGAAGGATGTCGAGTGCTGAGGGGTCGGTGTCCAGCGGGTGCACCAACAAGCCTTGGCAAATGCAACCCATGCAGGAAGTCAAGAAGGTGCAGCGTTGGGGCCAGCAAGGTCCAGAGGACTCACCACAAGTAGGGAAGTCAGGGCAGGCCCGAGCAATCAGGGGAGCCCAAGGAAAACAAAGGTATCCCTCAAATGGACCCACAGGACGGTGGCACAGGAGTCGCAAGAGGACCGCGAGCCGCTCACCAAAAGGAGCAGGGCACGGTACCCACGAGGTAGTGTGGCTGAAGATCTTAGTGGAAGAAGTTGCCGGAGGTTGGGGCTACTTGGATCTCAATGCACTTGTCGAAAAGTTGCCAACAAGCATTTGTACTTGCAAACGTTTGCATTGCACAGGGGTTCGATTAATGCAGCCCTCACGAGGGATTTTTACCTCAATCTCAGTGAGAGGATAGCACAGACCTTGAGGGATGTAGAAAACCACCACCTGTGTTGTTGAACCTTTCGGAGTCCGCAGGAGCTCAGGATCAGCAGACCAGTCAGCAGTGTTGAGGTGACTCCTTCACTTCAAGGGAAATTTCTTTGGGTGTATTGGATGCTCCACAGGTCCTCCACGGATCCTGTCCAGTGCACAGGCACAGACGATGCAGCAGATTAGAAGGGAGATGAAGTAAGTCCCAAACGAAGTCCAGCGAAATCCAGAGTGCACAGACTATAGAAGTGCAGTGGTTTCAGTTCTGAAACTTATCCCACGACAAATCTAAAGAGCCACATCCAGGTAAGCCCATAAGTACCCTAGGGAAAGGGGTGGGAAGATTCAGGGTACCCTCCCAGGGGAGGGTCTGAACAGGGGGGAGGACACTCCCATGTCCTTTGTCCAGTTTTACTCCAGAGCAGGAGCCAATGGCTCCAAGGACTGGTTTGAACTGGACCATGCACAGGGACACCAAATGTGCCCCTCATGCAGACTTTCTGGCAAGTGCACCCACCCAGCCGTAGTACATTAAATCTAGTCTGGGAGGTGGTCACACCTCCCTGTGGCAGAATGCCTATTGTTCCACCTTCCTCTGCTCGATTTTGGCTCAGCAGCAGGAGGGCAGAAATGTGTCTCTGGTCGGCAGCAACCATTTTGGGCTCTCCGGGTCAAGAAGGCTGGTACCGGGAACACTGAGAGCCTAACGGAGGGCTCTACCACTGCTTGGAATCATACATCCCACACCGTTTTCAAGATTGTCATTGCGCGATTAAGCGGTGCCCCTCTATATAGTATATAAATAGCTGCTTCACTGGGGTGTCCTGCTCATGCAGGGGCACCCTCTCACTTAGAACCAAGCACCCAGCATTCTGGATTGTAAAGGCCGGCTATTGGGGTGATTTATAGGTTTTAAGTGCAATGACCCTTATATATAGTCAACCTATATATTTAGTAAGTGTTGTATGCACCAACTTACACAGGCTGCAATAGCAGGCCTTTAGTTAAATTTGAAATGGTCTCTCATGGGTGGCATAATACATGCTGCAGCCTATGGGAGACCTCTGGGGCACCTAGACCCTGGAGACATGGGTACCATATACTAGGGACTGGCAAGGGTACCTCAGCATCCGATCTGGGATGTACCTTAGTACAGAACACAACAATTTAGGGTGAAAGCAGATAATCTGGGCCCCTGGTTAGCAGGATCCCACTCAGACTAGTCGAAAATAGCATTGCATCAAGCAAAAAGTGGGGGTAACTATAAGAAGCAGATCCTACTTTCCTACAACCATCAACACCCATGTTATTTAATATAGTAGTAAAAAATATAAAATATAATAACAATACCTCATTGTTTAGTCATTAGTTCATCCAACAATCAATTTACTTTGTAATCTTGATCTTGAAAGTACAAAAAAAATCATAACCTCTGTCATATTTTCACAACGAACCTCCAAAACCTCAAGGTACCACTATATTGCAAACACCATATTTTACAGTGTACCAAATAAATTAAGACAATTTCAGGGTCAAGTAAAATTTTGTGCGATTTAGTTTATTTCTCTAAATAGTATACCTCTAAAATAGCTCCCAAGAACCTGTAGCACCCAAAAAAGCAATTAATGACATGCTCAACAACATTTCAAGCAGTAAGGGTATGTTCCCTATGTTACAATAATGAACATTATGGGGGAGATTTACAAGGCCCTTGCGCCAATTTTGCGTTACTTTTAACATGGGAAAAGTGGCGCAAAAGTGGCACATGGGCCTTGTAAATCTGCCCCTATGTATGTTGAAAGACAGGGGGCAAACCGAAAACAAAAGTTTGTTTCTGACAATTGAAAATGCTCCCAATTATTAAAAAAATATTTAGCCATACAGATGCCCAAAAATTTGCGTCAACATTTAAAGCAGTATTGTATCAGTCACTAAAATTACGATGAGACATATTATGTTTATTGAAAGATAAGGGACAAACCCATAACAAAAAATAATTAGGACACATGAAAGTGTCCACAATTGTTAAAAACCCATCCAGGAATGCAGGTTCTCCAAACTAGGGTTATTTTACAACAGGGCTAAGTCTGTGTTCATATGCGAAGAACATGCCCTCCCAAAAAGTCACATTAATAGAAGTTCGTCCATGAAGTAAAAGGGATGGCAGCACCCAACATTTCTAACACTCAAGAGTGCCTTCAAATAACAAGGACCAATTTAGGGATGTGAGATCCATTAGATGAGGCTCTACCCCAACAACACACAATTATTACCCATGGTACGGATGCAAGCAGCAATTCCAGTGGTGCACTGTTGGTGTTCAACTTGAGCGCCATCTTTTTAGTTGTTTGTCTAGAGTTGCTATATAAACAATTGTGCATTACATATAGTCAACATAAAAAGAGGAATTCCATCCTAGGCACTTCAAAGTGGTGTGCTCTCTTGTGCACCATCTCTCTTTTTTTTATTTACCCAATTTTTATTGAGTTTTGGTAGTAATAGGTATAGCAAACACTGCTGGTCTAGTCAGCCGTTAATACCAGGTGCCAATTACAGTATAAAGCATTCCACAACAGGAGTACATGGTTCAATATACTCAAAGTCAATACAACCAAACAAGAGAGTAGATCGCAAAGACATATTGGGCGTTAATAAATAATTCATCTTAAATTCCTTACAGGCCAGTCATGAGGGTAAGTCCTGTGGCATCTTGTGCATAGGGCACTTGTAACAATCTACATACTTCCATATGTGAATTCAGAGGTTCCCTCCCTAATGGAAAAAGTAGACAGGCATCCAGTCACAACAGGGCAGCAGGTTTGCCAGACCATAAAAGCATCATCTCAAATAGGTCCCTGATCGTATGTCAGTGGGCCTTTAATTCCCATCCCTATCACTCATCCAGGGGGGCATCCTGTGTGTCCTGTAAATCGTGTAACATATTGCACCCACAAGTCAGCACTTGCAACCCTGCTGAGGCTTCTGACTTCCTCACTACGCAGCACAGCTGACTTGGCCCTGACCCACTTGATTGTCGCTGCGCACCAGTGTTGTAGTGATGGGAGTGGGATGGCCTTTCAGTGCATCGTGATGGCTCGGCAAGCGATGAGTATCACCAAATCTATGGAACAGTTGGACACCTTTTGCGCCTTCCTCCACCTGAATATCCCTAGCAGTGTCCCTCCATGGTATGGAGGTCATCACAACCCATCAGTGTGGTAAGTATATCTGTAATTCCAGACCACAGGATTACAGCATCTGGACTCAACCAGAACATGTCTATTAGATCCGAGTTGGGTGTGTGGCATCTTGGACAAAAAGAGGAGGACACCCCGAGTGAGATCAGCCCCGTGCAGTATGCTAAATTGAATGTACTATAATTTGGCATTATGAGATACACTGGGTGGGTAGTGTATGGTGAGTTCCCATTCCTTGGGCATTAGGACTCAACCTATGTCTATTTCCCAGAGTTGGGAGATGGGCAACAAAGAGTCTGTTGTTTTGTAAGCCAAATCTTTATCAAACCAGGTTACAAGTTTCCAACCCAGCCGCATGACGTGCTGGGTGTTACTCAGCGGGTGATGCCCTGGTTCGGTGTCCATGACACTCCACAGGCATCCTATCTCAGCTATCAGTGTCCCGTGTACCAAACAGTGACCCACCCGTAAGTCATAATCTTCCTGCGAATGACAAAAGGGTATCAACTCCCTGTCTCTAAATAGACCAACCGTTCCCTACCAATGCTTGTGTGGAACTGCGTGATGAAGCTCAGTCTAATGGCTGGAGTATATGGGATCATGTCTGGCATGAGCTTTAGGTCTTTCTTATAGCTCTGATAAGCAACTCTCACCAGGCCATTTGCCCCTTGGTGGAGCAACATTGATCCTGACATTTCTTCTGCTCTGCATGTCGGCAGTTCACCCACTTCATCAAACTGCTGCTCAGCCAACCATTATGCCGGCCATTGCAGCTGTGCTGCCAAATAATAATGTTTGACATTAGGCATGCCTAGGCCACCCTTTTCCACTGGCAGCTTCAGTCTACAAAGAGCCAACCGTCTCTTGCGCTTATTCCAAATGAACCCTCCCAGCACGGTATGCATCTCCATGAAAGTGGTGCAAGGCACAGCCACCGGCAGATTGTGAAAGTAATACACAAGGCAGGGAAGCATTACCATTTTGGAAAGCAATATTCGTCCTTGAACTGTGAGTGGGAGAGTTCTCAAGAAGGCCATCTGTGGATGTAAGGAGGACAGGGCCCTGGACAGGTTCCCCTCGATGAGATCTTTTGTAGAATGATAGATACAGATCCCTAGGTATCAAAATGCCCAAGGCTCCCGTCTCACCACCTGGTGTCCCGCCATGACCTGCTGAGGGGACAGTCTGGGCAGAGGGGGAAAACGCAGAATTTTTCCCAGTTAACTCCCAATCCCAGCACCACCGGTATCCTGCTAGTATCTCTTCTATTTCAGGAATCCCTTACAGATGTCCTGAATGTAGATCAGCATGTTGTCAGCATACATTGACACTATATGGACCTCATCATCCAGCAGAATACCCCAGGCATCCCCCCCTGGTGAAGCCGCTGGGCCAGTGGCTCCATTGCCAGGGCAAAGTGCAATTGGGAGAGGGGGCAGCCCCAACGAGTGTCCCTACTCATTGCAAGTGAGGGTGACACATATTTTCCAATTCTGAATTGGGTGGTTATCTCAGTATAAAAAAGGTGTATGTATCTTTGCAGTCTCCCCTCGATACCTATTTTTGACAGGGTGGCAATCACATAGTCCCAATCAATGGTGTCAAATGCCTCTAAGTCCAGCACTAAACGGCCGCATAGAGCCATCTCCCCAGGGCCAGTTCCATCATCCTGTTCAGCCTCTGAATGTTGAGTGTGGTGGATCTGTCTGGGATGAAACCATTTTTTTTCCTTGTTGTTAGAACCGAGAATCTCTAGTTGGCACAGGTATGCACTTGCGACAAGCAGGGACTCTCAATTCTAAGTCAGAGTAAGGGGATCACCCTTTCAAATAACCCCTGCTCACCCTTTAGGTAGTGTGGCGCAAGCAGTCAAGACTATTCTCAGGGCATCATAGGTTAAGCATTTGTGAACACATACAGTAATACAATGACACACCACAAATGGACACCAGTCAAGGTTATATCAAAAATAGGTTTCTTTATATAAGGCTTAGCACAAGAACAGAATAACGATTAAAATGACCACAGTATTATTTTAAAGTTCAATGTTCTTGTAAAAAGGCTTAAAATAAAAAAATTGGCTTCTTTTAGTCAATTCTGGTCGGGTCGCGGCGTCGGGACGCGGCGTTGGTACGGGACCTTCAGGGATACGTGCGGATGGCCCGGATCAGCTTGCAGAGTCTGTGGCATTCGGCGTTCGAGCCGTACCTTCGGTGCGGATAGGCGGCGACACTTCTCGGCGCCGTACAGCGTACGGGGAGGATCAGCGTGATGCGGCTTCTCGGCTTTGAGTACGGCACGGTGCAGTACGTTAGCAGCATACGGACCGTATCTGCGGGACAGCGAAGCTTGAGTCCGGCGTACAGGGTTCGGCAGCCAGGGTTGTACATCTCGAATCGGCGGGGAAGGTTAGGTGCGATGCGGCCGGGAGGGATACGGTGCGTACTAGCGCTTTTGGATCAGCGTAGACACACGGTGCCGGGTGGCAAAGACACGGCTTCGCGGCGGATGGGGTACGAGTCGTACTGGGGCCAAATCCAGCAGGAAACAAGCAAGAATTGTCCAGGCAACTCAGTTTTGGAAGGCAGATGAGTCCAATGGTCCTGGGACTCAGTTCAGGGGGCAAGCTCTTCTTCCAAGCCCTTGGTGATAGTTGAAAAACAAAGTGCAAAGTCTCTTTCAGTCTTTTCCTCTCCTTTCTCAGCAATGCACCAACTGCAGGCCAATCCCCCAGGTCAGGGAAAGTTACTCCTCCTTCAGCTTCTTCCAGGTCCTTCTGGTCAGCCAGAGTTTCTTCGTGGTTCAATCAGGATCTGATTTCTTAGGAGCAGGGCTCCTACATTTATACCAAGTTTCTTTTGTCTTTACAGGCCAGGGGGGCCTTTGCATAATCCCAGTCCAGTTCTTTTCAGTGAGGAGCACTTTGTTGTTGGGACTCTGGCTTCTTCTTTCAGCAGGCAGGGCAGAGACATCAGACGCTCCCCAGGGGGTGGAGCCACCATTGTGGGGGCAGAGCACTGCCCTATTCAGAGTCAAGGTGCACTCCTCCCACCCATCCTGGTGTAATCTCTCTATTCATCACCTGGTAGCCTCAGCCTGTCTCCTGGAACTTCCCAGCCCTGTCACTCAAGCTACACACAAAGAAGACAGCCCTCCCCTCCAGAGGCGGACTGAGATGGTTAGGCACGCAAAGGCTAACTTTCTAAAAGTAGCATTTGCAAACCCAGGATATTAAAATAACCTTTGCTAAAAGATGTATTTTATTATTCTGAGTTCAGGCATACTAAACATGAATTTCTACCATGCTTCCTGAGCCTGCTAGGATTATAGAGTGTTATAATGTAGAAGCCCATTCTGGCTTATGGAGAGCAGGTAGCCTTACAATAGTGAAAAACGAAAATGGCTGTAATTCACTATTAGGACATGCCACACACCTCAGGGCATGTCCTACCTTATCCTTACAATGCACCCTGCCCTAGGGCCTACCATAGGGGTGACTAACATGAAGGTAAGGGAAGGTTTATGGATTGGCCAGTGGGGACACTTGCCCAGTCAGCATGACAGTACCAGACTGCATGCAGGTTCTGCAGTGGCAGACCTTAGACACATTTTACCAGGCTGCTGTCATGCCCCGCGGTCATGCCCCTGAGACGCAGATAGTATTTAAAGTGTGAAGGGCGTGCTAACGCTGCTTAGCGTTCTTGCAGATAGCCCATTTCCGTCCCCTCGAAGATTTGCCTGACTTCCGGTTTGATTGTGTTTCCTGTTTCCGGTTACTGACGAGTCGAAGTAACCGAGTGCTGGTGTACGCGTTGTTCCTGGTTCGGAGTGGCGTTTTTCGTGCTTACAGAAGCGGCAACAATTACCGCTCGATTCCTTCTAGTTAGTGTAGCTTTCCCGGCTGAATTCCCCGTTACCAAGTAAGGTCTCGGAGTCCGTGCCTTTTCTTCTGTTGTTTTCCGTGGGTCCTGTGGGTCCTGTTCCACATGTTGTTCGGTTGTGCAGACTCCTTGGGCTAAAACTTATATTGGTGTTCTGTTGTACTTAAGAGTGGAGCCTGAAGTTAAGGCGCCTCTCGGTCTTTATTTGGCCGGAGTGATATCTGTTCCTGGTGGCATTTATTCTTTCATATTATGGACCCTTGAATATATCGACCTTCCCTTAAACAAGAAAGGCATTTCCCACACTTGATCATGCATTACGTTCCCTTATACGTATTGTAGGTGGTGTTATCTAGCGGGGACCATAGAGCACTGTATTAGGTTGCAGCATTATTATACAGACAACACGGTAATCCTTATTCGCAACTCTGGAGATAAGGTGGGGGACAATTGTTATTTATGAATGCCTGACCTATGATTATCCGTCCCTTTTAGCCCTAATGTAACCCAATCACCTTCCGTGTAAGAGAAGAAGAAGAAGTTAGTTAGTCTCCCTCCCAGTTCGCTTGGAGAGTAAGGGGTGAGGTATAGTATCTTCACATATTACACTCATTCTCAAAGGGACTGTTGAATCGTTTCACTTATGTCTTATCATGGGATTTTCCTGTAGAGTAAAGTACAGATATTCATGCTGAGAGTTCCAAGAGAGAGGAAAGATAATCGTGGTAGGTTTATCTAATCTCGAGGGTTCACATGTTGGAGGTCATTGGAAATTGATGCACAGTAATAAAGACTTTGTTTTACAGCCGGAAGTTCCTGCCTTTAACCCTGCCGTGGTCCACCCACAAGACCTGCCTTTCTCCCCGCCTACCCTTGTTTTGTTTCCCTGTTTTCCCCTAGCGTGTCCTCCGTACTCTAGTGTCTGATAGAGTCGGAGGGCCGCAGGGGACGACTGAGGACTTCTCTCCAGGATTCCTGACGCTCCTGTGGAACATACTCAGCGATCCTTACAGCTGCTTCTGTGGGTGGCACAACCAGTGCTGCAAGCCCACTAGCAGCATTTGGATATACAAGCCCTTGGCACCGCTGGTGCACTCTACTAGGGACTGATAGTAAACCAAATAAGCCAAACATGGAAGTCAATTCACATAATACATTTTACCATAGGGAGAGCATATGCACCTTAGCACTGGTCAGCAGTGGTAAGGTGCCCAGAGTCATAAAACAGCCAACACCAGGTCAGAAAAAATACAGGAGGAAGGCAAAAAGTTTAGGGATGACTCTGCAAAAAGGGCCAGGTCCAACACTTGTGTACCAGATGTGACATGTGTTCCAGTAGGTGGAGTGCCACTACCTTCCTAAGGATTTTGTAGTCCATCCCGAGCTTTGGATCTTTGTCACGTTTTACCAGTGATATCAACAGGGACTCTTGTATAGAATGCAGTAGTCTCCCTTCACTCAAGGTGGCGTGAAAGGATCATAGGCCTTATAGAAATAGGCAGGAAAGCCATGCAACCCTGGAGTTTTGAGCATATCTGCACCCCCTATCACCCCGCGTATCTCCTGCACCACAAATGTGGTGTTAAGCTACGCACACACCAGATTGTCAAAAGCAGGCAGATCCAGTCCAGCTAGGAAATTTGTGATGTCTGACTGGAGCTCCATCAGCGGGGGGTCAGACAAACTGTGGTAAAACATTGTGAAGGCTTCATTAATGGCCACCTGGCTAGTGTGCACCCGGTCCAGGGGGGTCTCCTACCATCGTGATGGGTGGGCCACCATCGCCCTGTGAAGGAGCCAGGCCAAGAGACACCCTAACTGATCTCATACCATTTACATCTTAGCTTGGTATGCTTTAAAGTCAATGCATTGCAATTGTTCAATGAGATGTGCATGATGTTTCAGAGTATCTGTCAGTGTGGGAAGCGCTGCAGGGTCTAACCTGGCTACTTTCTTCTGCAGTCGAAATAGAACCTCCATCTGCTGCAAATCCCTGTGTAAAGTAGCTCTCGCCCCTACTAAAGCCCCCATTCAGTTGCCCCTTAGTACTGATTTCAACGCCTCCCAGTCCACTATCCTAATGGTGGTTGTGTTCCAGTTATCTGCAAAATAATTGGATATGGATTCCCTCATTTCCTCACGAAACGCATGGTCCTCTAATAATGCTGGCTTCAGCCTCCAGGTGGGGACTGGGGGTCGTGGCACACCCATCCAATATGTTCTTGCAGAGGGTTGTGGTCTGAGAAAGTCTTCCCCAGGTATTCTGCATCTAGCACCTGTGCATGCAGTGTGTAGTGACAAAACAAGCGATTCAGTCTAATATGCAGGTCGTGTACTGCAGAGTAGTAGGAGTACTCACTGGTCTCCAGATATAGTGTCCGCCAGCTGCCCTGGGGGGACCAGTGAACAGCCCATTGTGTGAGGCATGCTGCTCCACCCACCACTGGAGAGGACGGCAGTAGGGGGGTGTGAATGATCAAGGCGCAGCTCTTGGACACAGTTAAAATCCCCACCCAAAAGCCTGGGGATATGGGCCCCCACCTAGTGAAAACCAGGGACTGGCACACCAGAAAGGCTGGTTGGGCTATATTCGGTGCATATACACTACTCAGTAATACGGGCTTCCCATCGAAGAGCCCCTTCACGAAGACGTACCGCCCCTCAGGGTCTGTATCAGTATCCAATGGTCTAAATGAGACCCCCGGTTGGACCCACACAAGGGCTCCCCTCGTATAACCCGAATAGACAGTTCTAAAGCATTGTCCCTGCCATCGATTTTGTAATTGGGTCTCCTGTCCCGTGCACATGAGTTACTTGCAACAATGCTATTTGTGCCCCATGCCTCCTGATGTATTATTGAACCGTGTGACTCTTCCTTGTCATCCCCATTCCTTTGACATTCCAAGACAACATATCAATACTTTAATTCATGTGTAGTGTGCTGGGGGTGTGGGTAGTGAGGTTGGGGGAAGCCCCCCCAGAACAGCATGGTAATACCCATCCTGAAGTTAATTCTGGGGGAGCTATCACCCATAATCGATGTCCCACCAATCAATTATTATTATTATTTCCATTTATAGAGTGCACAGCTACCCAACGGGTTTCACGGCGCTGAGTATTGGCAGAGATGCTGCTGGGATCAGGCAAGAATTAGAATAACCAGGTTTTAAATTGTTTGTGAAATAGCAGCAGAGAAGTGCACTGTTTTAAGAATTCAATGGATCAATGGATCTGCATCACCAAACGAATCATGAACCTTCAAAACCACCATACCAGAGTGATATCCAATGGGATAACTGCCCAAACAGTGAACAAGATCCCTACTAAGGGGAGCATACCAGCTACGCCTGCCCATGCCAAGGCGTGCAGGGGGGGCATGCCCTGCAACACCACTATGAGTGATCTATAATCATATATTTCTGGTGGTAAAATCTACAATATGAAACCAAACAACTAGCAGCAGACAGAAAGCAGTGGCAACCCATAACTACTGCAAGATCGTTCTCTACCATATGGCTGGATGGCTACCACAGTGCTAACATATCATTCACAACTCCAGGATCTTCTGCATCAACACCCCATCCCACCCCACCTTCTGCCTCCCTCCTCTCCCCAGACAGTGCCAGCACCATCACACTCAGGTGGAAACAATGCAGCAATGTGGGGTTGAGCAGCAACATACAAACCATTAGGGTAAACAGGAGGAGCATTCAATAGAGACCCCCCAACCCTGAGCACACACAAAGTTCTGTGAATCTTGATGGATCAAATAATGTGGTCTGGTGTGTGGAGGGGTGATGTCCGAGAGGGACAACAATGCAATACTGTGATGGGAGGACCCAGCGTCCACATCTGAAGGGGGATCCTCCATGGACTGTACTTGTGGGGACTGATGTTCTGCCCAAAGCTAGGCGGCAGTGGACTCCTGCATCATCTTTTGAGTTGTTTAAATATGATTACCATGTGAACGATCTTGCATTATGCTTAATCAGCATAAAAAGAGGGCTTCCTTTATAGGCAAGTACACCATATTTGTATAGGAAAGCGCTCTTCCTTAACTGAGGGGTGATAGTCATGCAAACTACAAGATGATTATAAGGGTTATTTGGTACATTTAAAAGTCATAAAGCATGTAAATGATTGTCTCAGCGGCATGCAAAAAAAGCATGAAACATAAAACATTTTCCTGCTGTGTGAAAATTTCAGCAATGACATAGGACCTCGCATAAGCAAATAAAGGAAAACTTTACTCTAAAGCAAGATGAAAGCCTTATCTGATAAGGATACCTATTCCATGTAGCTATGCAAACTTTCATTACAATTTTTGTTTTGGATTCGCCACCTGTCTTTTAAATGATGTAAAATACAAGTTGGGTGGTATATTTAAATGTTATATAAATATAAATATATATATACATATAGTAGTTTAATATTCAATGAGTCAATTATGGATGCTAGTAAATTTCAATATATGTTGGTATTTTAGATTTTAGAGTGTGTATTGTGTTGAGTACTAAGGCCCTCATTAGAGTTTTAAGGACAGCTTGGTGTCTGCCAAGGTGAAAGTGATAATAACCTCTCTTTCCTTGGCTCACTATCACCAGCCATGTTTGGAAATCTCTGCCTGCCTGGTGACACCTTTCTTTTTACCACTTTAATGTGGAAATATGTAATTTTCAATGTTTTTGAGTGGATTTCAGTTGCAAAACATGAATACACATCACACCAATGTGGTATTTGCAACACCCCCTTCAAATACCAAATAAAATAATTTTGTGGTTCCAACTTCATTTTAGGAGTTGGTAACATTTACTGAGTCCTAAAATGGGATTAATACAATAAAACTAATTCCAATCACAAACTCAGCAAGGCTTTCTACATCTGAACCTGCATCCCTAAACCAGATTGTATTATCAATAGAAATCCTAGATCTATAATCACTATGTCAAGTGATCAATCAGAACTCTCGGTAGAAGTATATCTAGGACACCTAGTTTACACCACAGATATACTGTGTCCACCTTAAATCCTATCTAGTAATCTTTTTTACCAATAATTTAGGGGCTGCCTTTTAACACCCTTTTTGTAAATAAGCATTATTATGATAGCGTTGTCCTTCTTACATTTTTCTGACCGACAGACTAATATTATGGAGCTACTTCCTATGAAGCCTTATACCTTTATTTTGTCCTTCTGTAGGATCAAAATATTGATCTTGAATCAATTTGTGTAGATTTCTGCATGTATTTCTGTGTCCCTTCATTTAAGTATAGCCCCAGCTGAACAGCCAACATAATTCTTTAACAACTGCCTTAGTTTCTACATTGTCAAAATCACTTGATTTATGAATTCACAATATGTTATGTCTCAGTCAAAGTTTGTATACCATACAACAGTTTACCCGTTTATCATGCTGTTTAGTCATAGAGTATTGTGACTAGTATTCCCTCCCTTTTCCTTTGGCAATTAATTCATCTCTATAGGAGAGCACTCATATTACCAGATGGTCATAATTGATTGAACATATTATTATATGGAGGCAAATAGCATAGTAGAAATATTGACATAATCTATAAGAGAATACTCTCTTACGCTTTTTGTGTATCTGAGGAAGGAATATCCCCCTTTGCTCTCCCAATAAAAATTACACAGTTCAATTTAGGTAATTCTAGCAATAGTTTTTTATTATGTATCAATTTTTGAAATAGGAGAGTAGTCTCTATTTCCTTGTTCCATATGTTTTTCTTTATTTTTCCAGAGTTTAATTAACAACAGAAAAATCTTTCGGCCTGATTCACAAAGGTAAACTTACACAATTGTATAGGTTTGCTCTTTTTCAGTATTCATCAAATTGCAAGTTTACATAAAGTTTACAAGTGCGGAGACTCCACAGCCAGGGCAGAGACCTCCACACATAAAAAGATAGGTTAGGCCTCACCCATGTGCAGGTATTATGCTCACTCAACCTCTTAACCTCTGGGAGCTGTTGAGTTGTGATTTCAGCAGCAGCTGGGGTTTCACACAGCACACTCTCTCAGTTTTTCAGAGCTGTTCTAATTACAATGCAGATAAAAATGCATTTTACAATTACATTTCCAACAAGTGCACTGGAATTGCAGGTAACCTAGTAAATCTGTCATCAAACTGTGCAATTTTCCCATGTCATTGGATGTTTGATTTGTCCACCATCTGACAATGAGTTCATTTTTAGAAACAGAAAAAATACACATTCTCTAAACATAAAAATTGTTTGCAATGCAACAAACGTAATTATTGATATGGTAGCTACATTCCCTTGAAGTATCCATGATTTATTTATGGTTGGCATATTGTGATTTACACATGCCTTTTGAGAGGAGAATTTGGAGACAGATATTTACTTGGTAATTTTTTACATATTTGCATAGGTATATGCTAAACATGGTCATCCATTGTGTTTTTTAAATATTTTACAATTTCACATTGTAGGATTCAGTGCTTAAGCTTTGCACTCCTGGATCTTAAAAGGAAGTGTATCTTAACCCTGCAAAAACCAAGTGTGGCACTACAATTCTGCTCACAATTCTATATGAAATTTGATTGAGCGTACATTTGGGCTGTTGAAAAGTCATTTTCCCTGTCTCCAAAAATGTGGTGTGGCACTCCAATATACACCAGAGAAAAGCTGAAAGATAGTAGCAACATGTGTTATATTGCACAACATGGCACCAGAAAGAGGAATACCCATCATCACCCTCAGGATGGCTGAAGGGCAGGAGAAGGAAGAGCATGGTGGGCAGAGTCCAATGGGAATTATTTTTAAAGTATAAAATTCAATGTACTATAGAAAAGAGACGCAACAATGTTGATTTTATATTTATGTTTAATTACCTTAAGAGGCGTAGCTAACCACCTAAAATGGCGGATGCAGATAATAGAGGCTCCGGACCCAGGGGATAATAATCGTGTCAAATCACCGTGCAAAGTGCCGCATCAAGCCTATACTCCCTGCACTATTGCCTCTGTAGGGGGCGACCATTTGGATTAGACAGGGGTGCCCATTTACTGAACTAGAACGGCGCACTGATGACCAAGGGAGATATATACTGCTGCGAGGGATGCTTGATGGATTGCCAGTGGTGTTAGGCAGCATTTACGCCCCAAACTTTGATCAGTTTTTTAGTAGACTAAGTATACTGTTGGCTGGATGGGATACGTACACGTGGTTACTGGGTGGGGACTGTAACTCAGTGATGGATATTTTGGTAGACAGGTCATACCCTCCCCTAAATGGAGTGGGTGCCATAAAGCAAGCTGAGGCCCTATGCAACTGGACTGCTGGGTGGACACTGGGAGACGTCTGGAGAATGCTGAATCCAGCAAGCATGGAATGCAAAGTGCCACATCGAGCCTATACTTCCTGCACTATTGGTGCTGTTCACCCGGATGGAGGTTCTCCCCGATTTCCCCGCCGGAAAAATCAATGCTGCCGAGGAGATCACCTGAGGCGGGGCCTACTGGCGCTGGGGCCTAGCTTCCGGTGAAAAGCATGTGCTGGCATATCGTGTGCCCTGACTGCCCCAGTGACACCATATACCTGTGGCCCGAGATTGGAATAGCGACTGTCCCTACATTGATGTCGGCACCTGCCCGGTCCCTGAGAAGCTGTACTGCGGAGTAAAGACGTGCTCGCCCCCCGGGACAGGCGCCCTGCGGCGGTACCCTCATAGCTCATTCCTGGTGAGTGCGTGCAACTCGCGCCTGCCATCCGCACCCACAGACTATTGCCGCACAGAGGGAAGGAGAGTGCTACACAGAACGGGAAGGCGACCCTGGCCCTGCTGGACTTGGCCCCGGCTGGCCCTGCAGGAGAGAATAGCAGGTAATCGGCCTGCGGGACAAGCTTGCCTGGTGTGTGGGACGGTGGGTCTCCTGGTGACATGAGACGGCGTGGGTGAGGCCGGAACTGCTGTGCGGCTGGACCTGCGAAGTGGGGTACCCGGAGTGAAACACTGACCTATTGCCGCTGGCCAAGGGGAACGCTGGAGACAGACTTCACCAAGCGGCGGTGGATGTAGAGCCGCACCGTGCTGTGTCACATTCCCGGACTGCCCACAACTCAGCACACTACATGAACGGGACAACAGGGCCTGAGGGCTGATTGTGGCACCGTGACTGCCGGAACAGCTTGACAACATAGGCGCGTATACGCTGTGAGGCATTTTGGGGCGAGGCAATATCTTGTGACTACTCCCTGCCGAAAGTGCTGAGGGCACCATCCCCCAGTGAACATAGGGTGGTGTAGATGCGAGGACCAGCTAACCTATGATGCCTTCTCCTCCCTACAATACTGCATGACCTCCACTGCGATTGCATGGTAAACCCACACTGGGAGCTACAAATCTGTGATTTTCACTGGGGAGGAGAGTACTGGGAAGACATCGCTCTTGAGAAGCCCCGAACGTTGTGTCCGTACTGACCGGCCGGCCTGCTGATCCGCTCCCTTCCCCTCCTGCCATCCTGCCTACATGAGTGCCCGGCAAGGGCATAGGTGAAGTCAAGAACCTGAGGGATATGCACGAATCCCTGAAAGGCCCACTAAGCCTCGCATGAGTCCAGAAGGGAGTGCAGACAACCCAGAACCACTGTGAGCATTCATAAGCTTGTCTGCGACATGATTCACCTTAAGCTGCATGGCGCAATCAAACCTACTTCAGAACCCTGGCTATCCACTGTCCAGACTGACCTCATTAGTTTCTACCATCCCCTGTTGGCTCGGATGCATGATCTCTAGAGTGCACGTCTGCCTTACCTGAAGCATAAGAGCTGCATATCTTGTTGCTATGCACAACTGTGTCTACTCACAACTAGGAGGGAGAGCAGGTGTGAGCAATGGGGTGGGTTAAGGGGAAAAACCCGGACACAACCACCACTAATAGTCATCTTGCCGAGGACCCAGATAATCCTACCCGGCCATCATCGCCAAGCTTCATTCCCTCCACCAACACGGAGGCACCCCAAGATAAGCTGGACTTGATCCTACAGGAAGTCAGGGAATCCCAAAAGGCAATTGAACAGCAGATCGGATCGTTAACAACCGGTTTCACACTACTTAAGGCTGATCACGCCAAACTGGCTGACACGGTGAAATCACACGGGAAAACCCTGAGAGAAGTTAAACCCCAAGTTCAGCGACACGCAAAGCAAATACAGCAGCTGCAACAGCAAGTCAATAGCCTTCAAGACAGGATCGAAGACGCAGAAGGCAGGAACCGCAGGAACAACATGCTGGTCATCGGGCTTCTGGAACGCAGGGAGGGCCCCAATGCCGCTGACTTCATGGAGCACTGATTTGGGGAATATGTGACCCCAGAGGGCCTTTCACCCATTTTTTGCATAGAGAGAGCCCACCGGATCCCTGCTGGCAAACCAAAAGCTAGAATGCCACTGCGACCCTTAATAGTCAAGATAATGAACGACAAAGATCGAGATGTGCTACTACAGAAGGCACAGGAACGGACACAGATCCAATTTGAAAATCCTCGGATATCATTGTAGCCCGACTACACAATAATGGTACAGCGCCAGATGTCCTCTTTCCAAACTGTAAAAAAGAAACTGCATGCCCTGAATCTTAAATATGCACTGCTATTCCCTGCCCACCTAAAAATAATTCAAGAGCAAAAAAGATATTTTTTTGACAGTCCAGAGGATGCAGAGGAATGAATCAAAGTGATGGACCCAGTTTCAAGCTCCAGAACTTCATCCCGCAATCTACCAAACAGTCCTAAATGAACTCAAGGCCGCAGTTCACTTTGCAATACCAAGGGACTACAAAAACCACCCACCATACATTCGGACTCGGAGAATGTTCCCATCAGTGACACTTCAAATGGCAGATGATTTGCAGGGTTGAATAGCATGGCTTGGATCAGAACCTCAGCCACTAGGCCGCAGGAGCAGAGGACTCTCAATGAACGCTCCTTATGAACGAATGTATCCTTTCTTCTACGCACCATCACTGTTATTAACTGCAAATGCAAGGGCAGTACAGGGCCTACCGGGCTTTATAGAAGCTTGCGAAGCCAGCCACTGCTAATGCAGAATGTGTCAGCTGTTAATGTACAAGATATAACCCCAGCTAATGCTTGATATATGAACATATGGCATGACAATACATTCTTTTCTTTCCTTTAGGTAGCACCATGGGTGATTAGTAATAAGAGAGCAATAAAATATCCCCAGGTTCCGTTGAGCTTACAAAGCTAATATTTGTATGTAAACAACATGACAGATGGTGGCAACCACCCCCACAATGTGTACACACCGTATCGATGTAGCATTACTTGTATAATTCTGTTCTTTGTTTGACCCAGCATAGTTCAACGGCTGAGCCATTTATTACAAGTTTGAAGGGGATTTGGAAGTACTGGCCTGCAACAGGGGATTGGCTCCAAGTTTGGGGAAGCGGCGCTTACACTACTGATATATGCATCACAACTCCACTACACCAGGTTCCTATAATTTAATCTCCTGGAATGTGCAGGGGTTCAGATGAGTACACAAGAGGTTTAGGGTCCATGCGCAGCTCCTTAGGTACAAGGCGCAGATAGTTTTCATGCAAGAATCGCACCTCACCGAGTCAGAAGCCTGGAAGGTTCGTAAGAAGTGGAGGGGACAGAAATTCTCTACTAACTACTCAGCCTTTGCAAGGGGGGGGCGACCATTTGGATTAGACGGGGTGCCCATTTACTGAACTAGAACGGCGCACTGATGACTAAGGGAGATATATACTGCTGTGAGGGACGCTTGATGGATTGCAAGTGGTGTTAGCCAGCATTTACGCCCCAAACTTTGATCAGGACAAATTTTATTGCAGTGTTGGCTGGATGGGATACGTACCCGTGGTTACTGGGCGGGTACTGTAACTCAGTGATGGATATTTCACTAGACAGGTCACACCCTCCCCTAAATGGAGTGGGTTCCATGAAGCAAGCAAGCTGAGGCCCTATGCAACTGGACTGCTGGGTGGACACTGGGAGATGTCTGGAGAATGCTGAGCCCAGCAAGCAGGGAATACTCCTTTTTCTCGCCAGTCCATCTACTCCACACACGGATAGATAGATTCCTCTGCTCTGTAAACCATGCCACACACCTAGCCAAGACCTTCACTGACCATAATCCCCTAAAGATCCGCCTTACATGGGGCAGAGTGCCCACCCCGGTCCCCACATGGAAGCTATGGCCCAGATGCTAGAGGACACTCCCTTCCACAGTACGCTATCCACAGCTATCACAAATTATTTTTTAGAAAATTGGAACCCTGTCTCCTCAAACCTGGTTGAAGGGGATGCGCTTAAGGTGGTGGTGAGGGGTACTGCGACAGGTGCCACTGTTGGGGCCAGGCAGGAAATACACAAAAATCTTATCAGAGTAGAACATTTAATGACTGAATTGGAACAGGCAGCAGTGGGCGACCCGACTAAACAGGATTCACTGCGAGAAGCGCGCATAGAGCATGTCGACCTGCTAGAAACTCTCCGGGTAATAGATCACAGAGTGTGCACTCAGCTGAAGCACACTGAGGCTGACAAATCTAGGACACTGTTGGCTATAATACTGTGGAACAACCCAACACCTCCCGCAATTCACCACAATATTGTTCCAGGGATGGGCATGGTCCAATCACAGCGAGGCATAAACATTGTGTTCTGCAACTACTATAGCATACTGTACAGTGTACCCACACACATTGACGACTCACAGGTTGACAACTTCCTGGAGTGTCTACCCTGCCCGTAACTCACAGCAGACACCCAGAAGAGCCTCTTGGGTCCAATTACAAGAATGGAAATAAAGGCAGCTAACTTAGGACTCCCGCGCAACAAACCGCCAGGCCTAGATGGCCTGCCAATAGAATTCTTTGACTCTTATACAATAAGGCACTGGAATTGGGTCAACTCCCGTACACTACTATGCAGGCACTGGTGATATCACTCCCCAAGCCAGGTCAGGACGGCGCAGATTTATCAGGCTACCGCCCATTGTCACTCTTAGCATCAGAGTATGAGATCTTAAGTAAGATCTTGGTGAACCAGCTCCTACCCCACTTGCATAAATTGATACACAGGGAAGAATGCGGCTTTCTACCGGCACACAGCACGTCATTAAATATCAGACGGTTACACCACATTATGGCTACTACCCCTGCAGAGTATGTTAATGCAGGTTGCATTGCGTTGGACCTGTACCAGGCTTTCAACACCATCACATGGGGTCATATGAAGTCCTGAAGAGGTATGGGCTCCCCCTTGAGTACCTCTGCTGGGTTCGGCTGTTGTACACAGCCCCTACTACGAGAGCATGCACTGGCAGCCGCATATCACAAGAATACACAGTACATCGAGGCACAAGACAGGGCTGCCCCCTCTCCCCCTTATTATTCGTTCTTGCTATAGAGCCGCTGGTGCTTGCGCTACGGCAGACGGCTGAACGCCTGGGGATTCCTATAGGAAATACAACCCACTTAATATCAGCATATATTATTGTATACCTATGGGATCTCACAAACCTATTTGAGCCCCTCCCCACTAATTTTTCCAACTTTGAATGTGTTTCCGGTCTTGCCGTTAATGAAGGGAAGTCGAATGCCTTCTTCTTGCATGAAGGTCCCCGCCCAGACGTAATTAATTTTGGCAAATATAATATACCGGTGGCACGTAGTACATTAAATTACCTGGGTATTCATATATACAGATCGCACGCGGATCAGCTCGATGGCAATCTGATGAAAGCAATTAGTGCAGTGCAGTAAAGAGTACCATTCTGGTCGACACTTCCGCTATTGGTAATGGGGCGAGTAGCTATTTCCAAAATGGTGGTCCTTCCCCGCTGACTATATTATTTTGCTAACTTGCCAATACTAGTCCCACCATCCATATTTAAGTCGTAGCCACACTACTGTTGGATCTCCTGTGGGGGGCCTGTTGCCGGAGGGTGAGTCTTAAAAAACTACAATTGGAACCGCATAAAGGAGGGCTGGGAGTGCCAGACTTCAGGGCACTCTATTATTATTGTAAGCTGCAATGGCTATCCTACTGGAATGCGGGCAGGAATTTACAAGAAATAGGCTATACCACACAGGACATTGATCGAGGATCACTGTACACATGGTTGCTGCTAAAAAACAAACTCCCCCCACTTGCACCACCACTGTTCAAGACGGCACTTCAATGTTTGAAAAAAGTGCTGCTCTACACACCCCTCTCCATTCCCTATGCTGGGAACATCCCACTGCTGGGGATACCAACCCCTGGTGGCAGACTCACAAAGAATAGACTGCAGGCCTTGGCTGAAGTGGGAGTGGACACAGTAGGCGCCTTGTTTAGCGACAACACCCTTCTGGATCATGACAACTTCATGCATGCCGCAGGGGCGCCAGGTCACCTCTATTTAACGCATGCCATGGTGTTACATTATGTAAACAAGAATTGGGCTCCCCCAGCGGCAAGAGCCTCCGCTGCATGAACTAGTTCCTATATTATATTACATGGGTGAGGGGTGACATCTCATCAAATGGCTGTATATAGGTATACGCACCCAGGCATCAATTCCGCTCACCAACTTGAGAGGGAAATGGTCGGAAACTATTGCTCGTGACATATCTGATAAAGCATGGGCAAGTAAACTGGAACACCCCAAATTAGTGTCTCGAAATGCAAAATTCTAATTTATACAATGCATGGTCCTGCATAGATCCTATTGAACCCCGCGCAAACTACAGCGAATGTTCCCAGACACCAAACACTGCTGTCCACGCTGTAAGACCAAAGAGGCGGGATTCATACACAGGCTGTGGGCCTGCCCTCACCTTAGCGACTACTGGGAGGGGGTGCATGGCGCTGTGAGGGAGGTCACGCACTTACAGATTGAAGACAACATAACTGAATGCCTGTTAGGGCTCCGCAAACGCACAGGTGCCCAGAAAGTCCAGCTTCACTTCCTAGATCTTGCCTTTATATTAACCATCGGATCTATAACGATTATTATTATTATTATTATTATTATTATTATTATTATTATTATTATATATGAATTTGTTAAGCGCACAGCTACCCATGGGTTTCCCGGCGCTGGAAGCACAGAAGTAAGGAGAGCAAGCAGGAGTGCAAAGAGCGGGATTACAAGGAAAACAGCCAGGTTTTTACTCCTTTGCGGAATTTAAGATAGCATGTTTCAGACCGCAAAGGGATGGGAAGCGAATTCCAGAGCGAGGGCGCCAAGTAAGCAAAGGAGCGCCCACCAACTCTAGCACGCTTAAAACGGGGAACAGAGAATCTGCACTGAGAGGAGGATCTGAGAGTGCGGGAGGGACAATATTGATGAACTAAGGTGGATAAATAGTGAGGGGATTTTCCAGCTTTAATACGGTGCATAAAGCATAAAGCTTTGAATTTGGACCTAGATTCTATGCGTAGCCAATGCAGGCTGCGCAGAGAGGAGGAAACAGACGTGGTTCTAGGCAAATTACAGAGTAAACGGGCAGCCATGTTCTGGACCACTTGAAGCTTGCGGGAGACCTCCTTGCCGGCACCCAGGAGTAGAACATTACCGTAGTCCAGCCGCGATGTCACTAAGGCATGGACCACTGACTTCTGGGTGTCGAGGGGAAGCATCCATGTGATCTTCCTCAGCCACCTGATGATGGTAGTACAGGTGGCTGCGACTTTCACCACATGTTGCCTCATAGATAACTGATTGTCAAAGAGGACCCCGAGATTACGTGCTGTTGTTGCTGGGACCGGCAATGGTCCCATTTGCTGAGGCCAATGTTGCGGGCCCCAGAGAGCGGAGTCTGGCCGGAACAGGAGCAGCTCCGTTTTGACGCCATTTAGCTTCAATTTATTAGTCAGCATCCAATTGGCGATATCAGTGAGCCCAGAACGAAGAGAGGAGGAGGGAGAATGCTGATTGGAAGAGAGAGAGAAGATGATTTGAGTATCATCTGCGTATGAGAAGATAGATAGTCCAGATTGTTCAGCAAGGAAAGCAAGAGGTCTGACGTAAAGATTAAAGAACAACAGACTAAGAATAGAACCCTGGGGGACACCATACGGGGCGGTATGCACAGTGGACACCGAAGAAGGGGAGAAAACCTGAAAAGTGCGATCAGAAAGAAAATTGGAAATCCAAGGAAGTGCGGAACCACAGATCCCGACAGACCTCAAGGCAGAAAGAAGGATGGTATGGGAGACGGTGTCAAAAGCAGCATTCAAATCCAAAAGGATGAGTGCCACCGTCTCCCCACTATCAACCTGTCGTCTGACTGTCTCCGTGACTCCCAGAAGGGTGGACTCAGTAGAAAAGCCCGCCCGAAAACCTGATTGGGAAGGGTGAAGAATGTTTGCTGATTCCATGTGAGTGGTTAGGTGACGATTAACATGCTTCTCTAACACCTTCGAGAGGCAGGGAAGTAAGGAGATGGGTCAAAAATTGGCTGGGTTGCTGGGGTCAGCATTAGCTTTTTTCAAGAGCGGGACAACCATCACATGCTTCCAAACGTTGGGGACGGTTGCCTCAATGAGAGAGGCATTCAGGAGAGTCAAGATATAGTCAAGTGGAACGGAGGCTAGAGTACAGAGAATCTGCGGGGGCATGGGATCCAAGGGAGAGACAGATTTGATCTCTGCCAGCAGTTTCTGGAAAATGGGCATATAAATGAGTTCCCACTTATCTAAAAGGGGAAATGGGGACCGAACAGGATCATCCTGAGGGGATGGTTGGTCATGATTCTGTATAAGTGAGCTAGATAAAGCAAATGATGCAACTCCGAAACCCGCATAAATGTTATCGATTTTCTGCGTAAAGAAGTCCGCCAGGGAATTACATTGAGTGCTATCCAGACAGGGGGCTTTGGGAGCACATGACATACCCGATAATTCCTGAACTGCTTTAAAAAGAGCTTTGGGGCGATTCTGAGCTTTCAGTATCGTGTTGTTGACGTGATTGGCCCTGGCAGTCTTGCATAGAGCGTGATATTTATGTAGTGCAGGTTTGTAGTTTTCTTTATCTGCAGGAGAGTAGTTTGACCTCCAAATACGCTCCAGTTTTTTGCAGCGGGACTTCTCTATTTGTAATTGTTCAGTAAACCAAGGGGCAGGGGGGTGAAGAAAATGTTGCTTACATTTATGAGCTGGGAGGCAAAGGTCAATTGCAGAGGTAAGCCAGGTGTTTATCGTCCCAACATCGTCCGTAGAAATGTTAGAAAAAGGAGGCATGGTCTTTTCAAGGGAATTATTAAGGTGCTCCAGATTGAGTCTTTGCCAATTTCTACGGATTCTAAGGGAATGAGGGTTGTCAAGAGGGCAGGTTGCACCCGCCATCTTAATGAGGAACTCTACAATAAAATGGTCAGACCAAATAATCGGTCTGGGGGGTAGGCAGGTTACAGTAACTTACAGTATCCAAATTAGCAAAAATTGGATCTAGTAGATTGCCGCCTTTATGAGTTGGACCGGAGTTCAGAAGACTTAAATTGAGGGCGGCAAAATCCTGTATAAGATGAGCGCTAGTAGAGCATAGGGTGTCGTTGAGATGGATGTTCAAATCACCTAGTGACAGGAAATTATTAGATTCCAACAAAAGAGGAGCAATAAGCTCAGGAAGGGCAGCTGCCCATGCGCCAGCCGCACCAGGTGGGCAATACAAAAGGGCACCGGACAATGTAAAATTAGGGGATAGTAACAATTTAAAACTACCTGCTTCACAGTTAGGGATATTAAGGTCTTCCCACTTGCAGGAGTAACACCTCTTGTAGATAATAGCATTGCCACCTCCATCCCTGAGAGTTCTGTTACGTCCCACAAATGTGTATTCATCGGGGAGGGCAGTGGCAATGTCTGGTCCAGAGCAGTCATTGAGCCAAGTCTCTGTTAGAAACAAGGCCGATAGACTGGACGATGTAAGGAGGTCAAATATGTCCCTTTTGTGCTTAGGCAAAGATCTGCAATTTAAACTAATAAAACTAAGGTCAGGAAGAAGGTCAGAAGGGTGAGCAGTCACTGGGGAGGGGATGGCATTCCAAAAGGAGGAAGAGGAGATGCACAGCTCCGAGGGGAGGGATGTAAGAGCCAGAGCACATGAAGGGCAGGACACAGGGGCGTCATAGCAGCGCAAACGGGAACAATGACTACCAAGTGGCGGTGGTAGGCTATATAGAAGAAAGCGGGAGTATGTAAATCTGGGGATCGTGGAGCCAGAAGCAGGGGGGGTGGCCCTAGGTCCCGTCTGGGCGCGGACGGGCGCAGACGGGCTTGCCTTTGGCACGCCTTCGGCACGCCGCCGGCGCGCCCGCTGCGCGCGTCCGCTGCGCGTTCGCACCATGCCCCTCTTTAGTAGCGTGAGGGAAGCAGAGACTAGACTGCTCCCTGCGCTACCACCAAAATGGCGGCCGGGCGGGAAGGTACCGGGGAGCGAGGGACAGGATTTAGCAGGAGGTGAGTGCTACAACAAACACCACAAGTAATTTTGAAAGCTGCGTTAAAAATATGAGAATTCTTGCAGGAACACAGTACAATTATGAAAGCAGATAAAAGGCAAATTTAAAAGCAGGTTTAAAACATGTAACCACACTTAAAAAACTCTACAAGCTCAACGGTACTAGATAGCGCAAGGCGACTGACTCCCGGCTCAAGCCTCAGGAGTATACGCCGCTGCGCGTTTGCACCATGCCCCTCTTTAGTAGCGTGAGGGAAGCAGAGACTAGACTGCTCCCTGCGCTACCACCAAAATGGCGGCCGGGCGGGAAGGTACTGGGGAGCGAGGGACAGGATTTAGCAGGAGGTGAGTGCTACAACAAACACCACAAGTAATTTTGGAAGCTGCGTTAAAAATATGAGAATTCTTGCAGGAACACAGTACAATTATGAAAGCAGATAAAAGGCAAATTTAAAAGCAGGTTTAAAACATGTAACCACACTTAAAAAACTCTACAAGCTCAACGGTACTAGATAGCGCAAGGCGACTGACTCCCGGCTCAAGCCTCAGGAGTATACGAGTAACGATGAGGTGGAAGTCTGCGAGACCCCATGAGTTTTCCACACGGTATGACGAGGTAGTATCCTGGAACGGCACAGAGAGTGCGGCAATCAGACGAGAAAAGGCTTGTGGACTGCGTAAACACCAAGGGGCATATCATCAACGAGCAACGATAAATATCGCCAAGCTTGCTTAGCGCGATTTTGATTAACGTCGGCTATCGCCGGAATTGATCGCCGAGATATTGCGTTATTTACAACGCTTATCTCTACGGCGATGAAAAATCCGGCGATAGCGGCGAAATGCAGGTTTATCGCTGTGAATCCAGCGATAAAACTGCAGCGATAGGGGAAACCTTAGTAATAGGGAGATGTGGATTTAGCCGTACAATCCACCTCCATGTAAAAGATGGTGAAGTCAGGATTTTATCAGACGTAAAATACCGGCGATAACCGCGGTTAGCGCTGCTTTTCATATCGCTATGGGTGTCCTGGGCGGGCTTGTAATTACTGCGAGGGACAGATAGCGATATTTTGAATGTTGTTTTTCTTGAGAACGCCTACTTTGCATCGCATTAGGGATGCGATGCAAAGCGTAAGGAAAACCGGTCCTGAGACACGGAAACACGCGCTAGCGTGTCCTTGCTAATAGTGCGATGCCATTATCGCCGCTTTTTGGCCGAAAACGGCCGCTAAAGCGGCAATAATGGGCTTGATAATATGCCCCCAAATCTCTATGGAGTGGGATATCACATTGGTGGGTTTTAAAGCACTAGACCACTTTCCACATCACACTACCCCATTTCCACCGTAGCTGGCACTTTGTACTACATTCGGCAACGTGACTAGTTGGCAAAAGGAAGACACATATATCCCCACAATGCAAAATGAAATGTAAAGCAACACTCAAACACGCAATTGTTATGTCAGAAAATAGACCTGATGGGCCAGAACGTGGGTGGGGGGTGGGAGGTTACATGGGTAATTGTTAGTAGGTATATTGATAACCCTATTCCAACTAATGCATCTCTATTGTAATCACATCATACAAACTGCTATTGTACAAATAGTGTACTCCTGATGTACTTGTATGCACATACCGCAATAATCCTAAGTGAAATGTTTGTAACTATTGGATAATTCTTTATGGTAATCAATAGTTTGTTTAACAAAATATGTTTAATTACCTTTTCTCCAGGTTTCGTTATATTGTCAATGATTGTTTAAACACAAATTGACATATTTCAGAAAATAGCTTTCTGTTTTTGGAAAAATGCAAATTGTAAGAAATAGGAGAAAGATTGAACTAATGCTTCTTTCTCCCTTTAATAACACTTGCCCTTTCTGTGCTCTCAACATTATGACTTTTTTGACTCATCACTACCACTAATTTCTCTTCAAGGTTGACAGAGGCTTATGACTTCTAGAACAGAGATGTTACTCTAGCTTGAAGCATCTTCACTTTCACCTCCACCTAATTAACACGTCACAGAGATTTTCTAAAGCACTGGCAACTTGAACAAGGCCACGTGCAACGTCCTCCCTGTAGTCAGCCATCTTTGCCTGCATGCTGATCATGCATCTGGATAATGTGGCAGCAACATATGTTAGCAGGTGAACCCAGCTCGTGAATCCATCTAACCAGCACATACACTGATTATGACGATTTATGTTATTGTCTAGTAAAACTGTAGATATATTTGATGCAGCCTCTGTTAGTTCCATCAAATTATCAGCCATCAGTTTCCAAAACTGCACAATGGTGGTACTGAGCTTATTTAAGCCACTATTTTCATTCATCAAGGCTAATGTGTGTTAAGTTATTTAACGTTCAAATATTGTAGGCGCTGCCCTTCCATATTTTGCCTCCCAAACCACCAAAACAGCTGTAGTGTCACTATCATCTGTAAATCTAACACCTGAACTTCTCAGTCTGGAAGCTATAGATAACCAAAGAAAAAGCTTCCTATACATGTGTCTGCGTCTTCTAGCAGGCTGTGCAGTATCCATGCCTACTGTTTGATAATCTGACTCCTCAGGGAAATCTGCCAGTGGCGACACTGCTGCTCTGCATCTGGAAGGCACGGGTGCTTTTGGTGTCAGGGTTGTTGCATTATCTCCTCCATATCTGAGGGAGTCGTGAGTTGTCGCATGTGAATCATAGCCTCTTGTGGCAGGGACATCTGTGGTACGAAGAATAAATGTTAAGCATGCTGAATCTAAAAACTATTTTTGACAGACATTCATGCTTTTGTTTGTTAAAATATGTGTAGAATTTATTTTTTGCATTCATAAAGTAGTATACAAAATGATGTATTTAATTTTAAATCAAGTCAGAACTTAGAGGACTACATCTCCCATTATGCTTCAGATATAGCTTATAATATGCATTGTTAAGGAGTGTTTTACTCAAATGCTACTAACTAAGGCGCATATCAACAAGCAGGTGATAAAAAATTATCGCCGCTTTTGTGGCCGTTTTCGTCCGAAAAGCGGTGATAATTTTATCGCCTAATCAGCAAGGTCACGCTAACGCGTGAAACCTTGCTTTAGCATCAGGATTCCTAACGCCCAGCTTTGCATCTCTAATGAGATGCAAAGTGGGCGTTCCTGACCTGGCATTAGCGACATTTCTCCTATCAGCAAGCCTAACGCTATGAAGGATAGCGTCAGGAAAAGTAGCGATAACCCCTGTTATCGCTACTTTCCTTACGCCTGCTTCAGGACTGACTTAGCTATGATATCCTATGGAAGGTGAATATCATGGCTAAGTTTGTGAGTCCCTATCAACTAGCTAACGTGAGATTATCGCTGGGTTTACAGCGATAATCCCACGTTAGCCAGTTAGCGCTAGGATTTTTATCGCTGATGAGATAAGCGTTGCTAATAGCACGCTATCTCAGCGATAAAAATCGGCGCTAGCCGGCGATAATTATCCGAGCGCTAAGTGCGCTCAGCGATAATTATCGCCGGTTGTTGTTGATATGCCCCTTAATTATTTGGCTAACTATTATGACTTTAATGACATTATTTCATAATTTTGCACTTACCTTTGAGTGTAGTGGGTGGGGCAGAGACATCTATTTCTGGAAGCCTAATTATACTTTCTAGCTCAAATGTGCTTTGATCAGGGCTGGACTGGCCGAAGCAGGCACCGGGCAATCCCCCGGTGGGCCACACGGATGGGGGCCGGTTTTGGGCCCCCGGGGGCCGTTTTCGTTACAGGGCTGGTCCTGTAACTAAATCGGCCGAAAACCGGCCCTGGCAGAGAGCTCGGTGGCACTCCAACCCCCGCGGGGGGGGAGGTAAGGGGGGGCGACCAAGCACTTTGCCAGGGCCGGTTTTGGTTCCCAGTCCGGCCCTGGCTTTGATCTGGTCTTCCAGAGTTGTTGGAGGTGGGTTGGGGGACCCCCCTCCTGCTCCATGTGCCTCAGCAAGTCCATATGGGACTGCCTCTTTTGTGGATGAATGCAGATTGTACCACCACTTTCTTATCTACTTACCTATATTTTGTTTTGGATGCCTGTCCAAATTTATTTGCTGGCTACCAGGAACCAAACATTAGCTTTTCCCAAAAACTTATCATGACGAAGAACACATTATTCAGTGAGCACCTTTTTCTCCTTCTCACTGAATTCCTTCCCTTAGCTCCACCAGCTTCATTTTCACTCTTCTCTTGGGGCATGGTGGTAAGAATTTGCTCCAAAAGGCTCAAAACTCAGGATACTGAAATCACACAGCCTGCCTTCCTCTTTCGTTCAGAACACTCTACAGAGCATGTGTGAATGCACTTTCTCATCGGGATATTATGAAGCTGCTTTCAAATGCAACTTTATCAATTTGTTATTTCTAAATACTGATTTGCAATTTACTGAATCCGTATTAGGATATTACTAAATTGCAAATGAGATTCATACTTATTTGCATTCTGAGGAAGGATCTTTATGATACATTAAAATGACCGATTTCCAAATTGCGATTTGATACAATTCGCAATTTGAAAATATATATTTAAAATCTTAGTACATCTGACCTTACTTTCCTCAGGAAAAATATATGCAGCAGTTTAGTTTAGTTTCTCTACAATGAAAAATTTAATTTCAACATTGGTCAGGATGTTAAACGGATGGTAATTTGCTATTTTAAAAATGCTGTTCTGTGCATTTAAAGTGCTAAAAAATTAACGATATTAAGATTTCAAATGCTATACCTATGGCTATGCAGAGGTTTAGGGTACACCTATAGGTTCTTATCCGTAGCAAGCGTGTGGCGTGAGTGGCATGATGGCATTGCCTCATCCTAACCTTATTACTAATTTCTCCCTTTCCTTCTTTTCAAATGTCCTAATGGTCTCTCATTAAGTTCATTTTATTAACTTTTTATATATATAAACTTTACTGCATTTCCATCAATTTTTCTGTAAGGGAATCTCTGCCCAGGTAGTGGTGATGTCCACAAACATGTAGAAATGTACGAATAGTAACTTTACACTCATAAATTCAGTCATCAGAGACTCCCCTCTCTCATTTGAGAGGGCTGATACACCTAAGTATGTATCTTCACAAATGGTGAATAGGAAAACAGTGGAAATTTACACCACGTAGGAGTAGATCTACACATGCAAACATACCTCTTCGAATCAGGTCCCTAGAGAACATTCATTGATCAGGAAAGGACTGTTATGGAAAATACCTGCCTCTAAGCAGAAGCTACGTTTGTGGATATGCACTAAATCTGGAGTCTTGTGAGTTGACTTGTAAGCACTTTTATTTTTGTTCTCATTCACCATTAGATTTAACCAGAGCCATTTAGGTTTCTCTGCGCCCCCCCCCCCCATTTAATTTGCACCGACATGAGAGCTCTGTATCTAAATGGATGCACTTTACACAGAACCTCGCTTTCCCATGTTCAGTCTGTTCTGTTCCTCTCTTTGGGTAGCCCGCAGAACAAACCAGAGGGGTAAAGTTTCCCAGTGTAGAGGCATATTCATAGGACTATATTACCCCTAGTATTGCATATATCAAGCCAATCCACACAAGGCAAACAGAAATCCTTTTTCTTACTTTTCTTTTTCCATGCGGCCCTGTCTAACTTCATCGTATACTTAATAGAAGTTAACAAATCTAAAAATGTCAGAGATGTATTTTTGATCCAGCATTTACAGATTTCTCTCTGTGCAAGAAAGATTAAATAGAAACATAAATTGTTATCCTCTAAAGATAAAGATCCCAAAATATACCAGGATTACGCTCACCTGTATACCGAAACCAAACAAGGCTTCCACACCTCTAGTTACATAGACCCAAAAGTGATGTAACATTGGGCAACATAAAAACATATGCTCATCATCCGCTTTTTCTTGATGACATTTTGGACAACACGGAATAGGGCCCTTCAGAAACTTAGGGGCAGATTTATGAGCCCCTTGCGCCAGTTTTGCGTCACTTTTAACATGGGAAAAGTGACGCAAAAGTGGCGCAAGGGGCTCATAAATCTGCCCCTTAGAGTTTTAAGGGAGACCAGTATACCCTGTGGAGACAAAAGATGTGATTTCTCCTTAGGTTTGCAGCTTGAACTATGGAGAAAAAAATGTATAGGATATTTGCCATATTTCTTCCATGCTGGATTCCAGCAAGCACTGCCCCCACAGCTCCGATAGGAGATTGAAGTCGCCATCTGCCAGGTCTACCAGAAGCCAATATAAATTTGCAACCTCTTTCTTTTTCCCGATTTTCTTCCTCAGGGTTGCCTCCAGTTCGTTAGAGAGACCAACAGTTGTAGCAACTGCCTGACTCCGGCTCGTTTTTTGTAAGTATTTAAATTTAGATATTTCATTGTCTGTAATGCTCCTCATGTTTTCCCACGAGAGCAGGGAGCCCTCTGGTACAAGTTGTGCCCAATGTAATCTCATGGTTGTTTTTAAAGGGGTTACCAATAATTCCTTGATCCATTCGGGTGAGCCCGGGGCTTCCCAAATAGGCGCCATAGCGCTGTAGTAGCTGATTTTCAGTAACTTTCTGATCCTAAACCATGTAGAGGCTAGCCCATTTCAGGACTTCAGGCATACTATTTTTTTAAATTTTGGATCTCCGAATTTATATATGAAGCCTTGGTCTCCTCCTTTTAAATCTAGCAACATTTCTTTAAGCATGCTCCCGATGTCCGAGCTGTCTGGTTCACTCATGAGCATTTTTCCCGCCCTCATTAGGAGTGTCCATGCATGCAACACTAGGTCTGGCAAACATAACTCTCCCTTATTTTACTTTCTATGTAGTTTTTTCCAGGATATCCTTATACCTTTAGAGGCCCACATGAAATAATTTAATTTTGCCTGGAGGTTATTTTTAATCCCTCTTCTTTAAAAGCTAGGGGAATGTTTTTAAACAAGAAAATAAGTTTTGGTAAAATCCTCATTTTTATTAAATTAACTCTTCCGATTAATGTCAACAGTATGTCCAGCTTGTTAGGGAATTGCAAATTTCTTTGATAACCTTGTGAAGATTGGTGTCTGTAATGTTCTCAATATTCTGCGTGATCATAATACCCAAATATCTTATCTCCCTTTTTATTGCCTGAGTGTTTGAATTAAAATTCCAGGCCATGCGCTCCGTCTTGGATGAGTTAATCTCATAACCAGATACCCGGGCGAACTGTTGTGCTTCATTATATATGATTGGGATTGCTGTGTCTAGGTCTGATGTATACACCATCATATCATCAGCGTATAAAGCCACTTTTTTCCCAAGTTTTACACTTGAAGGGGAGTATTCTCACATGTCTTCTAATCTTTTTGGCTAGGGGCTCAATGTATAAATTAAAAAGCAATGATGATAACAGACACCCCTGCCTTGTTCCCCTCCGAACTTCAACTGGAGGTGGCAGGTTCCCATTCACTAAAATTCTGGCTATGGAGGTTTGATAGATCGAGAAAACTGCCCTGCAAAACTTTTCCCCCAGGTTCAGAGTCTCAATACGTGCATTAGATAGGCCCAGTTAACTTGATCGAATGCTTTTGTGACGTCCAACGTGATAATAGCCAGAGGTACTTTATAGAGTGTCGCAAAATCTATAGCTCCAATCAGATTGTATGTAAGATCTCGAATCCCGCTCCCCTGGGCAAAGCCTTTTTGATCCCCATGCATCAGACCACCTATGACTACATGTAACCTCTCTGCTAAAATCTTGGCAAAGATCTTATAGTCAAGATTCAGCAGAGAGATTGGTCTATATGAGTCACAGTGACTAGGTGGTTTCGATGGTTTAAGGATCAGAGCCACTGTGGCTTCGTTCCACAAATGTGGCACATTCCCGCCCTATTAAAAAATATCAGAAAATACTTTTTCCATAATGGGGATATGCACCTCCATCAGAGATTTATACAGTTCTGCCAGCAAGCCGTCCGGTCCTGGCGCTTTACCCGTTTTCCCTGTCTCCAATGCTTTCTTAATCTCGCTTGCTGTTATCGAGCTATTGAGATTGTAAGGCTCCTCCTCACAAATTTTATTTGAAGCATATAGGTCCAGCTAGGCCTTAATTGCCTCCTCTTGAGGAGTTAAATCCTCTCTGTATACCCTTTCGAAATCCTTTTGAAAAGCTTCTTCGATCTCTGTGGGGCACTTAAGTAAATTCCCGGAGATGTCCACATTTTACTTCTTTGACGTTTACTTTAGCTAACTCTTGTTTAGTCTTCCAGGCTTAAAGCTCTCCACAGCCTTCCCCATACTCGAAGTGAGCAAGCTTGCTAGCTTGCCACCTCTTTCTTAGCCTTTAATCTATCACCCCTGCCAGTTCTGATCTAAGAGATTGTAAATCCGCAAGAGTCTCTCCAGCCGGTGGATTATTGCCATGGAGGATGATCCTTTCCTCTGTTTTCTGACTTCCACCCTCTATCTCCTCTACCTCGGCTCTATGCTTTTTCTATCTGGCAACTTGGATTGACGATATGCATCCTCTCAGGAAGGCTTTGTAAGTGTCCCACACAATTTCTATTGAGGCACTGTCCATATTAGTTAAAAAGAAATATTCTGTCTCAATACTTAGTTGCTCAATCACATCTTCCTCTAACAGAATGGCATGATCTAGGATCCATCTCCTATTAGTCAATTTGGCTGGGATTTTTAGAGCTAGGGTCACTGACGAATGCTCAGAAAGGTGTCCTCCAAGGTATTTTATATCTTTCACCCATCTTTTCAGGTCAAGACTGACTAAGAAAAAATCTAGTCTAGACCTATGGCCATACTTTTTGTTATGAAAGGTATACACTCTCCTGTTTCCCATTCCGTCTCTCCACACATCAAGCCATCCCAATTGCCTCATGGCATTTTTAAGCGTAGATCAAATTTTACAATTCTGAGTTCCTCAGCTCTTTAAAGATGGTAGACATCAAGACAATTATTAAAAAAAGAGGAGAGAGATAGGACTAACAAATATGAGAAAGCAGCAATGCTTCCTGACTTTGCATGCCACATCAGTTTACAAGTCTGAGTAATGGTGCTCAAATTAGCTGCCCTTTTTTTTTTGCTTTAGAGCCTTTCCTATAATATATTGCTTTTTCCACTCTATATATGGCTAATAGGCGGGCTTGCCAATGTTAAAACTGAGGGGGAAACGGATCCAGTCAAGTTGAGGCCATTAACAATCTAAAAATCGTCATAGATACGGATAGGAAACAATCTATACACAGGGTCAAGTTCTCTTCATGTAATCCCAGCAGAATCAACTTAGATGTCAGTGTAAAGTTTATATTCAATTTGAAACCGAGAAAATGTTGTATTTCATTTTTAACTGAATATCAATATCCACGCAATGAGTGGAGCAACGCGAACAGTAGGCCCTGAACCCCACTTTGCAATTCTTGCCAGTGTATAATATAACATGAAAAAGATTTTAAAAAACTGGACTTGTAGGTTTGCCGACATTAAAATGGTACAAGATAAGCTAATGGCCTTTGCAAATTCAGATTCAGACACAGTCAACTTATTCTGCCACTTAACACACTGTTCATCTAAATCATTATTAATTTAATTATTCAGTGTCTGATAGATCATCCCAATGCGGATCAAGTTCTGAGATGCCAATTAGTCAACTAGCGCATTTTTTTCAAAGTCAGCAGGACCGCCCACTTTCCTAAATTGTATTTTCTTGAAAAACTCCTTGTTATTTATACTGAATTTGTCTTTCAATTTGTCAAATGACACAAGGCCAGAGAAAGAATAAAAAGTACCTTATTTATCTACCTGCCGCACACCATGCCAGCATATGACCTATTCATGGCTGGGTCTAGGACCAAATTAAAATCACCTGCCAGGAAATTTAATAGCTCAGAGAGTAGACCCCTGAGGGGGACAGGTCAACCAGATTAGGACCATAGTATCCTGCTACTATGAATTTATGTGCATGACATTTGATCTTGGCTATGGCCCATCTCCCCATCTTATCTACCTTGCTGTTTTCTAACGAGATAGCCAAATTTATTTAAATAACTATGCCTACCCCCTTTGTTGTTAATTTTTGCATAGTACAAATTATATCTTGAATCCAGCTTCTAGATTTACAAAAATTCCTCATCTCGCTCTCTGTTGGGTGTGTCTCCTGAGGGATGAGAACTTGTTCTGGGGTATCTCTCAGATATTGGAAGATCCTCTTCATCCTACATTATGCTCTTAACCCATTTAAATTCCATGACAGAACCCTCAGAAGTAATAATTGTTCGCCTAAAGGTTGTGCCATGTCTCTGTTAGCGAAAGGTGTATTTCTTATTGGGCCTGCTTAGACGGATTGGACATATTTTTTTGTTTTCTCCCACTGCACCCCACCCAGTGCCCGCCACCCTCTCCCCTCCCACTCTCCCTCATGACCCCCCCCGGAGAACCCCCCTCTCTTCCTCTTTATGGTTCTACCATGTCCTCCGAGCCCCCCCCTCCTGGAGTGAGGAATCCTGAAACTTATATGACATCCTGTCTTGGGAACATATTGATGCTGGTTAGAGAATCTTTATGTATCCCTAAATCTGGTCCAAACTATCAAGGAGAGATAGTAGTGTTAGGCTACCGCTCCGCTGCCCTGCCCCGAAATAGACTGCAAGAAACTTTCGGCTTCTTCCAGCCGCCAGAAAACCTGCTTCTTGTTGTTGTACATTACTTTTAGTGTAGCAGGAAATTTGAGTTGTGCGGCCGCGCCTATTTGCCTGAAGGGATCCAATAACTTTCCCAGCTCCCACTGCTTGGATGCTGTGATTGATGAAACATAGGATCGTATTTGGAAAGCTATTCCTTCCGCACCTTGCGAGTTCAACTTAAGAGCTTTATTTAATATTTCCTCCTTCAGGTTATAGGTTAGAAAATGAATTAGGATTTTTCTGGGTCTGGTTTTATTTGGATTTAGTCTGAATGGGTCCCTATGTACCCTCTGGATGCTCTGAACTATCAATTTGAGTGGATTGTTTAATCAATTTAACCACAAACTCTTTAAGATTACTCCCCTCAACTCCCTCGGGGACTTTAAGCAAGCGGATGTTGTTCCTCCTTTGGGAGTTTTCAAGAGATTCCAAATTTTCCTGAAATCTATTTCCCTTTCTTTTATCAAGCTAATCTCCCTTACATTTGCCTCCGATTGCAAGGCTAACTCCGCCACAGTAGATTCCAAAGCTGTAGTTCTAGCTGCTAAAGAGTCCAGTTTGTCTTCCATTTTCTCGCAAGACAGCATGATTTCCGCTTGGTTATTTTCTGAAACCACAAATCTGTTTCTAACCTCCTCCGTCAATGTTTGTAAGAGATCTGAAACTGATAAGTGGATAGTCCATTCTAGCGGATCCTCTCTCTGCGCTGCCGCTTGCTCATGGTCATTTTCTGTTATTTGGCTCTCTCTTAGGGGAACCTCCCGGATTTTCTGAGTAGCTATGTTTGAAACTCTGTCTCTTTCATCAGCCATCGTTAACTCCCTAGTGCCCCCTCCTTCTGGCTCACTTGCAAGTAATTGGAACCTATTTGGGCTTAGTATGCCTTCCGGGTGTTCAGGTAACTTACAGGCGTTGCTTTTGTTGTTAGTGGACATGCAGGCAAGTCCCAGTTTCTAGAACCCCCTTAGGCTGTTAAATACCTCCTAATGATAAATCTGTCAGAGTTGGAATTACTATATGACCTGGCAACGGCACTGGCACTGGCTCTGGTTCCGGTCCTGCTCCAGCCTCAGCTTCTATCCTTTTCATTGCGACTGTTCCCCGTGGAGCTCCACACAATTCTGGGACAGCAAGCCTACCGCTTTTGCTGCCCCTGCCGCCCTGGATGCGGAACCTTGCTGCAGCTCTCCGCCTGTGACTCACCTCGCAGGCCGCGCGGGTCCACAGTGACTTCTGGGACTCCTGTCCTCCCTGGAACTGCCACACAGCGGCAGCCGCTGCTGCTCCAGATCCAGCGGACCCCGCCACCTCCACCGCGATGCCAAGTAAGCAGAGTCAAGGAATCCCGAGCAAGCCGCCCCCAATCGTGGGCCGCCTCCAATCCCAGCATACCATATAAACTCTCCTTTCCATCTCCTCACGTCAATTTTAATTTGTACCAGACAATCTGTGACCAGATTTACCAGATTAACTAGTAACGGTGGTATAAAGTGATGTAAATCCGTTAATAGTTCATAATTCAGCGTTTCTCCTAAAACATCTTGGTCCTGACCCTCTGGAGCCTCCGCGACCGGATACTTGCTGGCTGCCATGTTCTCCTGCTTGTAAGCACTTTTGACTCTGACTCTAGGGGATATGCTGCTGATGAAAAGGCCAACAATGCGCAAAAAGTCAAACATATGTACTTGGAGAACATGTCCTAGAGTCAAACTGTATTTGTAGCTTTTACAAGGTTGTCAGTTGCATTCTTGAACACAACATCAGTAAAAAAAACAAAGTAATGACCCAGTTAACAATGTGGTCATAAACAAATTAGAAAAGCAAAGGATAATGCGTGCACTCTCAGGAAAGGCTATCTCTACAACATCATGACATGGGAATTGCTTCTGACATTTTAAAATGACTTGCTTGTTTCCATGGAAACAGTACATCTTATTTATGGATTGTTAATGGAAAATTAGCTGCATTGTCCAGCCTTTTTCATTTGCTGTTGACAGCATGGGTTCTCTTTGAATATAATTGAAACACCATACCCACATCAATATCAAATAAATACATTTCTCTACATGCAATGGTTTATCTTTTATTGTACAGTATACTGACATTTTAAACACACCACAGGAAGGCCACTCTACTATATATCAAGATTAAACATAGCATGATATCAAGGAGGGTATGGCAGTCAGGAGAAATGCAAAACAATAAAATACTGAATTCACAAAGATTTTTGTACTTTGATGCTGAACTTGCATCAGGATCTGCAGCATTCATCATATAGCTTGATTTGATTTCATATTTGAGATCATAAAAACACAAAATTCATTCATATAAAATAGTGTTATATATAAAAGCTCAAAAAGCACAATATATATTTGTGTAGCATACTCTTAAAAATTGAAAGTAAAAGTTCATAATACTGAAACAGATTTCTTTGAATCCCTAATTATAAACTTTAATATAAATAATTGTTATTCCTTAAGACAGTCACACAATGTCATATGTAAGGTGATGCTGCTAAACACATTTTTAAGTTGGATAATTGCTGAAGAAAGATCATGGCTGATGTATATTGTTTAAATGTATTCTCACTCAAAACAAGTACAATCAAATGCTTCCTCTGATTGTCATAGTATTTACAAAAAACAATAAAGTGCTCTCTGCATTGTTTTGAAACATTATCACAGGGACACCTCGGAAGCGTAAGGGACTAATCATTCCTTTTTAAAAAAGATACTAATCAGTAGACCATATTGCACCTAAATCATGGTAAAACAGATCTATGTTGTGCATTGTATAGATTTTCCACATAGAATTTGATGCGATCGCTAATTAGCAGCATTTCATAATTGATAACGCTCTTTTCCTGGACTCTCCATTGTAAAGTTCTTCCTCCAGCATTTTCTGTGCCATAGTTTTTAAATCCGTCTTTACAACATTTCCTAAGGAAGCAGGATCATTAAAAAATACATCCTTACCATGTCTAGAACAGAAATTCTTTATATACCTGTGAGGGGGAGGTCCGGAGCAAGGACAGAGACTCTCCGGGCCCGATTCGTAGAACTAACTTAAGACAAAATCCTAAACTTACTACCATTTTGGTATTCACAGAAGGCACATACTCATTTTGGTATTCACAGAAGGCACTTACTCATTTCGGTATTCACAGAAGTTAGGAGTCCTAACTTTAAGACTCCTAAATGCCTTCTGTGAATACAGTAAGTCTTAAAGTTAGGATTTTTCTCAGTTTAGGAGTAGTAACTTTACTACTCCTAAACTGAGAAAAATCCTAACTTTAACACTTTAGGCACTCCTCGACAAACCCCATCCTTTTCATCCATATAATATATCCGAAAAGACTTCCGGTTCATCTATCCAACTTTGTAGTCTGGATGATGTAATTCTTTTTGCCACCTTAAGTGAGGATTCAAGAAAAGAGGTGGGCCGATAAAACTTTGGGTCAGCACAATCCCCCTTCTTATAAATTAGGACTATTGAAGATGATGTTCTTGACTTTAAAACCCCAGATCTGTAGATAACTCTTAAATCATTTGTCAGGAGTGAGATTCTAGATTAATTTTAAATAGAGCAACTGGAACCCAATGCGGGCCTGGGGCCTTCCCACTTTGGCTGTTGGAGTTAATGGCTGCCAACACCTCTTTAAAACTAAAAACAAGAGGCACAGTATCCTAACCCTCATGGGTGGATGCATCCAGATCCCTTCCCTCCACTCAATCACATTCATAAATATTCCAAAAATGCTCCACCTAATCTTCTGGCGGTCTAGCACCTCAATCCTAGGACTAGACATGCACATAAAAAAAGGAGAATTAACTATCTTCCAAAATGAAGAACTATCATTTCATTTTCTAGCAGTAATTAATGATTGCCATCCATCATTCCTTACTGATTGTATGCCAGCTGCTTGGCCCGCCTTATATTTCCTATCTACAGGCCTATACCTCTTCCCAGCTTCTCACTGGCCCATTTGATGCTACTTTACAGATCAGAGGGGTTTGGTGTATCTTGAATCAAACAATCCCCTATTAATTTCCTTTTGTTTTTGTGTGGGAATATTGAGCTGCTCTTTAATTTTAGAGACAATAACATTAAAAGTATTTTTGACTTCCTCATCCTTAGCAGCCTCCCCATGACAAGTACTAATTTGCATGTTACTATCCCTAATAAGTTACGTGAAGAAATGTTCAGGGTTAACTTTACTCTATTTCATAGTATTTTGGTTTACAGAAGCTATTTCTATATCTGTTACTTGGTCTGTATATTTATGTTTTTCATGACTGATGAGAGAGATAGCTTCAATACTTGTGCATTATGGCCAATTATCAACTTTGGGATTGATTAATAGTCAATTGTGCTTTTACCGTCTTTGTACCTAAAGGTATAGTCAAAGGGAGCATACAGAATGCTCATCTAGTTTGCAAAAACCTTATTATATTTAGACATCAGGGGTGTATCATTCATACAACGCATTTTCCTTGTTTGCGCCAGGTGCACCTTTTAAAAGGTGCGCCTGGTGCAAACAAAAAAAGTACCATATTAGGATAAGTGCACTGCCCGCAGGGCAGTCGTGAACCCGCGCTGCCCCCAGGGCAGCGTATTCATGTGAAAAACAGAGTGGCTGCTTTGAAGCCACTAATTGTTTCACAGTCCAGGCAGAAACCCACCTGCACTTTTATGGGGGATCCACTTGCAGGCGGCTGCAGTGAGTGACTGTAGCCGCCTGCAAGGGGATATCTGGGGGGCCCATGGGACCATCTTTCCCTCTGCCAGAGGGCTGCCATCAGGGGGTGCACTACAGCGCACCACATTTTAGGTAGCACACCATTAGTGCACCTCCTGACAGCTTCTTGGCTTCTGGACCCACGTCTGTAATACGGCGCAGGGGCACCGGCAAAGAGATTCTGTCATTTGCATGGGGCCACTCAACCATGCAAATGAGGGAACCCCCGCTTTATGTGTGCCAGCGCTATAATTATTCCTAAATGGGACGCACAAGCATCTGCAGCCCCTTCCGTAATTCCAAAGTGCCCTGGGGGCTCGCAAAGAGGTTACAAATGCCTGTTACACCCGCAGGGCACTTCTGTAATACAGCCTCAGATTGTTTAATCTGTTCTCTATACATCTCATGGGAAAAATGTGTTACTGCTTTATCTAGACCTTCATCATAACCACAGACTAATTTCACTGTCAGTGCACATAGGGGAATGTTAAACTTACCACCCCAAATTACATAAATAGATCCATGGATCCCAGGATTAATTCAATCCATAACTCTATAACATTAGCTTTCACTGTAATAAAATCATTATTATAGTAATTAAATGTGGACATTTGCTTTTCACTCTGAAACTGATAACTTGAAAGTATGGAGATTCCAAGTTCCCATACATCACAATACCAGTGAATAATGTTGAGACATATGTCACCAACATGTAGCTCTCCCTGCAACTGAGGATAGTGCTGGAGTGAAATACGCCATATAACCATTTACATGGGGGCAGTTCAAGGACCATGTGTCCTTTAGACAAACTATAATAAATGTATTAATAAATGCATGCCAGTCCAAGTTTTAAAAAGGCCTGTAACGTTCCAAAGCACAAGACTGAAGCTATTTGTTTACCCTAGGCTGTTTTTTTTACACATATTATTCACATTCAGCTGAGGCGTCAATATTGCCATGCTTTCCCCCATTTGATTTTTTGGTGGGAGTTGGTTATTTCTATCTGGTGAGATGTAAATAGGACAGATCTTCTCATTACCTAATGTCTGTAATGGGAAGGTTTCAGATGGAACAGGCAGTTAGCCTATTAGTCACTCTTGGTAGGGGCTCTTGGTAGGGATCATAGAAATAGCTGTCTGCTGAGATCATCTTTTGGGCCCATGAGTTCTAAACCTATTCTAGAGTCACACTCCACTGGTTCTTTTTTGCAGCATGAAAGTGTAAAGGGGAGAAAAGTCATTAAGGAAAAGTCAATTTGCCAATAATTCTCTTTGATACATAATAATCCATGGACAACTACTTAAGGGTAGGTATTACAAAGCCAAAAATTACTGAACATAGAGACACTTCAGCACAAGGGTATAGAAATACAAAGAAATTAGCATGAAGCCAAATCTGTGCATCCAATGTAGATGGTGCTGCATTGAACTAAAACAAGTAATTCAAGAAGTAGGATACAGAGAAACAGAAAGCATGAGTCAAAATGTCCCTGCTTCAAAGGTTGGTGAGTGAAAAGCATTAATTCTATCCCTACCCTAATGCTAAGATGCCATCCCTACCTAAGCATTTTTCAAGAGGAAAGATAAAGGTGTAGTGCTTGGAGTCTTCTTAAGAAGTCTCTACACCATCAATGGGTCAAGTAGCATAATGCCACCATCACAAAGATAGAGCTCGCTATGAGATGCTTTCTCTCTGAAGGCAAGGAAGAAGTGGTCTCTTTCCCTAATTCCTACAATAAGTTATCTGTAGGTAGAAGTCCCGCAATACACTTTGCTTACGCCATCCGCACTTGGTACAGCCCTGAATGTATTTTACCATGATGCCGTCCAGGTTTCTTTCCTGCCACAATTTGTACTTGTTTCCCAGACCTTCCCCTAAATGAATCATAACATCCTCCCTTTATCAAAACTAGTCTCATGATCATAACTTCTTCTGTCTTTGTCTAGTTAGTAAAACAAAGACATTCTGCCTAAAAGAGCGCTTTTTCACCTGCAATACAAAACATGAGAAAGAACAGATTCCACAGCACACATGAAATTTGACTATTAATTCTAAAGCGAGAGTTGTCAGGGACTAGCATTTCAAGCCTACGATTTAGGCTAACATAAGAATACATCATGTAAGCTTTATGAATTCACATAAACAATAATGCAACTTCAACTAATGCCTTTACCTATATATAGAATGTCATAATTAATAAGCACATTTAGTACATGAATAATTGTCAGTTTCACAACACAACTTCTTCATGTTAACGTTTTCTGCTTGTTACATTCATTTCTACGTTTATTCTTTATAATGCTTGTCAATAGCCTAAAATACGTCACATATTTATATTAATGCATTTCACAATTCTAACATTTCACGTTTACTCAGTTGCAAGATTATATGTGGGTGGGCTCTACATATGATTATGATGCACCCCTACAAATGAAATAGGATTTCAGCTCCATCAGAGAGCCTATACAATGCATAGGTTTATAAGAAATATCAAAGGGGGACCACCACAATTCTTGAGTTGTTTACCAGGAGGGAGCCCAGACAAGGTAAAATCATTCTAACCAAACTAAGTGATCTGAAATTCATTACAATGCAAACCCATTGGTCGACATTTGTCCCTCTTCTCACCTAGTTCCTCTGCGCACCATAATGACATCTTCAAACAATTGATTTGTGATGCCTGTTCTCTGTGCCACCCAATGAATGGGTCTATTTTGCACGTTTTCCTAGGATTCTGGCTGACCGGCCTAGGAAGGCCATTTTTCAGGACAATTATGTAGGGCGTTGCCTGTGGGAAAGGCCCAGAATTTCTCGCTTTTTATGACCAGGTGACTTAATTGATGTACAATTACATTGCAGGCAACAATTAAGCCTGAATGTATCTGGTCATTCTCCTCGTGTATCAGGTATTGCGTCACAGACCTCTATTAGATCACGCCTCTCCTCCATGATAGGTGTGGAATTTTCAACTTGATTAAGCATCTGTGACAATATATGATTTTTTATCATTCTTTTTACCCCGTGAATTTAACCCAAACTGCTACTTGAAATGCTTTCAACTGCCTGGAATCCAGACATCAAGTCCATTGTGGTTTAATCAACACTTTAATACCCTTACTCCAGCAGAAAAATCTCTGTCAGCAAATACTGCAGTGGACTGAAATTCATAAGAGCTATCTTTAGACGATCGTGCAGCTATTTATAACCTCTTGCAGTTACATCCTCTGTCCCGTTGCGTAAAGGTTTGGCTGCTAATGTCATTTTTTTCTTATATTGGGGGTTGACCTCTTTCTAGGCTGAATAAGATTGTGTAAGTATCTCTGTTGTTAGTGGCTCATCAAATACAAATGCTTTGTGTAATTAAATGATATATCTCCTTCTCATGTTTGCCATCTTTTCCATCACCCAGTAAGTCAACCTTGTCAGTGGAAATAGAACCCCATCATAATTTCCGCCACTGAACATTCACCGATTCCAATTTCACTTCAGTGTTTGATATCTCTCTATCGATAACACCCATTGCATTGGTAAAAAAATATGCTATTGCCTTGGCATCTTACGTGGGCCACCTTCAGGATGTGCACTTGACTTCCTTTCTGAATTCTCGAATAGTACCTAGTTGCATAAGGTATTCTTGCTGATCCAAGAGAGGGGGCCCAGACCAACCTTGTCCAGCCACGGACGGGAGCAGTCTTACCCCCTCCTTGCCTGGTCTTTGCACGGCCATGTGTCTCGGTGCATACTACATGCTTTCTGCACTGTGGGGATAATTTCAAAGGCGACAGGTATCTACAGGGAGGGGTGGGTTGGTTTGCGTGCAATTATTATTATTTAAAAATGTCTGTTCAGGACCTCTTCTCAGGAACTAGATACAGTGCAGGCACCAATCTTAGTGCTGCTCTCATGCTGTGAGAGCAGGGCCCTGATTGGAAGGAGTGGCCTCACTCACTGCTAATGAGAACACTGGAGCCCGGAACTTACTCTGACTCAGCTATCTAAAGACAGCTGGTTTAGAGCTTTCAAATGCTGCATGTGTGGATGGCCTTTGCAAGAATGGCTGGCCAAAGGGATATTTGCACTTTGAAGAGGTCACAAACAGCCCTCTCACCCCCATGCTGCTGTCATTCAGCAGCAGCCCCACCCCTGTCGTGATGCTCATTTCAGGACGGGAGGATGAAAACCAAAATGGTAATGAATTAACATTTTATTTTTCATCTTTGTTGATAATTTAAGTGGAGCGATGCTCCTCTGCTCCAAAGGAGGATCTGCCCTTGCATAATGTGGCATTTAAGTGCGACTGACTTGCGGGATGATTGGGTGCCCAGACTCCTGAAGCACTACAGGGCTTAATGGTCCATGGAGTTGTAGCCCTTCCTCCTTGATGTGTCCTGCGCCTCGGGCTTAATGTGGCATTTACCAGCGCAATGATTGGGTGCCCGTTTCCTCAAGCACTACAGGGCTTTGTGGGCCTTTGAGTCCTGTACCTTCCACTATCCTATGTCATTGCTTCAGGAGATCACACCTTTGCTTTTTTCAGCATTTCTGATTGTACTTTTTGCAATGTAGCATGGGTGCAGGCAGCATAGTAATGTATTAGTCAAAGCACCTTAAAAACACTCATTGGACAGGTGTGTAAGTTGAAAATAACAGTAACACAGAAGCAGCCACTTTTATAAGAAAGGGGTAAAATAATTTATCATCCATCGTGGTTCACAATACTTTATCATGGGATAAGAGGGGAAGTGTGGCCATTATCCAATAGGCATTGGGGATTCAATAACTTGCATGGCAAGCAGGGGCAGACGGCAAGATAAGAAGGACTAAAGAGAGGATTTAAAGGGGATAAGACACATCACTCTTATCTCCATAGTTCTTTTAGTCCTGCTTGAGGTGATCCCAATTGAAGAGGCCTAATTGATCTTATAAATTCCTTGTCCACTTGTAATAGTTCAGCTAAGCCATTTGTTTTTATCTTGAGTGGTTTGTTGCTTCTAGTGACAAAGTATGCAGAGTTTGGCCACGGCTCTGAATGTCATATCCATCTTTGTGTATGGTGCAAAACATCTGGTAAGACAGGCATGTCATGTAAGACACTCAGGTGAACACATTTGGGTTTTGTCCATTATAAGCAAAGGAGATCACTGCCCGAACATCAGAAAAATATTTAGAGAGAGTAGGACAATGCCTATAATATGTATCAGATTGCAGTCAGGGCAGCCACAGTGCCAATTCTGTTAATGAGGTTGCAGGTCAGCTTAGTGTAGTCTGCTGAGGGATCTAATAACAATTGTGTAGTATGCTGGAAAACAGTGATTCCAAACTAGCTTCTCTAAGGAATGCTTCCTGAGTTTCTAAAAGTGAAAACAGTCACCTCTTGAAAAGACTTTGTCCAGAGTGTTTCACCAAAACTGTAGAGTTTCTTGCTGGGTTGTGTTCAAGAGAAAGTGTAAATTGATTACAAAAGTACATTGCATACACTAGATACTACTCTGTGGTGCATACACCAGGTCTTTTATTTGTGACTGAAGGTAAAATCTAGAAGCGCTTCAACTAAGTATGAGAACTGTTTGTTCTTTGACCATGCACATTAGAAAACACTTCTCGCTCTATGAAGGTCCTTGTAGGGGGTGTAAAACCTGATACTGGTAATGGGCATGCCTGCTAGGACAGGGTATGAGCCACATATCAAGTATGCATAAATGGGCAATCTCAGACCTCCTGCTGTGCTATGAACTTGCAGCTTCCTGTGTTTTAATCGTGGGTGCCTTCCACCCCATGCAAACATGCTGATAATCAGGTACGGTGTTGCTACCATGTGATGCCGTTCTGGGTCTTGAGTAAAACTGGGATAATGGTATCTTTAATCATGTTGTGTAAGATGATGTGGAAGTGCACATCTATATATTTAAGGCTCTTCTTTACCCATTTTATTGGATGTGCATGGCAGCTTGCCCTTAATGTATGGCAGGACATGGGCATTGCCTTACACTTGCCTCAATTGATTTTGTAGCCCATATGGCCTAGAACGATCTGAACAACAATATCAAGGAGGTGAAGGATTCATCTGGGATAAGGAAGATAGTCAGGATGTCGTTAGTGAATAGAAAGGATTTAACTACAGTGACGGGGTGCTACTGTTGTTTCTGAGCATTTGACAAGGTTTTCCAGTGTCAGAAAATAAAGTAACAGCAAGAGTGGGAACCCATAATGGGTCTGCCATCTGATAAGAACTGCTTGCGATGAGAAGCTCCCGTAATTCACCCGGGCTGATAGTTACAGATACAGATTCTTAAGCTCTGAGCTAACCTCTGTTCCCAGTCCTTCTGTAGCCCAAGATCTAAATGATAGCCCCACTTCACTCTATCAAAGGTCTTCTTATATAGAGAGAGGGCCAATGCTTCATCTCTGAGAACTAGAGTACACCTTAGGAAGCAGGTTACAGTTCTCATATTATTTCTGGATAAGCCACCAGCTACAAAACACACCTGGGAATTATTATTATTATTTATTATTTAGCGATTTGTAGAGCGCCTGGTGACCCGGAGGCATCCCCGCGCTGTAAAAGGCTAGTAATGCTCAGGGGGGGAGAGGAGGAACTATTTGGGGAAGAGGAAGGTTTTAAGTTTTAAGGAATCATATATCAAGGATGATGCTACCTTATTGAGGCAGGTGGCGAGTGACTTTTGCAGGATCCTAACATCCACATTTATCAATGAGACAGAGTGATTACTGCTGAGATCGAAGCATTTTAGGGATGAGTGAGTATAGGACCTTGTTATTCAAGTGACCCAGTAAAACTATTAAGGCTGCATTTTTGAAAGCCATGTATAACATAGGAAGGAGAATCTCTTTGCTGGTCTTGTAGAATTCTCCAGAGTAAACATCTTCCACAGGAGATCGACACATGGAGAGTGCAGCAACCATATCAGAAATGTTCTCCAATGTGATCTTGCTAGAGGAGATGTCTAAAATCTCTGGATAGTGTGAGAAGACACGACTAGTAATTATCTCCCAGCCTTCATTATTTCTGACTCATCCAAACTGAATAGTGATTTATGGATGGAGGCAAACAACTCTGAAAATCCAGGGGATACATCAGCAGACAACCAGAGTTTTCATGGATGGCTCAATTCTGGATAAGGATTCTCTCTGATGTAATTCATAGATCAACAACCACCCAAACTTATCATCCTTCCGATAATCTCACTGCCTTCAGTCTGACAAGAGCATGCTCGGTCTGGCAGTGAAAAAATAAAATAATGGTGAGGTTCTCAGAAAGAAGTGGGTGCTGCAGGGAGTGTTGGTTTGATGTTGCATTGTGCACAGACTGTGTACAGTGGGATTGTCAATTGCGGCCATATATTTAGCATTGCCTGAGTCTTTCATCAAAAGGCCTCTCCATGTTGCCGTACCCATGGCCAAAAGTACTTGTGCTAAGGCAACCAAAAACAAAGGTATTTCCCGACGCCTTTCATCACATAAAGGAGCCAATATTTTATGTCTTTCTTGCACATAAGTAACAGGGGGGTAGGAACACATCCAATGGTGTGTCCAATCTGCTCCACAATGTGAATTAAAACTCCACCTGCAAGAATGTAGCAGTGGATCACATTGGCTAGCTGGTGGACTAGGTAGAAAATTAGTCAATGCATAATGGGATGTGCACCTAAAGAGAAATCTGTTTCTCGGTTATCAGAGGGGCAAAATATCTATTAGCACATAGTCCAACAGTATGTCAGGCAGCAGTGCACTGTTACTGTCATTACCCACTTCAGCCTGCCCTGTCTTGCCTAACAGTGGGTCAGTGGGAAAGATTCTAGTCTTTACCCACTATCAGATGTGAGGAGGCAAATTCAAGTATAGGTATTTGGGGCATACATAACCCCAGCTATCAATGTCATCAACCATTCTAAGTCTTGCAAAGACATGTCCCTCCGTCCCCGACAGAATATAGATGGACCATTATATGGACTACAGATTTCCACATTAGAAATGCTACCTGCGGGGGTGTTGCTTGGTACCGATGGGAATGGCTGCCTCTCTGTAGAGCTTCACAGCGGGCTGGGAGAGTCGAGCCTCCTCTGACAAGATGTTCTCATCCTGTGCCGCTCTACTTGGTCTCCGCTTCTGTTTGCGGCCACCGAAATCTTTCCTGACACTAGTTTTGAGCATATTTATTCTTTATTGGGCTGGCACGTTTCCTCATAGGACTCACACCTGCCATTTGGTTTTTCACTGCAGTAATGATTACCCTCAACTAAGTGGTAGAGGTGATTTTCCACTCATTGTTTCAAAGCCCTCTGCTCACAACAATGTTCTCTTTCAGGAGGGAAGCTAATTATTCAAATTGACTGCCAGACCTTTCATTTAGCGGATTCCTGTATCCAATGTTACCTCAAATGCATTTCTGGTGACTCCTGTTCCTGTCTGGGTCCCCTGAGGTCCTTACTTTTTTGCTGTATATCTGTTTCTACTAATAATTATTTAATGAAGATTAATTTACTGAAGGAACATAATTGTTTCTCGTACATCATTTTTTGAAACTCATCTCTCTAGTAGAACAAAATCTGCCCGGCGTGCTGGTAAATCCTCTTCTGCTCCTCCATCTGTGGTGGATTACAACCCTTTTAGTGTTCTTCAAGAGAATATGCCTGGTCGGAGCAGGATGTGGTCCCTCCAATAAACACAATTCACTCAAATATTCAATTTCCTACTTCAAATATAACAACTATATTAGCTGCCACTTGGATGCTTACATCAGGAAAACGGGTTAAAAAAGACCCTCCTTCGCCAGCTGTATCTCCCCCACTAATATCCATGAAGCTAATTCTTCAAGAAATAAGAGCGCTTAAGCCATACATGAAGGAAACCAATAAACGTCTTCAGAATTTGGATGAGAAGTGGTCTACTATGGAGAGTAAATTTGTTCAAATAGAGACTAGAGTGGATTCCTTTCAGTCTCTTTTGGGTCAACTTCCCTCTACACAATTGCAAATCTCACAGCTTCAGAAGAAAGTTGAGAATCTTGAGAATCGTAAAATGCGCAATAGCCTGCGTATTTATGGATTAGCAGAGTGACTAGAAACGCTCTACTCCAATCACCTTTCTTCAATCTTTTCTTCCAAAGATTCTCAGTCTTCCTGATCCACCAGCTTTAAATATTCAAAGGGCTCACCACTTAGGTCATAGCCCACAAACTGAATCTTCAACTAATAAGCCACAAGGTGTTATCCTGTATTTTTTAGAATACACAGATTTCTTGAAAGTATTGCAGGCAGTCAAAGGCAAAGGAAGAATTTCTTGTCAAGGTGCCACTCTTTTCTTTAACCAGGATTATGCTAAAACAATGGTGGACAGAAGGAAGGCGTTCTTGGACATGAGACCAGCACTTCATAGTATTAATGCCAGATTTGGTCTTGTACATCCTTGCCTTTTCAAAGTTACTTAGAAAAATAAAACTACAACCTATGAAGATCCTACTCTGCTACAATGGTTTTTAGACAGTTGCACACAAGAAGACATGGAAGTTACTAGATCTACTGTTTGACTTTATATCATCTAATGTTAAGTCTATTCCTTGTTGCTTGTAATATGTACTGTGCTGTGCTGTGTTGCATTTTACACAACATGTGTTTTCTTATATCAGGTGCTGTTTTTCATAATTCTTCAATGTGACTTCACGTTTGTCTGGATGGTGTGCTTCCTCCCTCCTTTTTCTGCCCTGAGGTCTCCGATTGGTTGTGTCATTCCCTTATGTAGCCTCACCACCCTTGATTTTTGTGTATGTCTTTTGGTATGTTAATTGTTCTACTTTATTTTTATATATGGCCTTTGTCTTTTTCTTCCTCAAACTTTTTTGTCTTGTCTTATTTCATTCTTCTTGTCTATTTTTTCTCAGACATCTCTTATCAAATATATATTTTCTCTGTTTTTCATCCTAATTTATGCTTTTCCCTATCCATTTTCATCTATTCCTTTTCTCTATTACTTTTGTTTCTTCCTCTTTCTTCACACTTTCTCATATGCTATCTATTTTTCTATGTTATTCCAGTTTCATAGATATATCTGATTATCCTTATATTGTCTTTAAATTTTGATAGTTTCTCTCACCTGTTTTAATAATTGAAACCTATTAACGTGCTATAGATGGCTTTAAGGTTTATTTCATGGAATGTTAAGGTTTTAGGCTCTCCTATAAAATGTCAATGGGTTTTAGCACATATTTCTAGCTTAAAAGGTGACATTGCTTTGTTACAAGGAATTCATAGCTCAGAATAAGTAACTAAGTTAAAAAGACAATGGGCAGCTCATATTTTTGCATCTCCTGGTTCAGGGAAATGTCATGGAGTTGCTATTTTGTGTCATGCACACCTCAACATACAAGTCATTGCTCTGAATTCAGACGATGAAGGTAGATGGGTTTCAGTTTCTCAACTCGTCGATAAAATTTCCTTAACCATTGTTGCTCTATATGCACCTACTAATTTTGATAAGTCCTTTTGGCCCCAAATATTGTCTCAATTGATGATTTATAATGATGATTATTTATGAGTAGGTGGTGATTGTAATATGGTTTATGATCCTATTACATACAGACGCTCAAAAACTCACTTCATTCCTTCCCACATTCATTCTCAGTTCATATATACTATATTTCAAAGATTGTTGTGTGTCGATTTAGATACCGTATATAGGTTTCCTGATTTATGTCCTTTTATAGGCACAATTCGCATTGCCCATATTTAGGCATACAAATCCTACCCTTATTTAAGCATTATCCATGTTAACCAAATACAGGCATGGCCACCTACGTCCATTCATCAACGTCACAACGAGTTCTTGGAAAACCAGACTCTTAAACCTTTAGGACTTCCCCCTGCTTGGATATTGATTTCTCCAAGAACTCATGTATTATGCATGAACATCTATTCCTTAGGGATTCACTCATGACGTTCTTCTGCCCAACTTTTATGTCAATACTGGCATTCCTAAACACCTTCAAGGTATAAATATACCTTCCCTTCGGCTGCCTACTTGCATGACACGGCTCGCCACGGCAAGTTCGGAAGGAAGTGTGACCCCGCCTGACGCACTGACCAGACGCTATCATCCTCCTCGCAGAGAATCCAGCTCCAGTGTTTTTGACTGCCCTTGCGGGGTGTTAGAGATCGAGACTCGGAAAGAGATTCCAACCTCACTCATTCTAAGGTATGGAGTGGACTAGAACCTAGAGGGACTTTTGGCAAATCTTGGCAACTATAGCTAAACTAGACTGTAGACAAACAGCACCTACTTCTTACCTCGTACTTCACTTAGGTTAGGTACACTGGGGTAGAACTAGCTAGAAGCATCAGATGAGTATTAACATTTTAGCCTGTGTTATTTTTGTATGTATTTTTAATGAATATCTGTCATAGCCATAAACCATGCTATTGCAGTATTATTTTATCTTACTGCTAATGCTGTACATATTTTACTTCGCATTCTGTCTTACGATTGTAGCAGTTCATATCTCTTGCACGGGAAATAAGACTGTTCAATAAACCCTTTTTATTGAAACGCCCATCTATCTATTTCTGTGTAACTCTGTAGAAGTGAAGCATGCACGATTGACTGAGTGAAACTGTTATCTATTGTTTCCACGATTCTGAGATTGTTCCGATTCTAAGGGAAACAAAGTTGTCATGTTTATGCGGTTGTCAGAAACTAATTCATTGTTGTTTATTCGAGAAGTTTCTAGTGACCTCTGAGTTAGCTGGCACACAAAAGTAATTACGTTTAATGTACTCAATAGAGACATACTGACCTCAGTCCTATGTCAAAACTATAGTGTATATTATTCCAATGCGCAGGGCCTATCAGGAATATAGGAACTACACTACAAGATCTCTTATTGATCCTTGGAGGTTATGTAACCTGACTCTTCAGGAGTATCCTATCTTTTCCCCTGTTAATTTTTCTTAATCTTGAATAGACTGTTTGGTTATATCTAAAGCACTTGCTCAACATCTCATACACTCAGATATAGGTTCTATATAAATCTCGAACCATGTCCCAGTTACCATGAATTTAGATCTCCTTCCACTTACTTCTAGTACTAGAAGATAGAGATTTAATAACGCCCTTCTTTTAGATCCCAATCTTGCACAAATCTTTGAACAAGTTACCAATACTTTTTTTCTTGAGAAGGAAACTTCTGGCATTTCCCCCCAAACTGTTTGGGGTGCTTTTAAAGCTGCTTCTAGAGATTTCATTATTTCCTTTGTGGTCCGGAGATGGCATTCATCTTCCCTTAACTCAAAAGCACTCATCTCTTGTATTAAACAATTGGAGCATTCTTTTTGTAATTCCAAATCTAAAACTGATCTCAATTAATATTATGGCGGTCATATTAAAGCAGGAAAACTTCTTGCTAATTATTTTAAGATTAGAAAAGAATGTACTAAAATTGATTCTCTTTTAACTTCTACTAATAGAACAATTCAGAAAATTGTAAAGCTGGATGCAAAGCAAAATAACCTTTACATCTAGCTAAAAAGCAAAGATCAAAGAAAAACACACCCATGAATCTAGGTGTATGAAGAAGGTCAGGGAATGAGTATTCCAAAATTATTGGGGCTTTCCAGGGAGAAAAACTGAGTATGATGTGAGAGAGGCAAGGCGTGAGAGAGTACCCAGTGATAAGGGGGTGGGCGGATCCAGTTATTTGAGGCAAAGAAAATGGGTGAGAGAGGATGGCAAGATATTTTGGGTCAAAAAGTTCTCTGGAGCCATATGCAATTAGAAAATGCATGGTGCCACACCTGGGAGACAGGAGGGATGACAAGTGCATGTAGAATGGGACCTAGATCTAATCTGTGGGCTGGGGCTGAATCTCTGCTCGCCTAGCTGGACATCCCTGTACTACGTCATGATCGCATGGTCAAAAGAGGTTCTGTGGGTAACACAGGGTCCAAGAAAAGAAACCAGGGTGAATTTCAGCAAGGTGCATAGCTACATGGGATCATCTTGTTGCAGGAGCGGGGGCATCAAAGCCGGGGGCTGTGAAGCTAATCATTTGAAAATGGATTTATGTACACAATGGCAAGGGATGAGGGAGGAGGCATACTCCCTAACTACCAACCCTTGAGCTGCCTGTTCTATCCAGCTGGCTATGTGTCATGCTTAATAGTCCTGCCATTGATGGTGATAGTTGTGGCACAGCCAATCAGGCTAAACTTGATATCACAGCTTTTGAGACACAGACATGGAGCCAGGTAGACTTTCTATTTCGCACTAGTGTCCATTGAATAATTAGAAGATACATATTTTGCCTTCTGTTATCTCAGAAAGACCTTTTCCTCCTTCAAGTGGCTTGTGGTGTTGATCTGAAATGCTAGTGGCAAAAAATAGCCCATAACCAGCTGGGGTGTGCCAAATATGGATGGGTTCATATCACACAAAGCTTCCAATGAATGATTTTTTGTGTGTGGAGTTTTGAGACATCAGCAAAATGAATTCAGATGTCCGATGTGAAATGGCGTCTTCATGGCCTCCACTAAAAGGCAATACTTTGAAGCAGTAATTTCACCAGTGATACCACATTTAATGCTAAATGAAGGATAGTGTACATTTTGTATATGTGCAATTAAGAGCCATAAAATGGAATTACCTGGCTCCCTAGCCATATCAGGATGTTTAGTAAAGCGCTGCAATGGATGTAGTTGACATTTACACCTCTGACAATGATAGGTCCTGCGGTTCTATAGTTTGCTAGAATACTATAAGCGTTTTATGAACTTGTGCTAGTAGAGAATATATGCAACATCATAGAGAAAAATATGAGCAGAATGAAAAATGCAAACATGACATTAGTTAAAAAATTCTTCTCTATATAAAGCACCTGCTACAAACTATTAAATGATAAACCATCACATTTTCTGATGGCTTATGTAAATGTCAAATTGGCATCAGTAATCATAGCCTACTGTTTGTAGCTGGCTGAGACATCAAAATAATGCTAATATTAGCAATGCTGGCCCAATAAGTTTGGCTTCTGCCTTTGAAAGGTTTACATTTTGACAATACAGTTGGCCCATTGCATAGATGACAATTTGCCACCACAGCTTGATGAAGAAAGTATGCCAGTGTATTGTTTTCTCTGGGTTTGTAAGAACGTTTATCAAGTGCACACAACTGGTTTGCAGCAAAAATGAACTTCCCATGTTTTTCCAGCTGAAGTTTCCTGTTTTGTTAATCCACGCTATTACATTCATTGACGTTTTGGCTCCTGGGTGGTTTTATATCAAGAGAGAACACCTATTCTATGAACAGCTAACCCTCTGGAGAAAATTCACTTCACTTGTTGAATTATTAAATAAACATTAAAAAAAAATAATACTGTAGAATTATTTAAAAAACACTGTGGGCATGATTACGAAGTCGGGCGGCACCATTGCATTCTCGGGACCAACTGACCTCCAGTTGGAGGTCCCAATGCGACTGCACATGGTGTGGTCGCATACTCCCATTTCTCTATGGGAGCTTGTGCTGAGGCTGTAAACCAGACATAGCACAAGCTCGCATAGAGAAATGGGAAGAATAAAACAAACAAAAAGATAATCCAACCAACACATAGTTAGACATTGGAATGGTTTCATTTATTAGGCCTGTCAGACTTAGGGAAGTCTAACCACAAGCCTTAAGCCTCTCTCCTCCATTTTTTTGCTGGCCTTAGATCTCTCCACACGTTACCCCTGCTACCCAGTGCTAAAGTGCATGTGCTCCCTCCTTAAAACATGTTAACATTGGCTTATACCTAATTGGCATATTTTTATTTTTAACAAGACCGTAGTAAAGTGGTGGTACATGTGCCCAGGGCCTGTAAAGTAAAGGCTATTAGTAGGCCTGGAGCACTGTTAGTGCTACCCACTTAAGTAGCTTTTTCAACATGTCTCAGGTCTGCCCTTGCAGCCTGTGTGAGCAATTTTAAACTGCCATTTCGACATGGCACATTCAACCAAACATACACTGCAATACATATAATTTACCCCTAGGGTAGGCCCTGGTGGCCCAGAGGGTGGGGTGCAGTGTATTTAAAAAGTTGGACATACAATTTGAAGTCTTTCATTTGTTTTGCACTACTGCAAGGCCTACCTCTCCAACACGATAACATTGAAGCTACCTTATTACATTGGTGAAGCTGTAATTTCCATGTGGAAACAGATATTCCCTTCATGTTTGGTGTCTTTGGAATTGTAATGAGAAGTCCTAACTCATGGTGAAGTCGCATTTTGAATTACAACTTTGAAAATTCCACTTTTAGAGAGTTGTTTTTTTCCCTGCCTTAGCCATTTAGTGCCTGTAGCTTGTCTCTGGGTCACATGAATTGGTATAGCTGACAGTTGGGCTTTGTGTATTCCTCCAAGACAGTCACACAAAATAGAGATTTTAGGTATGCCTGGATGGGCCATCACTGTCAGGATGGTAGGAAAGAGCCAGGCACAGCCCCACTTCCACTTGAATAGGTCCTGCCACCACACAAAGAGCTACACCCGGCCTGCTCATTGTGCTACCTCGATGACTGTCCACAAAGCTTTCCTGCTCCTCACGGCCCACTCCACTGGGAACAGGAATCTTGATGTTGGACTGAGAAGATAACTTTTCAGTGGGACTAACTTGGTCCCTGTATCCAACCCGTGCTCCATAGTGCTTAGCCTGAACTTTTGACTTTCACCCGGTCTCACACAACCAGAGATCCAAGGTTGGCGCTTTGTGCTTTTTAGTGCTATTTTACCCTAAAATTACAAAGAAATATCATAAATCCAGCTCATCTAATTGGATATTTATCATTTTGGTCTTGTTTTATTTATTACATGTTGCTCTATTTGTCTGTGTGGGGCCCTTTGCGGTGTGTTTTCATGGCATTACTTTTTTAAGTGTTACAAATACTTTACACATTGCCTCTGAGTTAAGCTTGACTGCTCTGTGCCAAGCTACCCAAGGGTTGAACATCAGGTTAATTTAGGGTTGCTTGTGACTCCACCCTGAGAGGAATCGTGGGTAGTGCTTGATGAGGACTTACACCCCAGACTACCAACAACCAAATTCTTACTCTATTTCCACCTCAAACCGAGCAACAGTTGGGAAAACATTGGACTTTGGAGGGGTTATATTTACTGTTCCCACTCCAATGAAAGCAGTATTAGGAAGAGTGTTGGCCTTTAGCTGGATCAAATCTACTGTCCGCATTCCAATGTATTGAACAGTAAGAAAAGTGTTTGACTTTAGAAAGGTCAGATTTACTATCTCCATTGCAACATAAGCAACAGTACAGATTAGCTTGATTTACTATTTCCACTCCAACCAGAGCAACCGTGGTGAAAGTTTGGGACTTGGAGGGGGGGGGGGGAGGTGGACAGATGTGCAATATACGCTTTTATTAAAAATATACAATATAGTTGTCATTGTAGAATTTATATTTTTATTTACAATTAACTGAAACATTAAAAAACTAATATTATATGGAAAATATATAACAAATACTTACCAATTATAAATATAAAACATCACAACCTATTACTCCAAAAACTCATCAACCAAAAAACAAATCACAGTAATACTCGAATATAATAATAGTACACAATAATAATGAAAATGAATTATTTTATAAAATACTCAAACACAGGGTATGAATATAAAACTATTTAAAAATGATTACTTCCTTTAAGTAATCAATAATATAAATATGTTATGAATAAACTGATTTACATACATACTCAAATGATCAAATGAAAAATCTTAAATTTGGTATGTATAAACTATTTAAAATATACATTAAAAAAGAAACTTTACAACATACTCACCCTGAAACCCCGCAACCCTCCAACAAATATATTTAAATAAAATAAAAGAAATTGGGCCATATGTAGGTCGCATTACATTTACCGATTCATAAATACCGAATTTTACCGATTCGGTATTTATGAATCGGTAAATAGTATGTAGGTAATTAATCGGTAATCATTACCGATTCGGTAAATATCGGTATTTATTAATCGGTATTTACCGAATCGGTAATAATGCATACCTTCTCATTGATTCCTATGGGCCTGGAGGCCCATAGGAATGAATGGGAAGCCAGTTACTATTACCAATTCGGTAAATACCGAATCGGTAATAGGGGAGGCATTATCATGGGTGGCAGGGTGTCACATTGACACCCTGTTGCACCCCTGATTCGTGCATGTGTGCACATGTGGCGCACATACATGCCCTAAGGGCATGTATGTCTGCCACATGGCACTTCACAAATTGCACAAAAATGCTTTTTTAAAGGTATTCGTCATTTACCATCAACTTGTAGTTGGTGGTAAATAACGAATCCAGACACCAATTATGCACTCACTTGAGTGCCCCCTACATAGCATTTCTGGATTCGGTATTTACCGAATCGGTATTTTACCGATTTCTTAAAATTCCGATTTGGTAAATACCGAATCCAGAAATCAGCCACCTACATCTCAAGTGCCTCAATACCGGTCGGTAACGGGATATTTACCGAATTTCGGCCGTTACCGACCGGTATTTGGCTTCCTACATATGGCCCATTATCTATTATGAAAGCAAACAATATCAAGTATGCTAAAAATTATTACACACAGTTAACATTGGAATAGTACTAACTCATATTACAAAAAGTAATAAAATATAATTATTACAAAATTATATTACAGAAAAATATATTTAAAAAAAAATTATTTTTGCCTGCAATATTCTGTTCAACATTCACAATATTTTTGACAAAATAGTACAGACTTACTAAGATTTTGCATCAATGTTGCGTTACTTTAGTGGCGCAGCCCTAACACAAAATTAATTTGCCATTTACTAAGTCAACCAAAGAACATTTCTGTGACTTTTCATGATTTAGTAAATAAAAAGTAATGAAACACAGCACATCAAGTTTCCTTTATGTGTTGTGTTGCACGAAGAAAAGTTAATCTGAACCAATATTTGTATCCAATAATATTTTATCATCAATATTATAGTTGTACAATGTCTGTAAGTATGTTTTTACAGTCACACACAGCCATCTAGCTCTATTCTCTATCTCAGCACAACCTTTTCGTTCTTTCCAAATTACCTGCTACCTGGGTCTCATATAAGAAAACAATAGTTTGCAGTTGAAGCTCTACTGCATCAGTATACACCACTGTGTGCCAACCATTCTGTAGATGAATACCGCTTAGCAACTTGCAGCCTTAGCAACAAATAAGTTCTAGCATTGCACCTTACCTGATTATTCCACTGACATAAAGTATAGATAAAGATTCTGTATTTACTTGCATCAAAATACTGTATCTCCATCATGACATTTACCTTTCTACTTTTTTCTCGAAAGATTTCTTGCATTAAATAGATTCAACACAATATATGTGAATTTATTAACGAGGGTCCTGGTTTACCTCCTGAAAGAATCAGACATGAATCATTTTACATGTGTTAAGTTACTGAAGATGATATCCAGTTGTGGAACTGCACAATCTGTTACCAAGAAACCTGAACTCATATCCTGGCTGCCTTACTTGACAAAAATGATTGAAGTCAAACAGAACATTTACACCAATGTGAATTATTTTCCTCATCAACTTTGAAAGCAAAATTAAATAATTTAGTACAGGGTACTATCCTATAAAACACATTAATTGACATTGCGGAGTAAGAAATGCAATTGTACATACCTCTTGTATCTGACTCAGCAACTGTGTCCCAGTTGTTTGTGCATATGCAACAGCTTTCCTCACATTCCTGATGGAGCAACCTCATAGTTCTCATTTGAGACCCAAAACCTGTTCCCTATTGTTCCTGGCAGAGTAACCTTTTACTTCTTTTTCTTGTCCTGCAACCTTTCGCCTTTAGTTTCTCTGTCACTGACCTCTTGCCTTTTATTCTTGGCCAGGCAGGATCTTGCCTCTTGTTCCTGGCCTAGCAGTATGACAACTCTTTGTTCTTGCCCAACAACTTCATGCCTCTCCTTCATGGCCTAGTGGCCTCTTGCCTTATGTTTCTGGTCCAACAGCCTCTTCCCTCTTGTTACTGCTTGAGCCTCTTCTTTGTTTTCATTCCTGACCCACAACATTTTGCCACTCATTCCTTCAGAGCAAACCCTTACTTCTCATCCCTGGTACAGCAATCTCTTCTCTCTTGTTTCTCATGAAGTAACCACTTGCCTCAAAATTACTTCTGAGTAACCTTGGACTTCTTATTCCAAGTGCAGCACGCTCATGCTTTCGAATCCTGGCCTACTGACCTCTTCCGAATCCTGGCCCAGTGACCAGCTCCCTCTTGTTTTAGTCCTAAGGTCCTGTTGCTTTTCATTGGAGTCCTAGCAAATTCTCATCTCTTGTCCCATCGTATAAAATGTATACATTTGTGGTCAAACCACTTATAAATGTCATGATAGTGGATCTGAAATCAAAGCAAGATGACACCTGTATAGAAGTGGGACTTTAATATTTTATCTACTTAGGATACTCATGGGATCAAGCTGAGACCTGAAGTTAACTGAGAAGCACATTCATTAATATGTACAATCTAATTCAAAGAGTTCGGGACTGCAAATTGGAAATCAGGAAGCTCACCTGTTTCCATAATATTAGAAAATGTGTTGTTATGAATTTCACTAACATCTCAAAAGCACCATACATTTCACAGTTCATTTTGTTGCAAAAAGGATTTTTGTAACCCCCTCTTTAGCTCAAGAGACTCAGTTTATCAAATCTACCGGCTTTAGTGGTGTAAGATTCTTTTCACCTAGCTTATATTGAGGGTTTAACTTCTCAAAAGCTACAACAGATCTTCCATCCCTTTCTTAAGTAAATGGATTTAAGTGATTAGTTTCAAAGTAAAAAATCTTTCTGCACATGGACCTTTCTCAAGAGAACCCATTTAACACATGAAAAAGCCAAAAAATATATAATAAACCATGGGATATGATTAAACAGATGACTTTATAACATTGGGATTTTGGGATAGCTCATTAACCATCTAACCTGCACTATTAATGGTATTCTTCTCTGTATGTATGCTATAACAATTTGTGGTATTTGAGTTTGCCATTGTAGGTTATATTGCTAGAGATGTCACTCTAACTCATTTTTCATTTGCTTTGTACTAGATATCTGGCTTTGTCCAGGACATAGTTGATAGTGAGCCAGTAATCCATTCCCTTGTGCAAGTAAGTAATGAATTCTCACATCTGCCATGGAAATATGGTGTTTCTAGTCTGGGACAGTGTTTCTAGTCCAAAAATTATATTATTTCTATACCACACAGGTCCCAACGATTAGCTCCTAATACTAAATAAGGAATATTTTTAAAGTTGAAATATCTCCTACAGGTATTTGGGGCATATGAATATGGGCCAATTTTTTCATGCGTGGGCCTATGTGGGGTTCCAATCTGGCCCTGGTCTAAACTTGTGATTCTATTGGCACATGTTAGGGATTGGGTTGATGTCTGTTTGAAAGTACCTGGAGTTGGTAGAAATTCATGAGCTAATGTTGGGGAGCAAGTGAATGAAAATGTGTGTCATTTGTATATCAAAGGATATCTACATCTGAGTTGGCAGCAGTTTGTAGGTGTGAGGCTTGGACTTGGTACTAAATTGATCGGTTCATTTTCTCGGACATGGGAGTTCATTTTTGTAATACAGTGAGTGTTGAAATGTTAGGGATTGGGCACAAGAGTGATTTGCTGCAAGTGAGTGAATGACAACATTGTTGTGTGCCCAGGATGTGTGAGAAGTGGAGTGGATTTTAGTCAGATGGGTAAGAGTGAGTACTGAAATCCCTGCATCAAACACATCACCTTCTTAAGTCACACCAGCCATTTTTCATTATATCTATTCATTCACTTTTCAGTGGTTTGTGTATAAATAAAAACTCTGCTTTTCTTACTGTGTTTAATAGTAATGTATGTAATAGTTCTGATTTAAGAAATGATTTTTTTCCTTTGTTTTCACTATTGGAATGTGTGTCATTCCTTTCCTGAGAATTCCTTTTGCCTGGGTTATCTAGGATTGTGTCCAAAGAAAATAAGAACAAAATATGTTGGGGTTAAGATCTGGTTTATTAAAATGTAACCATTTTGTTAGCCCAAAATTAGTTTAGCATGTTATATCAAGTAGAAAACATATTTTTCTAAATCATCATAAGTAGTTTTTTTCTTTATCAATACATGAAGCAAAACATTTTGTTATTCAATTCTACCATGATATCTTTTGTTGCACTGTCTCAGTGATGTGGGTTTGACAACAGTGGTTATGACTTAAATATGGCCAGCAATTTACCAGTGTTACAACTATAGCTATTATGACATTGGTGAGCTCCTAAGCTATTAATGTGTTAAAAATACAATATGTAATATCTTTATGAAAGGGTATTCAGCACTTGGCCTTTATGAGAGGCAACCAGCAGATACATATTAATGGATGTTGTATTTAGAAAGAGAGGGAGGGCAATCTGGTTTGAGAATGCTCTGTATACTTAACCTTCTGTGTCAAAGTTCCTATATTATGTCCCTCAGTATGATTAGTTTTTTAAAGTCTTTAAGTTTTATTTAATAATGATTGAATTATACATAACTTCTGAGGAAAATCAGTGCAAATGTCCAATTGAGATTGAATCAAAAACTTTGGGACATTATAAAATAACATAAAAATATTAATTATACGAAGAGACTGAACATTAATAACATGATTAAAACAATTTTAAGTCCTTAGTTAATTGTAGGATTCAAAATGTGTTAACAATTAGTCGAAGGGAAAAGACAGGGGGAATAAATAAAGAAGAGAAAGAGCTTCAAGCAATTATTTTATGACATTGTAAGCATCATTAAATGGAATATAATGTGGAATGTTGCTGGCAAACTGGTTTAACTAAACATTCTAGTACCTTTAATTATAATAAAACCAGACTATTAACCTCTTTCTTCGAAGGGTTTTGAATTTCCTCCAAAATAAAAAATGCTTATATGTATTATTTTTACTGATGTTATTCAGATAAAGCATAATAGGTAATCAAAATAAATCTACTTTCAAGGGCATAAACTAAGCTCAAACAAATGCCCTATCTAACCCATGATTAGATCAAACTGTAAACCACCATAACCTAAAAGAAAAAGAAATATTGTAGGTACATTTTCAGTTAACAGTTATTTCTTGGAAGGCTGGGGCCAACAAAGGGTCCAATGGCTCACTATTAGAATAAGCAGAGGGCCGTTTCTTTTTATTCAGCTCTGCATGTTCCTGAAAGCAGGTGACTTTAGTACAGCAAACAATTTGTTAAAGCCATTTTAATGAAAAAACTGTGGGTACGTTTAGACTCCCCAGAAATTCCCCAAATTTGGCATGGATACCTTATGTGGCTAAAATGTTATGGAGGGCTAAGCACAAACTACCCCTAATAACTAAAAAAGAGGTCAGCAATGGAGGGAAACGGACCAGAGGTTAAGGGGTTATATGAAGTGTTTTAGTTTTCACAAGCTTAAGTTTGCATTTAGACACTAATGAAAACAAAGCAGTTTCTCTGCTCATGCTCTGGGTCAGAAATAAAAAAGAGAATATCGTCAGCAAAAACTGACAAATGTAATTATCACCACATCGCAAACCAGAAATTGCTGGATTTTCCCTAATTCTAGGAAAAAAGCTTCAAGTATATATGAGGGTAAAAACACTCTGCCTCACTCCAGTGGGTGAAAACTATTTAGAAGATTTGCCATTTACCAGGACAGATGTGCAGACAGAATCTTAAAGTATTGAAATTATGTAAACATAAACTCTGGCCTATCAATTTTTTCTGCATCACTATTTACCACAGGTAGAGGGTATTTAAGATAATGAGATTGTTTTAAGATGTTGAAAAACAAACTTGTATTCTCCAATGGCAATCTGTTCTTTATAAAGTCCACCCTATTAGGTTAGATAAAAAGGGTTCTATCTTAAAGCTAATATTTAAGCTAAAAGCTTGAAATCTTCATTTAATAACCAAAACCAGCCTTTAATTTTTACATAAAAATACCATATTTAGGTAGAATATTTAGGTAGAAGGCAAATTTGGCCCTTGAAAGGTATCTTTAATCGTCTTATAGAGGATAAAACTGAAAACCATTCCAGCAATTTCTGGATTAAAATGTTAGAAAAGGGGGTATATAATTCTATAAAAAAAACTTTCAAGGCCAGGAGACTTGTCTTTTCTCAGGCCAGGCCCTTTAATAACATCTTCTGTGGATATAGCCTGTTCTAATAAAAACAATAATCGAAAGAACTGTATTTAGTCACTTATTGGAACTTAAATTGTGTGAAATATCTTTGCCTGTTTAATAGACACTAAAGTACATAGATTCTCATAGAAAGTCTCAAATTCATTTAAAATACCTGTAACTTTAAATAACTTTATATATCAAACCTCTGAGTATTTTTCAAGGCTTCTACCTTGGTACCTTATTCTTTTAGTTTTAGGTACAACCATATTACTGTGCACTGCTCGTCAGTAAAAAAGAGGAGGCATCATCATTTTTTTAAACACATATGCAGTAGTAAGTTCCTGGACTGTTGCATTAAATGAATTTCAAATAAGTTGTAAAGAAATTATAAAATCGTATTTATATCCCAAAAATGTGTAAGCAACGTATAAAAAATGGAGTCATTAAATGAAGCGTTAAGAAATCTCCATCTATTAGCTCATTCTTATATATTCTTCAAATCTAAATCTGTAATGGCTGTATCATGATCTGAAATCAAAATGGGCCTAATTTCAGTGTTGATAATGTTGTGGACTAGTTGTTTACCTAAAAATATATAGAGCCACATGTTTCAATATTTGTAATAGCGATTACCTAATTGAGATTTCAGCTAATCGCAATTAGGTAATCCCTATTACAAATGTATGAAACTCCCAAAATTTCATATAGTGATCTATAGGGGAACTCAAATCAACCTACCTCATTAATACCAATGAGGTAGGTCGCAATTTGCGACCATCTAGGAATTGCTCCATGATTGCTTTTAAATAAAGCAAACTTTTTATTTTTTTTAATGCAGCCCATTCTTCTTAAAGGAAAATGGGTTGCATTTAGAAAAATAAAAAAATAGTTAACTTTTCATTTTTTAAGAGCAGACAATACCCCTTTGCATAATGCAGCTCAGAAACATTGTTTGCTGCTCTACGTTGTGTGACTGTTTCATAAATTTACCCCTCAGTGCCTTAACAGAAGATTGGCCTATACTGAGCAACAGGGAATGTGCCAACAAGCCAATATGGGGCATATGAAACTGCAGACCAAACCTAACTTCAGATACAGTTGCAAGCACAACAATGGAGAGAGCCATCTAAAATTTATATACAGTGAATATTATCCAAATTCTGGTCTAGCCAGTCCAAAAGTGGAAGCAACAAGAAGAATCAGATCAGTACTGATGGGTATTGCCACGCTACACATACAGGAGATCCATCCTCTTCAAGAGAAAACGTATCCCTTACAAAATGTCTACAGCCTACATTCTAACAACATAACAGCTGGGCATGGGAAGCAGTTGCTGATTACTATCTGGGATGCAGTAGAGCCCAATTCAGACCTAAGGACTGCCATTGCCTTATATAAAACTAATGTCAGTGCTTCATTACTTTGCCATATTGTTGCTCGAACATGAATTTCCCTTGAAAAATCAAAAAAGAAGAGGTGTTTGGCAAAAACAGGAACAGTTGGTTTCACTAAACCCTACAGCCATACAGAAATGGGTCTGAGGACTTTCTCAAAGTACAATCAATCCGAGTGATTTTTACACAGTTTTAGGAGCAATGAAAGTACATCTGGTAATCCTTGTTTGAAAAAAGAATGCAGGCCCTTTCTGTGGAGTCATAAAGAAAAGGTCTGTGATAACAAATGCAGGTGGGCATCAACCTTGCATGACAAAGTGTGGGCCAGTGGGTAGTATGATCAGATATCCATCCGGAGGGGCATGTGATCATTGTGTGTGTTGTGTCCTGATTAGCTGTGTGTTCATAACTTTATTTGGCATCTGGTTTTATGGTGTTTTGGGAATGTGCGCACCCCTCCAGTCATGTGTGCTTTACTAAGGTCATTTTCCCTGGACCATTGTGGTGTCACTGAGATTATCTGTGGGATGGACCTGAATTTCCTGTTCATGCACTTGTCTGCCGGCTACATGCCACCCACCAGTGACCTGTCAATCAGTTACCGCGGGCCTGGGTTGCAGAGCCTGTCTGATCACGTTTTTTCGAGTCTGGGTTGATGGAGAGTTTATGATGGGTGAATTTGACAAAAGCGATGAAATTTCGTTTGTGTATTCGAGCGTACCATCATAAGCATTTGCATTGTTTTTACAATATCAACGTTCCCCTCTCTGGTTCACATTTCAACTAAATGACTTAGCCCATACTTCATGACAGTCACATTATTGGGGACAGTCTGCTCTTCAGTTTTGAAAAATGCTACTTTCCTAATTATTTGCATTCTATCTAGTTTGAGGACTGCGTTTTTACAGCAGGAAACACCCAATTGTAGGATACCACACAAGAACAATAAGAGATGAGAATGGGCAACAGTGATGTGCAAAGGTCCGGTCAGCCACTGTGGGAGTCAAGCAAACCAGTTCAGATACCGTGACTGCTCAGGGGCACCTTCCTCCTCACGCATGTCTCTTTGTGAATGGGGCAGTGCTTGGATCGCAAGAGTCAAGGTTCCGTTATCCAGGTCATTACCTGGGATAAATGTACAGCAGGATGTACTGTTCATTCTTATGCCTCTCAGGCTGTGCTGTCTGTGCAGACTTTCTACATGACCTAATAAGTTGCACTGGCTGAAAGCCGTGTAAAGTAGGGGAGTTAGAAGGGGAATCAAGTTTGGCTCCCATGGTCAAGGTTGAAGTCTGAAAGCTTGCCTGCATCCAACATTTACACCTCAAGCCTCTCCAACACACATGTGTACCTGGAGGGCAGATATCATGGGCAGCTGTACCTGTGCTACTTGGGTGATAAGACCCCAGAATGGTCCCCAGTCCATCTGCTGCTTGGAGAACACCACAGCTGATGTATTGACCCACTGCATGCACATCTTGGAACTTTCAGTCTTCCTTTGGAACTGGGGTGCTGTCCAACTGTCCCACCTGAGTTTTATCATGTGGCAGCATGCTAACCAGCTCCTGCTACTGTGCCACCACCAGGATATATAGGGAGCCCCTGTTTCATTTGGTTGTTCTGTAGTAATGGTTGTGGCCCCAGAGCTCACCAGGAGATACTGTTGACCTGTCGATAGACCCCGTGTTCTTGACACAATAGTCTCCAACTCCTTAGCCACGCTGAATGCAAAATGTACCTAATTAGGAGCAGGTGCTTCGTATAGATTTCCCATCTACATTATCATATGTAAAGACCATCACTGTGAAATAAGCTTCTATTTAAACAAGGTGTCCTTTAAAGTGAATTGGGTAAAGTATGTGCCTAGCTTGAGCACCAAAAGACTTATCCAGACATGTTCGTGGAGTAATTACCATGGCTAGACTTTTGAATTTTTTCTGGTTGATGTCCTTCACAATATCTATTTTTCGGAGATATTTTGAGTGTACACATTCCCATATTTAACATGTACCACCTGGTCCTTTACGGTGTGGTTTTCTTCAATTATGTTGAGAAAACTCAGCCATTTTCCATCTGCTCGGTGCTGATGAAAATGTCTGGGAAAAGAGTGTGATGAAAGGGGGAATGGTCAGGCCAGGCTTGTGTATGTCTGTGGCACATTGTTTGTCCCCACCATACTGCAGTGGTCAGGAGATGCCTCCCCAGCAGTAATGGCAGGCCAGGTGCATCCCGGACTATTATGACGCCTGGAGCTTGCAGACCTTATGATTCTGGGTCCAGAGAGACTTCGAATTGAGGGTGGTTGTATTTCACCCAAACGTTATTGCTCAGGTGTAATTCTCCTCTCTGCTCCGAGACAGGGAATGCCTTTGGGAGCCGCAGTAAAAGTGCACCACCTTCTACTTGGTGTACTGTTATAGTACCTCATGAAAACCTTTTACTTTTTGCACCTGCATATGTATTTTATGAATACGTATTTTGTTGCAGGAAAACATGCAAAAGTCTTTATTCTCATTTGCATTGTGCCACACCCTTCCAAAACGAATCAAAGGCCCGTTCACATTGGATGGAATTGAACTATTCACCCACCCTATGAGTATTCTTTAATGGGGTAGTGTGTGTCTTTGGACTGCAGAGAGCATAGACACACATTGTCTGCACTCCTGGGACAGTTCTATAATAAAAACTCTATTTTGTCTGAATTAGAGACATGATCCTCACGGCTTCTGATGTGCTAGGGTTCAATACATTATATTCCTCCTTGTAGACCAACATATATTAATTGCCAAGTAGCTGGATGATTAGGAGGAACCTACCTCATTCTTTCAATCCCTATCACAATGTAACGTTGAAATTTAGGAAGCTTGATGGCACTGGAGATGTGCCAACCAACCGTGTGATGTGTGCACAAGGTGTAACAGCCGTGTGAGTAATGGGCCATCAGGCGGGATAATGGGATATTTTCATACTTCTTACGAGTGAAAATCAGTTCAAGATGGAGTAGTTGTGTGGAAGTGATTTCAGTGTGGTTTATGCTTTTAAAAAGAGCGTGTTTACAAAATGTTACTGCAAGAAGGATATAAACTCATTTGGGTGTATCGATTTAAAATTATTATTGCCATGTCAGTATTTTATTAGATTCCTGACATTCAGTTCTAGCTTTCAATATGCATCTGACTTTTCATTTTCAGTTTTCCACGCCAGGTGACCTCTCCTTGATTAAAGGGCTTCACGCTATGAACAAATCCATATTTTCCAACGCCTCCTGTGGACATGTTGATTCTAATATCTTTAAAGCACAAGGTATCCTTTCCACACTGTCCATTCCTTGAAGAAAAATATTAAACTGACATATGGGAGATGAACACATCCCTGAATTACGTGATGCTACTTCATTTCTGTTGATTACACAATTCTCTGCAATCCATATTCAACACTTCGGCAAAGCATTGGTTATTAACTGTGATTTCCTCCCGCATCTAAATAAGAAAATCTCACTGTAGAATACTGCACAGTCGCATGATTCATTTAGGAACATTTTACAGGATTGACAAAATATCTGACACATGGTCATACGAATTAAGTCATTAGATTACACTTGACCTGTGACAATTCCAACCAGTGGAAATATATAAATAAAATATTGTAATGAAAGAAAAGCATGCTCAGATTTGGACAGAGTAAGTTCACCCTATGTTCTCACATCAGAATACTCTAATTGTTTGAGTTGATCACCCAAAGTCAGCAGGAGATGTGTCATTCAACAATGCTGACCCACAGAGTTCCAATCACTTGGGGCTGTGCAGCACATGAGAAGATACTGAAATGTGGAAACCGGCAGGCGTGAGGTCCCTATGTATTCTTTGCGATTAATGCGATGGTAAGAGCTGATAAAATAACTCAAAAGGGTAACTTCACATCCACTTATGTTTGATAGATTTGGCAGAGAAGAGTGTAACATGCTGTCACTGTAGGTTGGTGTAAAAAGGCAGTTTACAACCCTTCATGGATCATAATAGCTTATTTGTACCTTTGGGTGTAATATTATTCCAGTATATATTGTTCCTTGCTACTGATCCTGAAATCCTCTGATTTGCTTTGAAGTTTGTGCATTGACATCAAGCTGGAGTGTACCTGTACTGTCAGGTAAACGATCATATATGAGATGCCTTTGTATCTATTGTTCGGACGTCACCACATTTCCACACCATGTGTATGTCTCACATACCTCAAAAGCATGAGGTCTGTGGAACCCTCATAACTCATTCCTATGATGTCTCAGTCCCCACACGTACTTTTGGTGTTGATTTTTCTTAGAGGAATGCAATGCTGTGTGCCTGGAGGTAGGAGTATTGTTACTCTTAAAGGCACTCCAGCAAGGTATGTGACCAATTCATCATGGTAACTGCCCCCTTTTAAATACCTAACCGACGATCATTCCACACTGAATTACCTGCACAGCATGCATTGTTCTTTTATCAATTACAATGTACCCCAACGGTACCCAAACCCTGTGTGGCTGTGCTGAAGTGACCCCTTACTGTGCACATTGTTTGGCTGCTGCTGACCCGGAGAAGCACAGACTGTGAGTTCAAGGTTCACTTTTAGATCATTTCAATCAACATTGCTTCCTCTGTGGTCTGCACATCTGTATGTAGGCAGCTGTGGTGTGGTAGAAAACATGACCCAAAAAATTAAAATAACCCCCTAAGAGACAACTCCCATGGTGCGGGGGTCAATATTTAGTTTTCTGTTTTCCAAAAACAAACTCCCTCTTTGGCTGTTTGTTTTTGAATAACAAAGAACTCTGCTAAATGGCTGAATGAACGATGGTGACCACACAGCGACCTTGAAGGGTATTCCAAGAAGTTGCCAAGGTGGGGGCTCCTTTGAAGGCACAGAGGTCTCTGCCAAGCAGGCAGAAAACTCTAAATATGGCAGGGAGGCATCCAACAATGAGGTGGAGATTAGGACCTCCACCCCCCTAACTGGATGGTGCGCTACCCCAAACCATAAATAAGCTTCTTACGCTCCGCCGTTTTTGGTAGGCGTGACACTTTGAACTTTAGAGGTTTGAGCGACAAAGATTTTAGTTAACAAAATGTGATTCCTGTGAAAGGACAGTCTTATTCTAGGATCTCAGAGTTGTGAAATGTTAATTATTAGGGTATTCAGGCTACATGCCTACACATTGTTTTTTGCATATGGATTCCCCTGGAACATTTCTATTTGCCATTACATATAACTGATATTGCAACAGCTTCATATAGGAGGAGTGAAACAAAAAGCATATATATACTGAAATTAGAAACCGAAATGTGTCCATAGTGACAATTGAAATGCGAGATATGCAAAATAGGGCCTGTGATGTTGCCAAATGCCTGATGAAGCTTGGATTTTCAAATGTCTTAAGAACAATGTGTGCATTCAAAGTGAAAATAATGCCACAGTGCGAAAGTAGTAATCAGCAGCTATTGTTAAGCTATTGCTAACATGTATCTAAAGCGTATGATCATCTTGAAGTTCCTAGATACCCACAGAGACAGATTCGTAAAATGACTTATTTTAAGTGACCGTGCTTTTGCTGCCTCTTTTTTTTACTGATCAACAGCATTCAACACCGTGGATCATGACACCTTTCTAAAACCATGCTAAATGTGTTAATCCAATATATTGGCGTATAAAATAGGGTCAATTAGGGATCATGTCTAGCACCTATGACTTTTCAAGTGCATTTCCAAATCTCACTGTTCTTGTCAGAGGTCACTGTCTGACCTTACAATATATTTTGACAACAAGAAGATCTATCTTAATGCACACATCAATCAATCAATCAGGGAATTGTAAGCGCGCTACTCACCCGTGAGGGTCTCAAGGCGCTGAGGGGTGGGGGGGAAGCGCGGCAGATCTGTTAGCCCAAGAGCCAGGTCTTGAGCGTCTTCCTGAAGGTGTTCAGGGAGGGGGTGCGTCTGATGTCTGCTGGTAGCTCGTTCCAGGTCTTGGCAGCGATGTGAGAGAAGGATCTTCTGCCTGCTCTGGCTCTGTGGATGCGCAGGGTTTCAGCCAGTGCGAGGTTGGCAGATCTGAGGTTTCTTTTGGGTACGTGGAAGCTGATTTTGTCGTTGAGGTATTTGGGTCTGTTGTTGTGTAGGCATTTGTAGGCGTGAGTGAGGATTTTGAAGGTGACTCTTTTCTCCACAGGGAGCCAGTGGAATCTTCGTAGGTGTTGGCTGATGTGTTTGTGTCAGGGGATGCCGAGGACAAGTCTGGCAGGAGTGTCCTGTATTGTCTGGAGTTTGCGGAGTAGGGACTTGTTGATGCTGGCGTAGCGTACGTTTTCATAGTTCAGTCTGCTTGTGATCAGTGCGTGGGTGGCAGTCTTCCTTGACTCTGGGGGAATCCACTTGAAGGTCTTGTTGGAGGATGCAAAGGGTGTTGAAGCAGCTATAGGTGACGGCGCTGACCTGTCGGTTCATGGTGAGAGATGAGTTGAGTACGATGCCAAATTTCTTGGCGTGGTCTGAGGGGGTAGGTGGGCTTCCGAGGGCGGTCGGCCACCAGGTGCTGTCCCATGCTGAAGGGGTGGTACCGAGGACGAGGACTTCTGTCTTCTCGGCGTTGAGCTTCAGGCTGACTTGTTCACCTTGCCTGTGTTCAGGCTGACTTGCTATCCTTGCTAAGGAAGTGAAAGAATGCAATTGAAAACTACAAAGAGATTTGATAGTTTAGCGAATTCATTTGTAGCTAAAATCTTGAAAGACTTTACCCGCTCCATTCATTTAAGGTCCACATCTGCATGTGGTTTTTCATAAATTACTCAAAACTAGGGAATTGAAGCTTAGTACTTCATAACTTTGATTAGGTATTTTAAACTTCACCAGACTTTTGCAGTGTGAATTTGGGAATTTTCATAAAAAAGTGAGAAATGGTCTTTCAGAATATTGCCACTGCTTCTCAGACTCGTAAAGCATCTGTTTCTTGGCAATATGTGAACATTTCCTGCCGCTTCCGAAGTCCCGGATCGGGATTTTCTGAAGTGGAAAATAGGAAGGACGTAGCTCATCAGACGTGGCCAATATGTTGAACATCATTGCACATGGCTGTAGATCAGAACACTTTGTAACATACTTGCCAGAATATGCAGACCCAATTTTAAATGTGCACTTCATTTCTCAACACATAACATGACTGTTAAAAAATGTATTCTCTTCAGGAAATTAATACGGATTCCCTGGTTGTATTGTGATATTTATTGGATACCTCCCCACAGTAGCTTGCTGTATCAGGCCTGCCAGTCCAAGGAAGAATAACCATGAAATGGACACAGTTTCGACTTCACTGAACACACAAGTGAGTGCCAGCTCGTGGGAGGGGCAGGGTGGGGGTGGGCTAGTGGAGTTCGACATACGACAGACAGGAGTAAGGTAAGCAATTAAATAAATAAAACGATTTACTTTGCGTGAGCTGCATCGCCAGTCCTTACCCTGAACCTGCTCCTGTAGCTATACGCAGAAAGGGGTCATTTAAATCAAAGGCGGATGTTTTAAAAATTTTGACTGCATGTGAGAATCAGCAGCCAAGGGACTCTATTCGCTTGAACTCTGACACAATCACTTGGGAACACATTAGGGGGTCTCTGTCTGAGCTACTTGATTGTAAACTTCACCAATGCATGATTGCCTTAGTGTTATAGAGGAGACCTAGCGCAAAATTAGCTTGGGTGGGGAGGACTGACCATCTGATAGTTCTAAGGAAGGGCCTAGCACAAGTACTTAAACTCTTGTCCATGGTGATACATTGGATTTATAGCAAAGTGGGCAGTGGTCGCATCTTCATAAGGACATTTTTTTTCCAGAGAGTTGGCCTAGTCAACCACAAAGAAATTGTTTCAACATACATTTTCACAGGCCCTTGGTAGTAGGTGAAGTCCTTCACCAAGCAAACATAGATCTTATTCAGCCAGGCATATACATGTTGTACCGTCTGGGTATTTTTACAAGCATTTAGGCCAGAGATCCAGGAGAGTTAACCAAAAACAACAACACAGCCTCTACCAACACGAGGCTCAGCCGCCACATGGGAACAGGTTCCAGGTTTTATCTGGCTTGGATGGGGAAGTGGGACTTGGCTAAGGTTCAGAGTAGCATGGGCTTTGTACGACAATCTAGGCCTCCCCAAAGCATCATCTCTGTGCCAAGTCCTCCAGTGATTGTCAATATTATAGGGCTATTGCAAGGAGCTCAGAATCTTTCTAACCTCTGGATCTAAGAGCGGTTACGATTTAGTTTTGGTCCCCTACTCACCCATGTCTAGTTTGGATATTCAGATCGATGAATCTTCACACCCTGATATTATCCAAACTAACCGGGTTACCATGAATACTCATGACTTATCTATCCACTCTAAAAATCACAATATTGGCTTACCTGGGGCTTTGTGTACTGGCAAAGAGCTTGCAGCTCTTGAAATGTTAAATAACAACTGATTGATTCCGCAGGCATTTTGTCCCCCACGAGAGCCCCACTAAGTGGCATGATCTACCTTTGATTGTGGTGGTTTCTTAAAATATAGCTGGTCTTAAAGCCAAGAGGGTGCAGGCACCATGGGGTGAATTCGTCGATAAGCATGACATATGCCTTTGCAACGAAAAGTGGTCATTATAACCTTTAAATAAACTTGGGTACTTGTCCTTTCAATTTCCTGTTAAGCCAGGTAAATTTAGGAGGCTTATTGATAGTCTAGCAATATGGATGAAGTCTTCTCTAAATTGTAAAATTCTCCAAATAACAATTGGCTGCCCTGACATACTATGCATTGATGTAAGTAGGGGGAGGGACCGTAGTGTGATGATCTTTAACATATGCAGGGGTGTTCAGGATGGATGCGCTTTGGAGACAATTCAATCCCTGGAGGCGTACCTGGCTAAGTTTCCCTCAAGTTTATATCTGGTACTTGCTGGGGACTTCAATACTACGTTTGAGCTCCTAGACACGGATGATACTAAAATTAATGCTGGGGAGGACTAAAATTGGGCTGTTCCCTAGCTAGAGTTCATAGATGTCATTTGGAGGTAGTCAGATGTTGCAGCTGTGACCTCTGGCTTGCTACCTGCTATGCCTGGCACTTCCTTTGTGACCCCTGGCCTCAAAAGAAGGAAACGTTTTGCCCCTTCTGAGGACATCGGTCACAAAGAAAGTGCCAGGAGTAGCAGGGAGTATGCGAGAGGTCACAGCTGTGGATACTGACTTCCTCCAAATGGCGTCCATACTGGAGCTCCACCCAATGCAGAGATGGATTCAGTCTGCTCTCCAGTTGAAAGCACTTCAATTGAATTGGAGGTTAGGGCTTCAAATGGCCATATTCAATCTAATACCAAGTTGCCATACACCTTAATAACCATTTGTCTAAAAGCCAAACTGATTATTATTTGTTGACCTAAGACTGTGGTTGGGAGTGGATGACATGATAGTACAGAAAAGAGTGGAGAGCGTTCATAACCTTCTGTGTCTTACGATTCTTGCTTTGTTTGATAAGTGTATAATTGAGGCTGTAATGGCATCTAGTACTCGCAATGTGTACATACATCTGATAGACGTCGTCATAAATGGCGCCATGTTATTGTGAAGCCAGAAATGTTGTCAAACATCAACAAAGGTGTCAAGGAAATTTGGAGTTCAATTGCAGATAATGTGGAAAAGAAGGGTGGCCACTTAGACCTTAGTGAGTTGCATAAAGGGTTTTTCGAGAGGATTTCAGTTTATTTTTAAATTTCTTCTACCCTTAAGAATAAGTCCCCCAAAACTAATAGGCAATTGATGGTTTAAGAGGGAATGAAAGCAACTGAGGCTCACTCTGACTAGGGAGAACAAGTTGAAAAACCCATCTATGATTGCATACATCAGAAAGGAATGTAAACATAGCATGCTGAATGCAAACAAAGAGTGGGATAACAATAGATGGCAAGAACTAGTGGAAGTGTGCTCATCTAGAGACTATTCGTACTTCTGGAAATTGGTTGTGAGTGGACTGCAAAACCATGTCCCACCCTCTGCATGGGTTATCCATTTTACTGCCCTGTACCATGAGGAGATAGTCCCTGCTTCTGAAGGCACCTCGCTGTATAGTAACCGTAAGAATTTTTCCTTGCCCCCTTTCACTAGAGGGCATGTACTAGACTCACTGTCCAGATTTGTGAGAGGAAGGGCTCCAGGCCAAGATTGTCTACCTCTTGATTTGTTTGCTAATGATATTGATTCCTGGGCCGACTATATAGTAGCACTATCGAATGTGATTGTGCTGGGAGCATCCATTCCTGAAGCCTTGCAGGGCCCCGAAGTTATACCAGTAAAAAAAAAGGGTGAATAGTTTGTATCGGTCAATTATTGTCCTATTAGCATTATTGATTGTGTCCAAAAAGTCTTCTCTCATTTGGCTCCGATAAAAAGTCGAAAGTGGATATCAGACCCTGATATTGAAAGCCCTCATCAAGCAGGTTTCAGAGTCAAAACCTCTATGATAGACCAAGCCTTTCGGTTTGACTTAATCTTTTGGAAGACTGTTTTCATTGGCATGGGCAACTTACTTATTGCCTTTGTTGGTCTAAAATCTGCCTTTGACCTGATTCTGCACTTGGGGCTGTGGCAAATCTTGAAAGCGATGGGCATGTCCCACAATATTCTGTCTCTAATGATCAGGCTACATGAGAATAGCTTTGCAAAGGTCAGAGGAGGTTCTCAGGGCAAACTGATCGATACGATCTCAGTGTTGAAAGATGTTAGGCCAGGGTGTATACTGGCCCCCACTCTCCCTATTTTGTATTTAAATGGCTTTGTAGTTTATCTTTCTGACTACCCAGCGGATGTTCCCATTGTAGCTAACACCAAGATCCTTATATTTTTTTTTGCAGACAACACTCTTTAATATCAAAAACTCAAAGTGATCTGCAAATTCTCCTCAACACTTAACAAATGTGCTACATTTTGTCATGATCATGGCTTATAAATCAATGCAGCCAAAACAAAATTTATGGTGTTAAGTAACCATAAATAAGTTATCGGAAAACCGGTACTATGGGATATGGCCTTGGAGAGGGTTGATTCCTTTGATTACATATGGATCAAACTGTCAGCCAATATGTCATGGTGTCCACATATCAATAGGTCTTACATGAAGCACAGACATATTACTGGTGCCATACTGGAAGAACATCAGGCTTCTTTCACCAAACCAATAGTGTAACTCTATAGGTGTATGTGGCCGAGGCCCTTGACTCAGCAGTATATGGTGCTTGGTTGTGGGGCTTTAGTGATTTTCCATTGTTGGAGCATTCATAATCATAGAACAGATTCTTGAGAACTCTGACTGTGCTTCTGTCAAGTATGCCATTGCATACTTTGTTTTTGGACATGGAAGCTAAAAAGGTATCCCCTAAAGCACCCATATGGCCCTTTCTACTCTACCAGAGATTATGGGCTATCCCAAAGCTGGCCTATTATACTACTGCCTTACAAGACATCAATAAGCTAGACAGATTTCACAAAATCCCCTCGTTGACCTCGTCCAAAAAATGGTTGGCTTTTTTAGGTTGAGAAACTGTGGCACAAACCTACTGCGCCCCAAATCTTGGCGTAGGACTCAGTGACATTAGGGGACCAAGGTACCTTTAAACTAATATTTCTCATTGAATTCCTTTTGAAACGCTGAGTGCACTCAAAATGCATATGCAGCACATGGGAACAAGGGCACTATTATGCCTGGCCACTTTTGCAGCTGAGCAACATCAATCAAGCTAGTAAATCCCTTTCCTTTTGTCTATGATTTCTGTTTTTTTAGGTCATGTGAATATTTCTTCTGTTTTGGGATTTATTGGCTTCATTTCAGTCAATGGATTGTTTCTTTTTCTTCGGAATGGCTAAGCCTGGGTGAAACTTCTCGGGATGCCTAGTTCATCTCCTGAGGCGGAAGCCGGGAGGTTTTTACAACTAATAGAAATTGCTTCGCTTTGCGTTATGCTTTGTGTTTATTTTTAACTGTGTCCCTACTCTCTTGGCACTAAATAATCTCACCTCACCTGCACATCGCTGCCACTGCCGCCGTCCGGATCCGCATCGCTCTCCCTTGCGGTGCAGGAGGACCTAGGCAGACCTTGGCTGGCAGACATCTTGGGTGTAGGTCCTGGACAGCGCTCTAGACGCTACCAGGTCGGGGCCATAAAAACTGATGTCAGCGTGAGCGCGCAGCACCTAGTTCATCTCCTGAGGCGGAAGCCGGGAGGTTTTTAAAACTAATAGAAATTGCTTCGCTTTGCGTTCTGCTTTGGGTTTATTTTTAACTGTGTCCCTTCTCTCTTGGCACTAAATAATCTCACCTCACCTGCACATCGCTGCCACCGCCGCCGTCCGGATCCGCATCGCTCTCCCTTGCGGTGCAGGAGGACCTAGGCAGACCTTGGCAGGCAGACATCTTGGGTGTAGGTCCTGGACAGCGCTCTATACGCTACCAGGTCGGGGCCATAAAAACTGATGTCAGCGCGAGCGCGCAGCACCTAATTCATCTCCTGAGGCGGAAGCCGGGAGGTTTTTAAAACTAATAGAAATTGCTTTGCTTTGCGTTCTGCTTTCCGTTTATTTTTAAATGTGTCCCTACTCTCTTGGCACTAAATAATCTCACCTCACCTGCACATCGCTGCCACCGCCGCCCTCCGGATCCACATCGCTCTCCCTTGCGGTGCAGGAGGACCTAGGCAGACCTTGGCTGGCAGACATCTTGGGTGTAGGTCCTGGACAGCGCTCTAGACGCTACCAGGTCGGGGCCATAAAAACTGATGTCAGCGCGAGCGCGCCGAAGGCGCGCTAAAGGCAAGCCCGTCTGCGCCTGTCTGCGCCCGTCCGCGGCCGTTCGGGGCTAGGGGCACTCCACTCTGCCAAATTCATCTCCTATTCAGCCACTGACCTACACATTTACCGAGCTAACTGGCCTATTACTCCCCGCATAAGAAGTAAGTTATCCTTCTGTGGGATTCTCTCTCTCAGGTACGATCCCTCCGTACTCCCCTTTCCTTTGTCCAGAGAGCACCCTTCAACTAGTTCAGCCGCAATCTCTAATGTCTCTCCCCTTTCCAATGAAACAGGCATGGAGTTCTACTGTCTTAATACTCGCTCGCTACCCAAACACCAACTGGAAATATTCCATCTTCTCGACTCCAAACAACCTGATATCATCCTCCTCTCGGAGACCTGGCTTACTGCCGACTCCTTACCAGACATCCTGGCTGCAACTCACACAGGGTATTACATACTCCAGGCCAACAGACTCCCTGGGAAACCAGGTGGTGGTGTGGCTGCCATTATCCATCATAAACTTAGATTTACTGCATTAACGGTCACTAGCATACCCTCCGTCGAGAGTCTCATCCTAAAGTTTGAGTCCCCCCATTCTCCTTTTATCTGTGCCCTCTTCTATCGACCCCCCCAACCCATGCCCTCCTTTCCTCAGCTGGTTGTCGAACTTATTTCCCAACTAGTTATTAATAATGCAAAATTGATTATAATTGGCGACTTTAACTATTGGCCCTCGGACCCTAAAGAAAGCACTAACTCCCGGGAATTTACGGATCTACTTTCTGGGCTAAATTGCACCCAACACGTCCGCACTGCTACTCATGTCAAGGGCCACATCTTGGACCAGATTTGGACTGCCAATTTGACTATTTCCCCCCCTTCCATTTCTCCATGTTCCTGGTCCGACCACCATATTATTCAATTCTCCTTGGATTATCCCCTCCCTACTAAACCCCTGACCTTGGGCAAGTTCTGGGCCAGAAATTGGAACCGGGCTAATAAGGACGAGTTTTGCTCCTTACTTTCTACCTCTATTCCCGTTGAAACTGACTGCCTTAACAACCAGGCGGTTGCTATTAAATGCTGGCTTGACTCTGTCAGCAATATTGTTGCTCCCTTTAAACTATCCACACTTAGACGACTTCACGACGCCCAACGTTGGTTTTCCAATGACTTAAAATTGAAGAAACTAGCGCTCAGACAGACGGAACGTTGTTGGAGACGCAATTACTCTCTGGAAAAGACAGCTATATTCACCGGGCTCCTAAATGACTATAAACAATCCATAATTCAGGCTAAATCCACGTACTTTTCTCTAAAAATTACCAACTCTGCTTCAAAAACCAAAGACATATTTGCTATCGTGGACGAACTATCTCTGCCTGACAGAGTAACTGTCAAACCTCTTCCAACCCAACTGATATGCGATGCTCTCAATGACTACTTTTTGCAGAAAATCATCACCATCAAGAGTAGCATCCCTCCGCCAGTAATTCCTACAACCTCTATGACCTCGTTTAAGAACTCACAAGTACTGGATCAGATACCTCTGATCTCGAAAGAGGAATTTCTCATACTTGTAAAGGAGGTTGGCTCGGGTTCCCCCACCGATCCATGTCCGCCTCACGTTCTCCAAGAAGTATTCTGTACATGCCCTGATCCCCCTCTAGCACTCCTTAACAACTCCCTGAAATTAGGCCTAGTTCCTGATTCCTTTAAAGCTGCCGAGGTCATCCCCATCCTAAAAAAAAACAACGCTGACCCCTCCAATCTCACCAACTATCGTCCTATTTCTCTTCTCCCTTACCTCAGTAAGATCCTAGAAGCCCATGTCACCCATTGTCTTAGTTCATTCATTGAGCTTTCGTCCTTTCTTGACCCTCAACAGGCTGGCTTCAGACCAGCTCACTCTACTGAGCTGGTCTTACTTGCAGTCATGAATGAACTCAGAAAGGGGGCCGATAATAACCTCTCTCAGGCCCTTATCCTTCTGGATCTTTCCGCCGCTTTTGACATGGTCGATCACAATCTCTTGATCGACCGTGTCAAGGATGCTGGCATCCATGGTACAGCTCTGAAATGGATCTCTTCCTTTCTTGAAAATCGGTCACAGGCTGTTTGCCTTGACACCTTTTCTGCCAGGAGGGTCAGCTTGACCTGCGGAGTCCCCCAGGGATCCTCTCTTTCCCCTCTTCTTTTCAACTTGTATATGCTTCCTCTGATCCGCTCTCTTCGCAATTTCGAGGTGGCCTCCTTTAACTATGCGGATGACCTTCAACTGGTGTTTAAAATCGACTCTTCCATCACATCTGCCTCTAGGTTCCAGGCTACCTCACTCTGGCTATCATGGCCTTAGTCATTTCGCGTATAGACTACGCCAACTCATTATATGCCGGCATCCCGGCCTACCAACTTCATCGCCTTCAATTGGTTCAGAACCAAGCTGCTCGTCTTATCTTTCAACAACCACGACATCACATCAACATGTCCGTCCCCTGTTGAAGAGCCTTCATTGGCTCCCAGTAGCCAAGCGTTGTACCTTCAAACTGTGTTGTATCATTTTCAAAGCCTTGGCCCTGTCTTTATTTCTTCCTCGGTTCTCCACTACACACCCTCTCGTCTTCTCCGTTCCTCTCACTCTAACCTTCTTGTCATTCCCCCTTTTAAACGGAAAAAACACGGTGGTCTGAGTGTTTCGTTCCTTGCTCCCCAGCTTTGGAATTCTTTCCCTCTTGAGCTTAGACTTGAAACTTCCTTTCCTCAGTTCAGATCTCTTCTTAAAACTCTCTTATTCACACAGGCTTATCTGTAAACATCTGGTTCAGTATTCTTCTGCTGCATCTTTTCCTATAGCGCCATGAAACCGTTGTGGTGTACGTGCACTTTACCCAAACTTTTAACATAACATAACATGACATGCCCCAATATTATGCATTATTTTACCAAATCTTTTATAGAATGCAAAAAGAATGCACTTGCAGTGATCCTACCCCCATCCCACATTTGCCTTCAAAATTGTAGTACAATAGGGCTCATGCAAAAACTGTTTATTCCGTGTAACAATTTGATATGTTAATCTAAAGATACTGTTAGACCTGTCAGCCTTAGGGTGGTATTCCCCCAATCCGTTTGCCTTCACCCTCCTTTCTCAACTAATTTTTGCAGTGCTTAGGACTCTATGCAGTTTATGACTGCTAATCAGTGCTAAATTGCTTGTGCTTATTCCCTAAAACATGGTCACTTGACCTGGACTTTGTTCATATCTCCCAGCCTATTTTCATACCTCTGGATTTCTTTGAAGTAGAAGTATCTAGAGAGTTTCCTTTGAAGTGCTTGTAGTTTCCTGCCTCCCTTGCCCCGGCTCCATCCTCGCTGCAGGCACAATGGGTTAGTGTGACAGCCTTTTTACTTGTAAGTGGGACAGTGCCCAGCTCTACCAATGCCCCAATCTTCCAGTAATGGCCCATCCAGGCACACCTAATCCCTCTATTGTGTGGCTGGCTGGAAACATATAATTATCAACAGATTTTAAGATACCAACCAGTACGTTACACTTACCCCACAACATTAAATGCTGAGAGGTTTACCCTGCATGTAATTACCCCACATGCCTTTACTACACCTGCCTTTACGCCGCATGCCTTTACCCCCCATTTTGGTGCACTGTATTTATTTTTAAATAAATATTGTACTGTTAAGAAAAACTGAGTATTTGAAATCAAATGGATAATAATACATTGAAAAAATAAGAAGGAGTCTGGGGGGTTTACCCTTTTCCATATCACTTTATGTAGGTGCTACAGTACACTAGTGACATTTACCTTATACTAAAGACTTACAGGTAAGTTAAATATGCCTATCGGGGACAAATTCTACATGTTGCTGGATGGCAGCACCTGAATGTTGAAAGTCCACACACCAGCAATAAAGTCCAACAAAAAGCGGGAGGATGACTGTGCAAAAAGGTCACTTTCTTACAACATTAATATATGAAGCCTGTATTAAAGTGACAATGCAGAACCATTTCTGTTGAAGTGGCTGGTAGGAATTCAGGGCCAGATTTATTAAGACATTTAGAAGTTACCTAGGATGTGCTAAATCAAATGGTTTGGGAAAGTTAAATGGATTTTTACCACATACTTAACCCATTTTGTTATTCACTTAATGGTTACCAAATTGCAAAAATGGTTTAGAAATGAATAATGAATTGCATATAGAAAAAAGGTGCCCCTTCCAAAACTGCTATTTGCAATGTAATGTATCAATGGTTTGTGACTATAAGTTTGGTCACAAATCTTTAAAAAGTTACTTACTCCTCAAATCAGGTGGTAACCCTCTCGCAAAGGGGAAGGTATATTCTTAGGACCCTCTCCTCTTTGTTTAGTTTATGCTTAAACAATTTTTTATAGGGAATAGTAAGTAGTAGCGGGAACTACTGCCATATCTCAAACACTATGTTCCCCAAAGTTATTATTTTTCTTTAAACACAGCCCTTCTCCTTTGAGAAGACTTGCTGCATTTGAAAAAATATCTTTATTTTATTCAAATGGGACATGAAGGTGGAGGACTGCTGACCCCACCAAGTCACTAACTCTGTGATGGCATCCCATAAGTATAAGTCGTAAATTTTGGCCCACCACCTTAATATTCATGAGGTAGTTGAGATTGCGACCCACTTTGAATGGTGATTTTGCAACCTGTCCTAATACTACGTAAGTTGATTCTTAAAATCTCCAGGTATTTACAAAAATTCAGTGCACAATTTGAAACCCATTTTTGCGAAGCCATTGTTTATACATCTGGCCCACTGTTCCTTGTAGCCAGCATGGTCTGCTCTTCAACAACACTAGTTTTGCCCAGATGGAGTCAGCTTAGTTCAAACATAGCAGACCTCAGCATTGTGCATACAATACCACTCAAAGGAATTCTACACCAACAACTCACTGTTTTATTATGTAGCATGTAAATCAAATTCATAACGGCTATTCATGCCATTTTTTTTACGGCCTATTGCTCTTCACACATTTCATTAAACACTGCGGCCCAAAAGGATTTTAGCACTTTAGTGCTAGAAATTAGGTTTCTGGTTAACTGGGATGTGAGCCCTGGTCAAGCAACAGTCACAATCCCTTGCAGGGTGAACCACAACAACTCACTAAATTAATCTCTACTTAGCCCTGGGTAGATTTACACAAAAAAGTCAGCCAGGCTTAATTTAAAGGCAAAGAGTGTAAAGTATTTATGCAGTGCACAAACAGTAATAACATGAAAACACAAAGCAAGAAAAATCTAAAACCAATTTAGAGAAATAGAGTACATTATAATAAATTACTTGACACACCAACAATCCAATCAGTAGACCTAAAGGTATGAATATGAATTGTATACGTTTTTTGTAAAAAATAGAGCCTAAAAGATCAAAGCGCCATCAGCAAACATCTAGTCAGGGGAGAATGGGTCAAAGTCCAAAAATATGGCCGACAGCAATGAAGCGCGTTTGCAAAAAGTCTTTAGAAAAACATGAGAAGGTAAATTTGAGTGGGGAAAGGCTGCAGTAGATGCCCTTTGAGGGAGTATTATCTACGGATGTCCTTGGGTCAAATCCGAGGTGCAGATTTCTAAACTTGGACATAGTCTCTAAAATGAAAGTCAAAAATCTCCAACAGAAAGAGGCAGAGGGCTGTAGCTAAAAACAGTTCCAAGTGGTTGAATACCCATTTGGCAAAGGACCGCTAAAACAGATTTGCTGCTCCACAGAAGAACGTAGCTAGAGAAACAGCAAAGTCAATCAAACCAGTGCTGCACCTCAGATGGATAGGGGAGCAGGTTGGTTTCTAATCTCCTGAGTTTTCAGCCAAAACATTCCTAAGTCTCCAATTTTGGATTTTGGCTATGGTTCTCAAGTACCTCTATTTTTAGTGCCTGCCTATTTAAAATAGCAGTCTGTCCTACAACAGTCAATAATGTATAGCAAAGATATGTATGAAGAATTGGCTTTCTCTTTTCAAATAATATATCTCCAAATTCCAGTGCCCATGTGGTGGCTGTCCGTGCTCCAGTTCAGCATGTTTAAGGCTTACACAGTGGTGCACAGATCCGTTAATGTGAGCCCTGTCTTCATCAAAATGAATGTACGAAGTAGCTACTTCACCAGAAACTCTGCTTAGCCCATTTCCCAAACAAAAGTTCCCCAGACAGAACCATCCTCTGTACATGTTCAGTGGTGGTGCTGCATAGAAGGGGCCTGATCACCGGGGGCCATATTACCCATAGGTCAAAATGGCCCAGTTTGTTCCTTGAGGGCAGTGCACTAGTCAGAGGCAAATCAACTGTTTGAACCCAGAGACAGAGAGCCTTCTGCAGGTGAGTGCAGTTTGTCACCGCACACATGTGCAGGGGGTAGCTGGTAGGTCCATAATACCCCATGTTTCCCCTTTGAGAGGGTGCCCTGCGCTGGAGGTGCACTGACTATGCACCAACCTTTGTGGAGAACGCTCAGTGTACCTCCTGGCAGTCAGTTTGCCTCTGCACCTACGCCTGAGGGCCTGAATCACAAAGGTGAACTTAGACACTTCTGTAAGTGTACGCTTTTCAGTTTTAAAAAGACTACATTTTAATAGTATGTTTATGAGCGCGGAGACGTGACAGCTGGGGCAGATAACTCTGCACATAAAAATATAGGCCTGTCCTACCTTTATATGTGCAGAGTTCCCTGCCCCAGCTGCGGAATCTCTGCACTTTTAAACTGACTATTAAAGTGTAGTTTTGTGAAGAGAAATGTGTAAGTTTACCTTTGTGAATGGGGCCTAAAATGAGTGCTGGAGCTATCGGAATCACAGCCGGGACCAGCCAAACCATCAGTTTGATACTACAATATCCTGGACACACAGAAAATAGCCATGTATGGCCCTGGTACCTCTGTGGCACTGCTTACAATCTGCTGTGTAAAGCACATGCAATAAACCCAAGAGATAGCTCATGTGCTGAAGAGATGGTCTTATTGAGAGAGCGAGAGAGAGAGAGAGAGAGAGAGAGAGAGAGAGAGAGAGAGTGGTTTGAGAAAGGTCCCTTTTACATTTATCTATACATTATTAAAGTTAATTAATTTGAACAAACGCTATTCAGTTCCTTTGAAAGGATTATTTCTGAAAGCCTAACAGATATGTTGATGCAAAGAGTGAGCGCCCATCCAATACATTAATTCTATTCAACAACTATTTATTAAAGGAACCTGCACATTAAGTCAGTTATAGAACTTGCACAAAAGGATGGTTCTGCACATTTGTAAAAAAAAAAGTTTTAATAGATAGGTAGGGCCAAGACATTGGAAATGCATGGAGCGCAAAAAGAGCCTACCAACAATAACAATGCTTCAGAGAATAAACGTGCAGTCACGCAGATGGGGAAGCAAGATACAGGAGAATGAAGTAATTGTGAACAAACCAAGCAGAACAACGGAAAACGCTTGAAGCTGAGGAGAGAGGATATAATGACGCCACAGGGTGTTCCTGTAAACTAAACTACCACTTTCAAAAAGAACAATACGATGCTAATGGAAAGAACACTGCAGAAAATTCATGCTGAGTCTGATATCTTTGAAAGACCTAGAAAGTTCACAGACAAACACATAAATTCGTTTTTATTCTTTCAAATATTGTGGAGCATTTCCTTTATGGCTGTAATCATGAAATATTTATATGAACGAATTGTTTCAACTTTTGATCATTTGATGTGGTTAGTCAAGATTTTTTAAGAGATTTTTTAAGATGCGAAACAAGGCACAGCAAGATTTGTTTTTTATGTTTGGCTGTTATGGAATACTGTCTGCCTCACACTGTGTTTGTTATCCCTATGAGAAGCAGTCCTGTCTGCCCGAGTTAATCCACCTGTCCGGTTGACAGAGGTAAACAGCCCCTACTACTCTAACTGCCAAATTTAGAAACGAACGCCAACATCACGCTTGTGGACATTTTTAAAGCACTGGCGGGAACCACTGTCACGTTCACTCCTGTCAATGAATATCAAAGTGTAATGTTTGGCTACGTTAACATGACTGCGACGTCTGTCAAACTTGATTATTATATATATTTTTTTAAATCACAAAATTTATCTTTTTTTAACAAAAAAGTGTCCCCATCGCTATTGGAGCTGTCTCCCATGGCGAGTAGGGCATTGAGCAGTTTTCACTACACCTTACAGCTAGGGTTTTGCTGGCAGTACCAGGCAGGGATGACTGACGTGTATGTCCGCACACCTAAATTAGGCAGATGGACACAGACAACATCTTCTGACGGCCAGATGGAGTAAGGTCTGTGGGAGGGGTGTATCCATGGCAGAGCAGTCTCTTCCATGGTTACAACAATGGCCAACCTACGTATGAATCCGGCAGAGGGACCATTATCATGACTGTGAAGATACTCAGTCACCGCTCAAACAGAGTAACCTCATCGTCAAGATATAAACCTGGCCCTAAGTCAGATCAGCAAGAAGGATCTCCTAGAAAATGTGTGATGTGTTATGTGCAACAGAATAACCTGCGAGCAATATGCATATAAAATAACTTTAAGGTCCACATCAAGGCAAGATAACAAGGCAAAGATATTAATGACATAAAAAAGCTTGAAAGACTTTCATCAAGTGATTTACAAATGGCAAATGAAATATGCTCACTAAATTAAATAGCAAAGAGAGTTCAATAAATTTTTGAAGGACAACTACGATCTTCTCTCTACAGCTCATAAAAACACCAAAATCATAGGTTGTATGGTTTTAGAGAATAATGAAAGCTTATGCATTCAACTTTGTGATGCATAAGAAATTAGACTATTAGTTGAGGAGGGGAACCACCCGCATCAAGGGATAACCACAGTCCTTGTGATGGAAGAAACACTAAAGTCACTAAATAATCCTGAGCTCAACCCCATTAGAGCTACGGCACAGAGCAAACACGCCTACCATAGAGGCAATGGGCCCAATTCACGAAGTTACGGATTTCAGTATTCACAAAGGGCATTTACGAGTAATAAAGTTAGATTTTAGTCTCATTTAAACTTAAGTATTGGTCCTAAGTTTAACTGAGACCAAAAAGTTAAATTTAAGACCAAAACGTAAGTTTAACTGAGACAAAAGTCTAGCTTTACTAATAGTAAGTTCCCTTTGTGAATACTGAAAGTTGTAAAGTTAGACTGTCTTCTCAGTTTACCCTTGTGAATCAGGTCCAATGTGTTAAGTATTTATACAGTGCCAAATCACTAATCGAGTCAAAACACAAAAATAGCAAAAACTCCAAAATAATGTAGAAAAATAGAGTAGAAAAATTAAATGAGGGGAAACAAGAGATATGAATATTTATAGTTTTAAATGAAATTTGAAACACAAAGAGCTACCACGATCACCTGATTGCAGAAGACCTAGGCACGATTTGAGGCCGACAGTGATGTAACACAAGTTGGCTAGAAAGCACGTTCAACCTGGTTGAACATTTTACCATATGTCTTTCTTTGTTGTTCTTAGACTTTGAAATGAAAGTCCAAAATCTTCAACGGTGTAAGGCTGCAGGCTGTGGTGAGGGGGGATCCATAGGGTCCCATTAATGCCATTGATGTTTGGTGGGATCCCTCCAAGAGGGAGACATTTGAATTTCACACCCAAGGAAGGTCTCTCACCTGCTAGATACTTTTGGCACCCTCACCCTATCAAGATAATTTTGTTCATACTCAAATGTTTTTTTAGAGCTCATAGTCCTCCAGTTGGCCAAGGCTGCAGGCTGTAGCCAAATACAGCAGTATCAGCCCAGATAGCTTCTTCTCAAGGTTATGCTGATTTTGATTAGCTGCTATAGACAATCTCAGAGCAAGGGAAACCTGAATTTTCAGTCAAGAAGCAATGTTCTTTGATCGATTGGTTTAGCAGATTTGTCTCAGTCCTCCATAGGTCTTTGGAGCTAAAACATTTCTAAGTCCCAGGTTTCTTAGGTTGTTAAAAGGAATACATTTTGCCACAGCCCAGGGTTCAAGTACCTCAGGAACAGCACTGAGGAGTCAAGACCAAAAGCAGGGGCAAGAGCAGGTCCAGTTCTAGGTTCAGTAAGCTGTGCAGGTGCAGGAAATGCTTCCTGTAGCTTGCTGCTTACCTGCAGCTTGAACAGGAGATCAGCCTTATGACCCTTGGTGTCTACTTTTTGTCCTGGGGTCACGAGGGTGAACAGCTACAGTCCTTCGGGGCTCTTCTCCGGCTTCAAGCAGCAGATTCAGCCCTCTTCTGATCTTTTTCAAATCCAGAAAATGTTCTGAGGAGGGTAATAACACCTACCTGTGAGTGTGGGTGACTCCTAGCTCCTCTCCAAACTAATGGGGTAAACGTTTCCAAGGATTACCCTACCTACTTTTGCAGTATCATCTGTGAGGACTACTGCAAACAATCACATAGTGCCCTTCTATGCCTAATACAGAATGGTGAAACTATTCTCCCCAAGTGCAGAGCCTGTGTCCCCATTTATAGGTGTGGCCAGGGAAATGAGCCACCCCTCTTCTGTGGTCTCTTCAAATAAGTTAAATATGTCCCTGGGCAATGCTCATATGGTCATCCTGCCAGAGGCACCAAAACACCTCCCCACACCAACCACACATTTATATAAGCAACAATAAGAACATTTTTTTCAAAGAAACTGAAGTAAAAGAGTATTTTTTTGGCTTTGAGATGCACACATGATTTGTTGTATTTCACTGTTATCATGACTGTCCCCCATGTGCCAGGATAGGACAGCCTTTACCCTTACTCTCACCTTTTAGGGAGACAGTAATTGATATTTTCATCAGGACTTATTGTGAGGATCTACCGACAACAGTGACAATGTGCCAGTGGACTCTTCTGCAAGCCTTGCCCCACGGTTGAGGAAAAACATCTTACATTTTTAAACACAGAGGTGCCGATTCGGATCCTGGAGAAACCGGGTACGAACCGTCGGTCGGAGCGTTTTCTCCGTCCAACACGTACCCGGAAAATAAACATTACAAACATGGAAGTACGATCCCCACGGAAACACCATTTCCGTACGGTCCGTAAAAAACATCGACCGACGAAAATATACATACGAATGTGATCCGGGAATGCTCCGACGTGACGTCGGGACACATTCAGACTGTAGTTCACGAACCAGGAAGTACGATCCGCACCGACGTCACCCCACACGGATTATATTTTCCGGCTGCCAAAAACTGCCAGGAAATCAGGACCCACGCTCTTAAGGCCTGGGAACGGTACGTACCCAGGCCTGCAAACCGTGGGCACGGGAATGTACGGAGCGTACCCCCACCCGTGTATGACTGGAGCGTACCCCCACCCCACCAGTGTATGTACGGACCGTACCCCCACCCGTGTATGAATGGAGCGCACCCACACACCACCAGTGTATATACGGACCGTACCCCCACCCCACCAGTGTATGTACGGACCGTACCCCCACCCGTGCATGCATGCAGCGTACCAACTCCCCACCCGTGTTTGTACGGAGCGTACCCCCACCCGTGTATGAATGGAGCGTACCCCCACCCCACCAGTGTATGTATGGACCGTACCCCCACCTGTGTATGCATGCAGTGTACCAACTCCCCACCCATGTATGTACGGACCGTACCCCTACCCGTGTATGAATGGAGCATACCCCCACCCCACCAGTGTATGTACAGACCGTACCCCCACCCGTGTATGAATGGAGCGTACCCACACACCACCAGTGAATGTACGGAGCGTACCCCCACCTGTGTATAAATGGAGCGTACCCCCACCCCCACCAGTGTATGTATGGACCGTACCCCCACCCGTGTATGAATGGATCGCACCCCACCCCACCAGTGTATGTACGGACCGTACTCCCACCCGTGTATGCATGCAGCATACCAACTCCCCACCCGTGTATGTACGGACCGTACCCCCACCCGTGTATGAATGGAGCGTACCCACACACCACCAGTGTATGTACAGAGCGTACCCCCGTGTATGAATGGATCGCACCCCCACCCCACCAGTGTATGTACGGACCGTACTCCCACCCGTGTATGCATGCAGCGTACCAACTCCCCACCCGTGTATGTACGGACCGTACCCCCACCCGTGTATGAATGGAGCGTACCCACACACCACCAGTGTATGTACGGAGCGTACCCCCCGTGTATGAATGGAGTGTACCCCCACCCCACCAGTGTATGTACGGACCGTACCCCCACCCGTGTATGAATGGAGCGCACCCCCACCCCACCAGTGTATGTACGGACTGTACCCCCACCCGTGTATGCATGCAGCGTACCAACTCCCCACCCGGAGCGTACCTACACCCGTGTATGAATGGAGCGTACCCACACCCGTGTATGAATGGAGCGTACCCACACCCGTGAATGTCCCGTACATGCACAGACATAGGAGGGGTGTGTGCAGAGTCCTCCCAGCAGTGCCCAGACACAGGAGGGGTGTGCGCAGTTTCCTCCCAGTAGTGCCCAGACATAGGAGGGGTGGGTGCCTATCACTCCCAGCAGTGCCCAGACATAGGAGGGGTGTGTGCAGAGTCCTCCCAGCAGTGCCCAGACACAGGAGGGGTGTATGCAGAGTCCTCCCAGCAGTGCCCAGACATAGGAGGGGTGGGTGCCTATCACTCCCAGCAGTGCCCAGACACAGGAGGGGTGTGTGCAGAGTCCTCCCAGCAGTGCCCAGACACAAGAGGGGTGTGTGCAGAGTCCTCCCAGCAGTGCCCAGACAGAGGAGGGGTGTGTGCAGAGTCCTCCCAGCAGTGCCCAGACATAGGAGGGGTGTGTGCAGAGTCCTCCCAGCAGTGCCCAGACACAGGAGGGGTGTGTGCAGAGTCCTCCCAGCAGTGCCCAGACATAGGAGGGGTGTGTGCAGAGTCCTCCCAGCAGTGCCCAGACACAGGAGGGGTGTGTGCAGAGTCCTCCCAGCAGTGGCCAGACACAGGAGGGGTGTGTGCAGAGTCCTCCCAGCAGTGCACAGACATAGGAGGGGTGTGTGCAGAGTCCTCCCAGCAGTGCCCAGACACAGGAGGGGTGTGTGCAGAGTCCTCCCAGCAGTGCCCAGACATAGGAGGGGTGTGTGCAGAGTCCTCCCAGCAGTGCCCAGACACAGGAGGGGTGTGTGCAGAGTCCTCCCAGCAGTGGCCAGACACAGGAGGGGTGTGTGCAGAGTCCTCCCAGCAGTGCACAGACATAGGAGGGGTGTGTGCAGAGTCCTCCCAGCAGTGCCCAGACACAGGAGGGGTGTGTGCAGAGTCCTCCCAGCAGTGCCCATGGAAAGAAAGGGGTTGAGTACACACAGATACAATGGCCACAATTGTCAGTCAGGTGCTCAAAGACCCAGCAGAACACGAAACACATGTGTGCGAGGCTGGGAGTACACACATGCATAGTGCGGAAAAGGTCACATGTACACATGAAGTCCTGTCAATATACTCCACTCACAAGTACAGTGACCCCCAAGGATGACCCAAATGATGCAGGTGGAGACCTTGGCCAGCATGCATGGCCAAAGTTGAAGGGGTCTGTCACACACCCAGCAAATGTAGACACAGCACTGCACAAATGTCTTCACAACACCCTGCAGGGAAGATGTCAGGGTCCACAGAGGAAGGTACACACCTTGGGACAATGTCACCATGCAGTAACAGCTTACATGAGCAAAGTTTGATAGCAAATACCGTGTGATGGCACACAGATAACAGGGTCCACCCCACGAACAGCACACTACAACATATCCCAGACACCTAACACATTATCGCCACCCCAAATCATGGAGTAGCACCACCAATAGCAATGCCAGAAAAGCAGTAGTGTGCCAAGGAAATTAAAATAGCTTTATTCAGCAATGTTCTAAAATGATTTGTACGAAGAGTTCGAAATGCACAAGGCCCATAGGGCAGTCCATTGTTCCAATCCAGGTGGGGGACATATTGGGATGCGTGTCCCCTAGCTTGCCTGCACAGTTCAGAGTACCTTGTCATCCACAGGGGGGGGCATCATGTGGGGGGGAAGGACCAGGCACCGCAGGGACAGGAGGGGCAAGGTTAGGTGTTGTGGGTACAGGGACGGACGACTCCAACACAGGCGGTGGGGCAGCGCCAAAGGTGGATTGGAGCACGGCGCTGCACACTACTGCCAGGTCGCCCAGCGTCTCCCCTGCACCCGAAGGAACCACAGGCCCCAAGGAGGGGGGGGCATCAGAGGGATGGGTCGCAGCGCTACTGGTGGAGGGTGTGGACAGGGGGGTGGACTCAACTCCCATGACGGTGTCCTGCCTCCACCGCTTGCGGGGTGGTGCCACACTGGGGCTGATGGACACACTGGGCAGGACTGACCCTGTGTCCGACTCTTGGCCAGGAGAGCTGAGGGGAGTGGATTTGGAGGGTGGTGGTCGTGAGGAATGTGGACTCCCACTCTGGCTGCGTGTCTTCCGTTTCCCCCCTGACCCAGTGGGTGTGCCTACTTCACCCTGTGTGTGCGTACCAGGAGGTGTGCGCTTTGCCTTACCTGGTGGTGTGGTGCCTGTGTCTGGTGGTGTGCGTGCATGGCTATGTCTGGGTGTGCTTTGGACAGGCATGGGAGTGGGAAGTGTGGATGGTTCAGGGGTAGGGAGGGGGACGTAGTGCTGCAGGAGACCCAATGCTGCAGTCAGTGTCAAGTCTATGGACCTCAGCAAGTTGCGTTGGTCAGACTGCGCTGATGAAATGCCCTCCATGTGTACCTCCATCTGGTTGAGCACTTGGCTGTGGCCATGGAGGACATTAAGCATCGCAGTCTGACCAACCTGCAACTGCCGCAGGATGTCCACAGACTCGGCATTGGTGGCAGCAGTGGAGACAGGGGCAGGGGGTGTGGTGCCTGGCAAGAAGGAGACACGTGGTGACCTAGCACGGCGGGAAGGGACACGAGCAAGTGGGAGGCTGGTGATCGGAATGGAGGGGGCGGGTAGTGATGGAGTGCTGGTGTCAGCTGTGGGCGCAGCCTCCGCCCCCTCTGGGAGATCAGCCTCGGACCCGTCTGCGTCATAGTCGGTGGTGTTACTGGACAGGTCCTCCGCCTCACTCCCGTCGGCCTCCGTGCCACTCGATGTGCCAGCCAACTCAGCACTGCTGGCACTGGTGCTCGCTCCCTCCTCACGGTCCGTGCCAGTGTCTCCCTCGTAGTCCCCCGACGATGCTGTGGGCAAGGTGAAGAGAGAGGAGAAATCAGACACCTGTATACATATGTCACATGAGTCAACTCTACATAGGTCACAGTGCATAGCCTGAAATGCATCAAGAGTAACATCTACAATACAAGGTACATATGTAGTCCCTGCAACTCACATTTTGTTGAGCCACCATGCCACTGTAAAAATATGGAGAGCATGACACAATAGCAAATAACTTGAGTGCTAGCTACGGATTAGCTAGCACTCGGGCAGTGTGTTACCTTACTGCTCAATCATTGCGCTAGAGGACAATTGAAAGCCGATTTTAAATCGAACAAAAACGTTTTAATAACTGGATTGTGTTAATTTGTAATACTTGTGTTTTTAAACTTAGTAATTTGCAGTCAGCACACTTGTTACTTTCCCACATTTTCTCCAGCACACACGCGCTCGATACCTGCCGATTCAGGGCAAGGCACCGAGCACCAGGGATTTAGTGGCGGCCATCTTAGGGCGGGACAGAGCGGTGAGAGCGCTCTAGGCTCAGTGATAAAAAGAAACAGTCTTCTCCGCGATAGCGGACGCGTTTTAGCGGACGCGCCTCGTCTTCGCTGGAGTCCAGCCAGAGTCAGCCCGTCTGTGCCCGTCCGGGGCAGGCCGGGACATATGGCACAATACTCTGCCCCTTCACTATCCGGTATGTTAACAGGTGCCAAACTTAGGGCGTTACGCCCCAATAACCATGATAACTGCATAACCCTGAACCCGTTATTAGCTGGCTTACAAACATGCCCTGAATGTACCCTTTCTTTGACTAACTATCAGCCCTATTCTGAAACCCCCCAGGGTACTGTTATCAAACCTTACCATCAGGGAGAGAGTCCTAACAATTTTATATTCTACTTGGTAAACTGTCGTTCACTACCACAACACAAATTAGATATTTTTCATCTTTTAATGGAAAAAAAGCCCATCGCCACATTCTTAACCGAGACTTGGTTTCATGACGGATCAGGTCCAGACGTTGCAACTGCCCTCCCCCCGAGCTATGCTATTGTAAGGAGGGATCGGGTAGGCCAAACAGGAGGGGGTATTGCCATTATTCACAGTAGAGATTTTGTGTGCAACTTTGAACCTGCAGACATTCCTAACTGCGAAGCGGCATCATTTAAAATTACCCTCAGTCCCAATTTTACCTTCTATGGCGTACTGATCTATCGACCGCCAGTAAATAATCCCTCTTGGTCAGATAATTTGGTAAACTTTATCCTACCCCAACATCTAAATGCTCAAAACTTTACTGTACTTGGAGATTTGAATCTTCATTTAGAAGATGACAACAACAAGACCTGCAAAAACTTAATAGACGACTTTATGGTTTTAGATATGACTTTACGTAATAGGGGTCCAACTCACAAAGCTGGACACTTGTTAGACCCTATTATATCAAATATGAAAGAACTCTCATGGTTTAACACTGCTCCTGTTCTCTGGTCAGATAATTTCCTATTACGTTTCGCTATCTCACTTAAACCTACTAAATGTCCTGTTACGACTCCTTCAGAATCTTTTAGGAGAAATTGGAAATCTCTAAATTTGGAGGATCTCAACAATGCTTTGAGGAAAGATCACCCATGCTTAGATGGAGATATGGAAAGCATAGCAGAGACTACACAAACATGGTTAAATGGTGCAGCGGATACCTGCCTGCCCCTATCCCGTTGCAAAGGAAAAACACATCGCCCTCCCGCCCCCTGGTACACAGAAGCTCTTAAGAAAGAAAAATCCACATGTAAGACCCTGGAGAGGCAGTGGCGTAAAAACTATGAACTCCATCAAAAAGAAGTTTACCGAAAGGCCAGAAATAGCTATCATTCAGCATGCATGAAAGCTAAAGCATGCTATGTTACTACTAGCATTAACATGGCCGTAAATAAATCCCAGACTCTCTTCAATACTGTAAAAGAGCTGGCTGGTGAGAATTCAAGAGCGGAACCTACCCCTCTCAATACCCAGCAGTGCCAGGACTTGGCTTCGTTTTTCACCGATAAGATTGAGAACATTGTCTCTAATATCAAAAGGGACAGCACGATCACACATAAACAATATAACATCCCCCAAGTCCCCAGAGGAAATTGTCATCTTGAAGCCTGGCCTCCCATTAATCTGGATACACTGAAGGAATTATTAAAATCGATTAAATCGGGTTCCCCACGTGACCCTATTCCTATCAGTATCTTAAGTAAATTAGAGGACTCTGCCATGATCTCCATAGCTGAGATACTGAACGCCTCCATTGAGCAGGCCACAGTTCCTGCTCTATGGAAACATGCTATGGTCAGTCCTCTACTTAAAAAGCCGGCCGCAGACCCTATGATATTGGCCAATTATCGTCCAATTTCATTGCTGCCTGCCTTTTCAAAAATTTTGGAGAGGCACATCCATAAGGCACTTTCAACCTACGTGGAAAACAACGAGCTTCTTCATTCGTCCCAATCTGGGTTTAGGAGTGGTTATTCCACCGAGACGGCCCTGCTCGGGGTCACAGAAAAGATCAGGGAGCTCATGGATGACGGCCAACAGTAGCATTGGTCTTGTTGGATCTAAGTGCGGCCTTCGACACCATTTCTCACTCCATACTGCTTGACAGGTTGGAGGAGAATGGTGTCGAAGGCAAAGCACTGGAGTGGATTAGATCATACTTATCCCTCCGCACTTTCCAGATCTCCTCTTCGGAGGCATGCTCTGAGGTATTCCACTCTCCTCATGGTGTGCCACAGGGATCGATCCTGAGCCCTTTGTTTTTTAACTTGTACCTACGACCATTGGCCAATCTTGCAGAAAATGTTGGTCTTATTTTAATGACTTATGCAGATGATTCTCAAATCCTGTTTTCACTTTCCAAATCTGACTCATCTGCTCCATCTGCATTAAAAATAGGCCTTCAGGAAATATTTAGTTGGATGTCAGCTAATCAACTTAAATTAAATGGGGAGAAAACAGAGGTCCTCCTCTTAGGGAATAGTAAAGATCTCTGGAGTGATCCCCATTGGCCATCGTCATTAGGTAAACTTCCACCTCCAGCCTCTCAGGTCAGAAACCTTGGGGTCATCATAGATGACAGTCTATCTATGACTCAGCAAGCCAACAAAGTGGCAGGCATATGTTTTACCATTCTTAAATGGCTTCGCAAAATTGTCTGGATGTTACCACCTACTACCCAGAAGAACGTAGTCAATGCCTTAGTGACATCTCGGCTTGATTACGGTAACATCTTGTACCTGGGCTCAAACAAAGCAGTAATAAGACGTCTGCAACTGGTGCAAAACACTGCTGCCAGACTGCTTTGCAGAATCCCTAGATCCGCTAGGATCACCAAACACCTTAGGGACCTGCATTGGCTCAGGGTTGAAAACCGGATTCGTTTCAAAACCTTGACCTACCTATTTAAAATCAAAGCTGGCACTGCCCCCAAATACCTACAGGACCTTGCTAAGCCCTACCTCCCCAATCGCAGTCTTCGTTCTTGCACTGCTGCAAACTTTGCGGTACCGAGGTTCAAACGGGCTAGAATAGGCGGGAGATCATTTTCCTATTTGGGCCCAACTCTGTGGAACACATTACCCATTCATATACGCAAGGAGGAAAGCTATATGAATTTTAGAAAAAGTGTAAAAACCTGGTTGTTCGACAAATAAGTGCTTTAAATGCTCTCTATCCAGTTGTGTTTTGTGTTTTGCTGGTCCGGCGCCGGGAAACCCTTTGTGGGTAGCTGTGCGCCTTACAAGTGTTATAAAATAAATAAATAAATAAATAAAATAAAATTGTACAGAGGAGCCAGGCTCTGGGGACACACAGCGTAGCCAAGAAAGGGATGAGCAGGAACCATGTCTATCAACTCTTGGGACATGCTGCAAAGGTAATACTGAAAACCATGGCCAACATGACTGGGTCACTGCACTTTGAGTGTTTGTCCACACAAACATCACACACTGGCCAGACTGAGCAAGGAGACTTCAGGTTTGGACATGTAGGCCTTGCCCGCACCAACTCCCCCCCTACCTGAGACAATGTGATTGAGACAGAGGAAGTACTTACACCTCTTGGTCTGGGATGAAAACACATGGCCTGCAATAAATCCTGATCGTACACAAACTACCCCTGGTGTGCCTGTCCACATATATCACTGACAAACAACCATCATCAGATAGTTGTACCAAGACACACAGGCACTGGCCCCTGTGAGTATGCACCAGCTAAATTAGGTCACCCTGTACAGTGGACACATGTAGCACAGTATACGTGAATACTAATGAGGCCAGGGTACTATGCCACAGGGCCCAAACTATGCTGAAGACACAGAGAATGTCCACATTGTCTGATGACACACATGATACCTAGGTAAAGGTGGCCCAGGGGACTGTAGTGGCCACACTACTCCATGGCCCAGGATGGATATGACTGGAACACAAGCCAACATCCCTGCACAATGCATTTCTCACACTCAAGCACATCATGTCAGAGGGCACAACATTCGACATGCAGGCAGTAAGGCAGTACACATGAAACACACACTCCCATGTCGGGACTCAGCATCAGTGCCAACTAACATGGACCCCACAATGACAGAACTGGCCAGGGCACAGGCAACGTCCAAAAACTTGTTACACACCACCCCCACACATGATGCTGCAAGCATTGGGCACTTGGATTAACTGCCAGCCTAGATGACCTTGTGCAAGAGTGACTACACACAGACCAGGGAACACATGGCAAGGAGGGGAAGGGAGGAAGAACAGCAACGCTTTACTTTGGGGAACTGGTTATGCACTGCACATTTAAACCCTGGCAGTGTATCCATGCAACTGCGCACTTCCAAAAGCTGGTCACACACAACAAACACACATGTACCTACCCCCTTCCTGCTGCTGCTTCTCTAGTAAGTGCCTGTCCAAGTCGGGGAAGACCACCGCCAGCACACGCTTATGGATGTTCGTCAGACGCCGGCGCCCACGGTTTTTGTGGCTCTCAGGTGAGTCCCCCAGCAGGACCTGTGCGATCCTTCGCGTCCAGCACCGGATATCCTGCCAGCGTTTCCTCACCTGGGCTAGGCGCCGCTTCTGACCATCTGTCCTCCTCACGGCACTCACGGCTTGCTTCCAGATCTCCCCCTTGGCACAGAAGCCTACCTGTGAGGATGCAAAAGTGACAAAACATCAATCCACCTTATCAATGATACAGAGACACACAAATTACAAATTATGCATGTTTGAACTGGCCATAGTATTCAGCCAACTCATTGCACCTTTGTCATAGTGACATCATCGTCCTGGGAATGGGCAAATGCAGTAGGTGCCATTGAAAGTACACAGGTGGCATGAGGGGCACAACACAATCAATGATGCAGGCTCACACTGTGCATCCCAAGCTACAGCAGGAATCTGAACAGTACCCCTAAGCTTTCACATGCCCCAGCCCACTTACGCTACCTCAGCAGAGTACACAGACACACACAGGCACTGAACAATCACCTGCCATTGGCAACTGCCGCTACAAACCTCACTCTGCACATGTGCCACTGGACTGGGGGTGTCACAGATGTGTGGCTGTCTCAGCACGGCAGACATCCAGCACAGCTCCCTGCTCACATCAGATGGGCAGGGCATATCCATCCCACATGCAGCTGGGGTGCAACACTCCACATATGCACACACCCACATGACAGGGGACTCACACACACACCAATGTCCAGGGGACGAACACATCATTTGGACACTCTCACCACAGGTACACTGAACAGACACACATCTGTGGGTACTGGCACCTGTCACCCTGGGGGGAGCACAGACTCACATCAGGACGGTAGAAACAACATTTCCAGGAGGATTAGGCAGTCCGAAAGCGGCAAGCACCATGCAGTGATCCTCACAGTAAGCACTATGCAAGTGCGTTGTGCACACAGGAACTACAGCATGCCCTGCATGGGAGACATGAGCCCTTCCCCCCCCCTGGGAACCACTATGAAGAACCCTGCATGTCTGTCACACCTGGACACAATGCCAGAAGTCACAGTCACAAAAAGAGGCACAGTTAAAGCTAGTGGAGTCTGCACTCACCTGCTCCCCTGGTCGACCATACAGCATGGTGTAATGTGGGAGGATCACATCCAGCAAGGCCACGTTCTCCTCCAGGGTGAATGGCTGGGCCCTCTCCACAGACCTGGACATGGTGCCAGAGGAATCACGAGCAGCAGCAGTGTTGTGTGATGAATGGCTGTGCAGGCAAGTGCTCTCTCAAGGGACCTGGCTTCCTTATATCTTCCTTGCTGGCCTGTTTCATTTACAGGAGTACAGAGTGATTGGCTCAGTCACATTTGCATCCTATGTGTCCTCCAATCATTTTAAAACTACCCCAGTGACAGGCTTTACATGGATTTAAAATTGAGCATTGAGTAATGTCAACAACCACATTGCAACAAAGTATATTGTCTCCAACCGACTGCTGCTGGCCACATGATGCAAAATTCAAACATGAAACTCGGTCTCCGTGACAACCAGCATGCATTTAGGCCCCTATACTTGTCCCTCATGTGTCTCCTATGGCAATCCTATGTCACAACACAGGTACGGTGCGTCCCACAACCCTAGGGCACCCCAAATGCATTGCAACGGACCGTACACGCGTGTGTACGGTCCCTATCACTATGGTGGTGCTGGCGTATGCGTACGCCATAGTGATACGGACCGTACACGCGTGTGTACGGTCCGGACTACTATGGCATACACGTACGCGAGCACCCCCAGAGTGATAGGGACCGACCATACACACTATGGGGGTGCTCGCGTATGTGTATGCCATGGTAGTCCGGACCATACACACGCGTGTGTACGGTCCCTATCACTATGTGGGTGCTCACGTACATGTACGCCATGGTAGTACGGACCGTACACATGCGTGTGTACGGTCCCTATCACTATGGGGGTGCTCGCGTACGTGTACGCCATGGTAGTCCGGACCGTACACACGCGTGTGTACGGTCCCTATCACTATGGGGGTGCTCGTGTACGTGTACACCATGGTAGTCCAGACCGTACACACGCGTGTGTACGGTCCCTATCACTATGGGGGTGCTCGCGTACGTGTACGCCATGGTAGTCAGGCCCGTACACACGCGTGTGTACGGTCCCTATCACTATGGGGGTGCTCGCTTACGTGTACGCCATAGTAGTCCCGACCGTACACACACATGTGTACGGTCCCTATCACTATGACGTGCTCGCGTACGTGTACGCCATAGTAGTCCGGACCGTACACACGCGTGTACGGTCCGTATCACTATGGCGTACGCATACGCCAGCACCACCATAGTGATAGGGACCGTACACACGCGTGTACGGTCCCTATCACTATGGCGTACGCATACGCCAGCAAAACCATAGTGATAGGGACCGCACACGCGCCCTCGGAGCGTATGTACGGTGGGATTCACACCTGACAGTGGTGACAGGCGGCACACAGGAATGAATTGAGCTGTCAAACATGGGCAAGGCTGGACATCAAGGCATCGTCTGTGCAGTACTACATGTGTCGGGCACAGGTGGGTCAGGCTGTGATGTGGCACCATACTCCTGAGGTGTGAAGCTAATTACAGTATGATGGGCTGTGTACACATGTCACGTGTGATGGTGCCCTATGTGCCACACATCCCCTTCACTCCTTTGACATGTGTGCATGTAGTACTGACTTGGTGGGCCATGCGTCACTGGCATGGCACAGTCACCGACACCCGCAAATGTCCCATGATGCCAGGTACACGGAATGTTACCCCTGACAAGTGAATGCCCGCGTTGCACGCTGTAGTTATGTCATGTGTGTGTCATGTGTTCCCATAGGTTTGCTGTAGGTGTTTGGTCAAATGCATCTGCTGTTGCAGCAACCAACATGTGTCTGTGTGTAGATGGGCATGGCACACTGTTACGCACACCAGCACACATGTGTAATCCGACGTTAGGTGTGTATGTATGCATCGACACGGAGTACCAAAACACGGACATATCTGCATACTCACAATGTATGTGTGATCAGTCTTGACATGTAATCCTTCATGGCAAGGTGTGTGGTGTGTCCTTATTCTATGACATGTGACCTGTGCCTCTAGTGTTCCGCAACCTGTCTGTGCAATAAACATCCTTCTTCTGCACATATTTGGATGTCTGTAACTCCTGTAATGCGTCTGCCTGCTCACTTACACTGGACAACAGCTAGTTTCATGGCATGGCATATTGAGGTTGAGAATCAACGTTTGTAGCTGGCTCTTGGTAGGAGTGTCACATGCCTGGCATACGTGTCCAGGGCATATTGCACAGACCTGAGTCTGTATGTAGCATATGTGTATTGCCTGTTGAGCTTGTGCTCTGTACATTGACATTGGTGGTGTACTGTACTCACTCTTCGTTGTCCCTTCTAATTCACTGCAGGGCTCCGCCTCTCCTTCGACCAATTCCGGACTTGGCTGACATGCGGGAAAATGACTGTATACGCCGCTACCACTTCCCCCAACGCTTGATTGAGGGCCTGACGACACGGCTGGCACCACACCTCCAACCGCTACACAGGTATCCTACTGCACTGACACCCAAGATGAAGGTGATGGCAGCCCTACATTTCTTGGCCACGGGTACCTTTCAACATACCATTGCCCATGTCGGTGGCATGTCCCAAACCATGTTCAGCCGTGTTCTGCATGATTTTCTAGAGGCCATGTTGGAGCACCTGGATGAGTTCATTAAATTCCCAACTCCTGAGCAGTTGACAGCTGTCAAGCGTGAGTTCTATGCCCTGGGAGGGATGCCCCATGTCATTGGGTCCATAGATGGAACACATGTGGCTTTGGTACCACCACAGGCACAGGAGGTAGCCTTCCGTAACCGCAAGCATTACCACTCCATTAATGCCCTTGCGGTGTGTCTTGCCAACATGGGGATTTCCCATGTCTGTGCTCGTTTTCCAGGATCAGCACACAATGCGTACATCATGAGGCGTAGCAGGGTGCCTGAAATGATGCTGCAGCAGTGCAACGAACGAGCATGTATTGTTGGTGGGTATACTCTGGCAGTCCTGTATTTAACGTCATCTTCCTGTCTTACTGCTCCTCCTGACCCACTCTTGTCCATGATGTTTCCATGTAGGGGACGCTGGCTATCCCAACATGCCATGGCTGATGACGCCTCTCCGCAACCCCAGCACGGCTGCCGATCACCGCTACAACAACGCCCATGGGCGGACCAGGCGAGTGATAGAGAGGACGTTTGGCCTCCTGAAGAGCCGATTCCGTTGCCTCCACAAGACCGGTGGCGCACTCCCATATGCACTGGTGAAGGTCTGCAAGATATTCCTCGTGTGCTGCATGCTGCACAACATGTCAGTGGAGAAAGCTGTGCCACTCATCCTGGATCCAGATGAGCAGGACCATCCACCCGTGGAGGATGAAGGGCTTGGGCACGAGGCAAGTGATGTGGAGGAGGAGGAGGCGGTAGAGGACATGCGGAGTCGGCTCATACATGACTTCTTTGCTTAGTGGTGAGTTCCAGTGTATGAGTGGGCACTTATTGGGCTGTGTGTGGCATGTGTTGCAATGTGTGTGTCCATCTGCATGTCTTCCAAGTGAGTCTGAGGTGTGTTTGGATGTGTCACTCGAGTGATGGTGCAATAGAAGAATGTTTTTCCAGAGTCATCATTGTCACCTAGCATGTTGACAACCTAATACGTGTCGAGTACATGCACATGCATGCAGATGTGGTTCTTTTGGCTGACTTCTGGTGTGTCTCCCATCAACAGGTACTTGCGCATGCTGTCTGCTGGTGGCATTGTTGTGCTCCTGCTATTCCTCATGAACACAGCAACATGTGCTGAATCAGCGTTACATGCACGGACAAGTTTGAAGATCTCCTTCGGGTAAGGGATGCAGCACGGCTTTTTGGGAGTGGTATTTGTTTTGAATGTGTGTGCACTGCTCCTGTTCATGTTTGGATACTTTACATACATGTAGAATCACCATGGGGCACATGACATGGAGCAGAATTCACCTGAATTGATGGTCAGACTTGGTGACAGTCATCTGTAATGGGATTGTGGATTGTGATGGAGCCATCAATGTGTGTAACACTGCCCTCGGAAACATACGGGTTGCACCGGGTTGACATGGTGTGTGAATTCCCCATTAGGGGCTCAATGGTGTATAGCAGGCTCTCCATGAGCAGCAGGGGGTGTTTAGCTGTAACCCGTCACTTGTGTGCCAGTGCCATGGAATTCCAGCATCTGTGGTGGTAAGGGGGGTGCCAGTGTTGGTCCCATGTGTTCATCCACATGACCTGTGTATGTGTTGACAGAGTTGCATTAGCATTCCAACACACATGAGTAATAAAGGTGTCCCTCTGCCTCCAAGGTGCCTCATCTCTGTCAATGGTGGTCTGTTGCCACTGTGCATGCGGCATGTCTGGCATTGTTCTCAGAGATGGTGCATATGAGTCTATGTGTAGAGTAGCAAGATGCAAGCTGTTTGTCAGGGATGAGATTCTGTATTGTGCATGATGTCCATGGCTGTGTAGGTATTGTGGCATGTCAGTCTCCACGACGGCCACTGTGCTGCATATGAATCCATTGTGTGTGTGTGTCATGTTGAACCAGACATTCCTTCCTTGACATACACCTTTTGCATAGTTCCTTCCTGAGATCCTTGTCTTTGTGTGCTACTTGTGGCATTGTTTCCTTGACATGGCGCATGCTGCTGCAGGCCCTGCAGCAAGGGCACCCAGTGTGCACGCAAACGAGCTTGTGTTCATCATGGATTGCATGCTGACATGTGCTATACTGATCAGCAGCATCTGTGCCTCATGCGGCAGCACACTCTGCATTATGCACAAGATCCCCAGTTCCATCCACCTCAAGGCAAGAGGGAGACCATCCCCCAGGTCAACTACGACATCCGTGTCTAATCCTACCCTGCACTCTACGGACATGTGCGTTAGGAATCCCATGAGACTTGTCCACATCCAGGGTGCATCTGCACAGCTCTGCTACTACATCCGGTGAACAGGCCACATCAACGTCAAACAGAGATGGGGTGAGTGGATCACTGCCAGCTGCAGGATGACCTTTTCAATCCACGCACACACTCAGGATGCTGCCCACAACCACAACACAACCTTGTGGCACTGTGATCAGACACCCAATTGTGCCATCTCCATGCATCCAACCTTGGCTGGCCCACCATTCTCCACATCCACCTTACTCAAGCATGCAGGACATGGTTCTGCCACGTGTCTACACATACCTGGAAATACCACCCCAGGACACTCCACATGATCACTGACCTCTGCGCATGACTGTTGCTCTTCTAAATGGGTCTGTAGGCACAGTTGTGCGGGCACCCCCTTGCCTGGTTGGGCCCATCACGGGTGAGTATGGTGCTCCATGTCTGTCTTGGATGGTATATTGTGACCCATGTGTGTCCTGTGCCAGACTCAGACCCCAGGGTATGGATGTTTGGAGTTAATTCAGAAATCAGGCATGGTTTGACTTTACAACACACACATGTAGTGAAATAATGCTAAATGACGGCATCATCTTGTGATTGTGATGAATTTTATCAGTGCTGGGGTACGTGTTTGGGGGGGTGACAAGAGGTGCTTGGCGGAAGTGTAGAATCCAAAGTTCACAGGGGGAGTTGTTGTCCTTGCCATTGAAAGTCATCAGAGTCTGTGCCACAGTCTATGTCAACATTGGTCAGACAGTGACCAGCAAGGCCATGTGGCAGAGAATGTCCTTTGCTGCTGTGCTGCTGTTGGGCCAGAAGTCCAGGTGCCAGGCCAGGTGACCTGGGAGATGGTGATGTTCTGCTGACTCTCACGGTCTTTTTCGTGGACGACCCACCTTCCTGCGGGGACCCTCAGAAGCCTGCCTTGACGATGCAAGGGACGCTCCATCAGATGACTCCTCCTCCTCCTCCCTCCCTGTTTCTGGTGCTGCTCTACGCCTGGTGGCACAGTTTGCCAGGCTTTGGGCAATCTGATGGAGGGATTGACTCACGTCCCTGTGCACCGCCAGGAGCTCTGCCAGTCTTGCCTCCATCCTGGCATGATGCTCAACTTGCAGGGTCTTCATCTCATTGAGGGTCTCCACTACCTGGGCGATGCCTCTGGAGTCACGCCGGTATGCGTCCAGGATGTTTCTGACGTGTGCCATAGCCGGGTCCTGAGCCAACTGGGCAGGTTCGCGCCTCCACCATCCTCCACTCCCACCACCCCTGCCCACTTATGCCTGGCCTGCCGTTGTGGGCACATCGGGTCTCCGGGACGCCTGAGGGATGGCATTTGCGGTGTCGCCTGCCTCCTCCTGGGTGCCCGGAGAATCTTGTCCCTCCTGGACAGACTGGCTGTGTTGTTGTGTGCGGGCAGGGCTCCTGGGTGTCTCCTGGGATGTGGCAAGAATGGGGGCGGTGGTTGGCACAGTTGTACCTGACGCAGGTGCTGCAGGTGGTTGGACACCAGAGGGGCCAGGTCGGTCTGGGTCATCCACGAAGTGGTGAGAGTCGTCGCTGCCGGTGGGGTCCTCTTCACGCAGAGCCTTCCTGTGAGTCTTCCCCCCCAGTGTTGGGGGGAGATCGATGACGTTGACCTGTGTGTGAGAGAGACAGTGTTAATTGTGTTACATGCAACATCCATGTTTCATTCTTTCTTGATTTGGCACAGTTCCTCTGGCTGGTTGGATTTGTCTAGCATTCCTCACACAGTGCACTTGTGCATGGGTATGTCCCTTGGCCACAGCTTTCGACACTTTACCTATGTGTGACACAATCTTAGTTGATGCATAGTTTGGGAACGCTGTCAGCAGTGTAGTGAGCGGGCGTAGCAAGCCATGCAGAGCCGCCTTACGTGTTGCACTGTACGTGGCCAAATGTAGTTTTTTCCATGCTATTTGAGAATGCAGGTAGGTAACTTAACAATTTGTGAGAGGGTTCTGACAAACACAGTGGGTAGGTATACTGGGTGTAAGGTTCTGTTTGTGCCTGCAGCACGGATGTACTCGTGCACAGATAGACACATGGCCTAGTGTTTATCAAAGGTGGAAGGGGGGGTTCACGCACTGGCAAACCTTGTCTACATGCACACAGTCCAGTTGCTGACGAGCGGACATGGCCACACCACCCAAGGGTGATTTGGTCTCCCTCTGTCTCCCTTTCTCCCTCCCTCTGTCAGCCTCCTCCCTCTGTCCGTCTCCCTTTCTCCCTCCCTCTGTCAGCCTCCTCCCTCTGCCCGTCTCCCTTTCTCCCTCCCTCTGTCAGCCTCCTCCCTCTTTCCGTCTCCCTCTATCTCCCTTTCTTCCTCCCACTGTCAGCCTCCTCCCTCTGTCCGTCTCCCTCTATCTCCCTTTCTCCCTCCCTCTGTCAGCCTCCTCCCTCTGGCCGTCTCCCTCTGTCTCCCTTTCTCCCTCCCTCTGTCAGCCTCCTCCCTCTGTCCGTCTCCCTCTATCTCCCTTTCTTCCTCCCTCTGTCAGCCTCCTCCCTCTGTCCGTCTCCCTCTGTATCCCTTTCTCCCTCCCTCTGTCAGCCTCCTTCCTCTGTCCGTCTCCCTCTGTCTCCCTTTCTCCCTCCCTCTGTCAGCCTCCTCCCTCTGTGCGTCTCCCTCTGTCTCCCCTTCTCCCTCCCTCTGTCAGCCTCCTTCCTCCCTCTGTCTGTCTCCCTGTGTCCACCTCTGTCTCTGTCCCTCTCTCTGCCCCTCTCCCTCCCTCTGTGTGTCACCCTCTGTCACCTCAGCCCAGCTTCCTGGGCACACACAGTTTGCAGGTCTTGCAAAGGCCATTGGCTTGTTCATGTGGGTTTGTTTCTTCTCTGCGGGCACCCATTGGGCAGAGTGTCTGAGTCTGCGCTGCTGCTGTGGCGGTGTGTGCTGACACTCTTTCAGTGTGCTGCGTCTTCATTGGCTGCTGTTATGTGCAAATTGTGCCTTCATACCAATGTCGTCCTGCAACGCGGCCACCATTAGCAGGCAAAAGAGTACTGTGTGGGGACACACTGTTTGTATGGCTGTGCCCTGAGCCATATGGGCTGAGACCATTGTTGTGTGCTTCAGAGTTGCTCTATGTTAGTTTTGAGGCACACCCTCCTGGCATCAGGGACATCCTGTCTTGTGTTGGTGTTTTGTGTGGCCTGTGACTTGGCATGGCCTTGCTTGGGGCATGGAGGCGCTAGTGGCATGTGTGTGTTTGGAGTGTGGTTGTGTCCGGTGCTGGCTTTGGAGGGGTTGCGTGCATGATTGGTATTTGGGTTGTATATGGCGTTCCCCCCATGTGAGGTGAGTTGTTTGTGTACTCACCAGGCTCTCGGACTCCTTCTAGTCCGTCTACTCCCAACGGCGGCAGCGTGGCCATCACCTTCTCCTCCCAGGGATGGTAGTGTACCGGTCTGCGGGCCGGCCCACCTCCAGTGATGTTGGCCTGGTTGTGCTCATCCGTCATTTTGCGGCGGACCGTCCTCCGCAAATCGTACCACCTGGCTTGGCACTCATGCCTGGTCCTTCTGGTGGCCCCAACAGCATTCACGGTATTGACTATCCTCTCCCACATGGCAGATTTTTCAGATATGCTGGTCCGTCTGACCAATGTTCCAAAGAGCTGTGGCTCGACTCTGATGATTTCGTCGACAAGGGACTCCAGCTCGTCCTTTGTGAACTTTGGATTCTTGTTGGTGGGCATGGTGTGGGGTGTGGGTGTGGATGGTTGTGGGTGTGGGGGTGTGGATGGGTGTGGGTGTGGATGGTTGTGGGTGTGCAGGTGTGTGTGTGTGAATGTGATGAGGGTGTGTTTGTAATGGTGGTTATGTGAAGGAGTGCAAGTGTAAGGTGTATTGATGGTTGAAGTATGGTGCAGTGCGTTGTCTCTGGGGTCTGGCAGCAGTGGATCTGTTGCAAAGGATCATGGTTTGTGTGTGTTGGGCCTTTTTATTGGTTCATTTGTGGGTGTGGCTGTGTTTGAACTTTGGGTGGGTGTGTTATAAGGAGTGGTAGTGGTTTGGGCCTCTGTTTATCTGTTTGTCAGTTGCAGGTCAGTGTATAGGATGTATTTGGCCTTGTTGGATATGTTTTGTGGTGTTGTGTGCCTCGAATTGACTCTCCTTGTGTTTTTTGTGTTTGTCCTGGTTCAGTAGGAGTGTTTTTAGCGTCTGTACGGTGCGTACATGGACCATGTTGTTGTACAGTGCTGTCCTTTGCTATGGCTTAGTACGACTCGTACATGCCCGATGTTGGGTGAGGGTGCTGGTGTGTGGGCCTGGGGTAGGGTGCATACGAACACGGGTGGGGTGTTGGTACGCTGCATGCATACACGGGTGGGGGTACGGTCCGTATATACACTGGTGGGGTGGGGGTACGGTCCGTACATACATGGGTGGGGAGATGGTACCCTGCATGCATACACAGGTGGGGGTACGGTCCGTACATACACTGGTGGGGTAGGGGTACAGTCCGTACATACACTGGTGGGGTGGGGGTACGGTCCGTACATACACTGGTGGGGAGTTGGTATGCTGCATGCATACAGGGTGGGGGTACGGTCCGTACATACACTGGTGGGGTGGGGGTACGGTTCGTACATACACTGGTGGGGTGGGGGTACGGTCCGTACATACACGGGTGGGGAGTTGGTACGCTGCATGCATACACAGGTGGGGGTATGGTCCGTACATACACTGGTGGGGTGGGGGTACGGTCCGTACATACACTGGTGGGGTGGGGGTACGGTCCGTACATACACGGGTGGGGAGTTGGTACGCTGCATGCATACACAGGTGGGGGTACGGTCTGTACATACACTGGTGGGGTGGGGGTACGGTCCGTACATACATGGGTGGGGAGTTGGTACGCTGCATGCATACACGGGTGGGGGTACGGTCTGTACATACAGTGATGGGGTGGGGGTACGGTCCGTACATACACTGGTGGGGTGGGGGTACGGTCGTACATACACGGGTGGGGAGTTGGTATGCTGCATGCATACACGGGTGGGGGTACGGTCCATACATACACGGGTGGGGTGGGGGTATGGTCCGTACATACACTGGTGGGGTGGGGGTCCGGTCCGTACATAGGCGGGTGGGGAGTTGGTACGCTGCATGCATACATGGGTGGGGGTACGGTCCATACATACACGGGTGGGGTGGGGGTAGTGTCCGTACATACACGGGTGGGGTGGGGGTCCGGTCCGTACATACACGGGTGGGGGTTTGGCGCGTACATCCGCGGCCGGGGGGCGTTTTGCGCGTACATGCGGGGTCTGTGGTGGGGTGTTGGGCGCGTGTGCGGGCACGTGTCTCCATGCTTGCTATGGGAGTTCGGTCCGTACGGTGTTATTTCCATACAGTTGTGAAATCGAAAGGACGGGAGTGATCGTACTAGCGCGGTCAGACTTCATTTTTCCAAATCGTACGGTAAATCGTCCGGGGATGTGTCAGACACAATTTCCGACCCGAGGACGTGTGGGGAAGTGTTCCGGATGTGATTGGTATGGAGTTTTTCCCATGCGAATCGTACTTGGCAGTTTGTACGCTACTTGTACGATTCGGACGGAAAAATGTCCAGATTCTTTTCGGATTATTTTTCCAGGATCGGAATCGGCACCAAAATGTAAAGAATTATTCAAAAGATGTCCCGAAAGAATGAGGAAAGTATCTTGGTGTACAGAGTTTTGACTGGTTTTATAAATTTTGTGAAGGACCATAAAATGATCTCTGCATTCTTAAAAGGCATTGCAGTTGTACATTTAACAGGATTGGGCATCTGATACGGATACAGATCCCTCGAGCCCTCGGGGAGAGCTAATGTGGGCTTGTGTGTATGTGTCCAGATGTCCAGCATGAGGAACGCATGATCACTAAGTGTGGTGTACATGTTGTGTCCTGATTAAATGAGTGTTTCTATCTATATGTGGCATCTAGCTTTGTGATTTTTTGGGGGAATGTGTGACTTTGGCCAAACACGCTCAATTGGAGCAAATTGCCATTGACCTGTTTGGGTTGCAACTATCTATCTGCAGGATAGATTAAGGCATTCCCTGGGCGTGCTTTTATCTTTGGGTTAACATAGACTTTACCTATGACCTGTTATTTGATAGGTATGGGTGCAGGTCACAAGGCCTGTCTGTTCATTTATCTCTGACTTAGGGTTGATGGGAAGGTCACCCTGGGTAAATCCGACAGCAATGGTATGAGTTCACAGGAACTCCTAAAATAATAAGGCAGTCACCTGTGTCAAATTTATCGACATTTTCAATAGCTTGTGTACAGTTGTCATAGCGTACATTGGTATTTTTTTTACTGATATTGACATAGTTGTGCATTTCTAGATCATGGCATACATTGACATCGCTTTCACTGGTAACAACATTGTTATTTGTACATGGATTATGGCATACATTGACATGACTACTACTGGTATCATAGCTGTTGTGCAGTCATAGATCATGACATACATTGACATTTTATTCATGAGCATTGGCATTATCATATGGGCACAGGTTATGGCATACGTTGGCATTGCATTTTATTGCTATTGTTGTGGTCGGGCCTGCACACACCATGGTATTCATTGACATCGTATTTATCCATTCCAACACCCCCGCCCCCAGTTGACTCTTCAACTACTTTATCATCCTCATATAACATGACAGTTACGTTATTAGAAAGTGTGTGTGTGTATCTAGTGTCTGTTACATTTTCCCTAGCTAAGTGCATACTACCTAATTTGAGGACTGCATTTTTACAGCAGAAAACCCCTTCTTGTAGGAAACCATATAACAGAAGTATAATAATAAAAAACGGCATCATTAACTTGAATAGTTTGGACATCCATAGGGGGATCCAAGAAAATATATTACACAAATCTTGGCACACACAGTTCTTCTGTAACGGATGTTGAGACAACTCAGACAGATCTTCTCCAGAAATGACCAAGGTAGGGGTGTGTACGCTTACGAGGGTGCAAGGTCACCACATTGCCAGCATAAATCCATCAATGCGGAGGTGCCCCATTGCCCCATTGTATGTCTAATATCACTTCCAGCCTTCATTATTACCCAACGGTATGCTTCCTTTGCCTCAGAAACGTAAAGAGTACAGTGTAACTTTCCATAAAACTAGGGGTTGTCCCTTTCCCTTCAACCATGTGTACCTATTATTCTCGGTATCTCAGATTTCCGTGCAAAGGTGTCTATGCTAGCATTGGACCCCCTCCCATGGGCCTCATTTCCCCTGCATGATTGTATTTCATGTCCGGGGTCAATTTGTCATTTAAGAAGGTGGTCCCAAAGATGTTAAGGGCCAGCCTGGGACTGCAGACAGAGGCGGAGCAGACGTATTGTGCAATGGTGTGGTGGTCTTGCTACCTCCAGGAACCTCTTCTATACTACGTCACATGGCCAAACAGTGTCTTCCCCCTTTGGTGCCCCTTTGGTGCATCCTGTCTAAGTTGGATTGGATGATGTGTGGGCCTGGGGTAGGGTGCGTACGAACACGGGTGGGGTGTTGGTATGCTGCATGCATACACGGGGGGGGGTACGGTCCGTACATACACTGGTGGGGTGGGGGTACGGTCCGTACATACACGGGTGGGGAGTTGGTACGCTGCATGCATACACGGGTGGGGGTACGGTCCGTACATACACTGGTGGGGTGGGGGTACGGTCCGTACATACACGGGTGGGGAGTTGGTACGCTGCATGCATACACGGGTGGGGGTACTGTCCGTACATACACTGGTGGGGTGGGGGTATGGTCCGTACATACACTGGTGGGGTGGGGGTACGGTCAGTACATAGACGGGTGGGGAGTTGGTACACTGCATGCATACACGGGTGGGGGTACGGTCCATACATACACAGGTGGGGTGGGGGTACGGTCCGTACATACACGGGTGGGGTGGGGGTCCGGTCCGTACATACACGGGTGGGGGTACAGCGCATACATCCGCGGCCGGGGGGCGTTTTGTGCATACATGCGGGGTCTGTGGTGGGGTGTTGGGCGTGTGTGCGGGCACGTGTCTCCATGCTTGCTATGGGAGTTCGGTCCGTACGGTGTTATTTCCATACAGTTGTGAAATCGAAAGGACGGGAGTGATCGTACTAGCGCGGTCGGACTTCATTTTTCCGAATCGTACGGTAAATCGTCCGGGGATGTGTCGGACACAATTTCCGACCCGAGGACGTGTGGGGAAGTGTTCCGGATGTGATTCGTATGGAGTTTTTCCCATGCGAATCGTACTTGCCAGTTTGTACGCTACTTGTACGATTCGGACGGAAAAAAGTCCAGATTCTATTCGGATTATTTTTCCAGGATCGGAATCGGCACCAGAATGTAAAGAATTATTCAAAAGATGTCCCGAAAGAATGAGGAAAGTATCTTGGTGTACAGAGTTTTGGCTGGTTTTATAAATTTTGTGAAGGACCATAAAATGATCTCTGCATTCTTAAAAGGCATTGCAGTTGTACATTTAACAGGATTGGGCATCTGATACGGATACAGATACCTCGAGCCCTCAGGGAGAGCTAATGTGGGCTTGTGTGTATGTGTCCAGATGTCCAGCATGAGGAACGCATGATCACTAAGTGTGGTGTACATGTTGTGTCCTGATTAAATGAGTGTTTCTATCTATATGTGGCATCTAGCTTTGTGATTTTTTGGGGGAATGTGTGACTTTGGCCAAACACGCTCAATTGGAGCAAATTGCCATTGACCTGTTTGGGTTGCAACTATCTATCTGCAGGATAGATTAAGGCATTCCCTGGGCGTGCTTTTATCTTTGGGTTAACATAGACTTTACCTATGACCTGTTATTTGATAGGTATGGGTGCAGGTCACAAGGCCTGTCTGTTCATTTATCTCTGACTTAGGGTTGATGGGAAGGTCACCCTGGGTAAATCCGACAGCAATGGTATGAGTTCACAGGAACTCCTAAAATAATAAGGCAGTCACCTGTGTCAAATTTATCGACATTTTCAATAGCTTGTGTACAGTTGTCATAGCGTACATTGGTATTTTTTTTACTGATATTGACATAGTTGTGCATTTCTAGATCATGGCATACATTGACATCGCTTTCACTGGTAACAACATTGTTATTTGTACATGGATTATGGCATACATTGACATGACTACTACTGGTATCATAGCTGTTGTGCAGTCATAGATCATGACATACATTGACATTTTATTCATGAGCATTGGCATTATCATATGGGCACAGGTTATGGCATACGTTGGCATTGCATTTTATTGCTATTGTTGTGGTCGGGCCTGCACACACCATGGTATTCATTGACATCGTATTTATCCATTCCAACACCCCCGCCCCCAGTTGACTCTTCAACTACTTTATCATCCTCATATAACATGACAGTTACGTTATTAGAAAGTGTGTGTGTGTATCTAGTGTCTGTTACATTTTCCCTAGCTAAGTGCATACTACCTAATTTGAGGACTGCATTTTTACAGCAGAAAACCCCTTCTTGTAGGAAACCATATAACAGAAGTATAATAATAAAAAACGGCATCATTAACTTGAATAGTTTGGACATCCATAGGGGGATCCAAGAAAATATATTACACAAATCTTGGCACACACAGTTCTTCTGTAACGGATGTTGAGACAACTCAGACAGATCTTCTCCAGAAATGACCAAGGTAGGGGTGTGTACGCTTACGAGGGTGCAAGGTCACCACATTGCCAGCATAAATCCATCAATGCGGAGGTGCCCCATTGCCCCATTGTATGTCTAATATCACTTCCAGCCTTCATTATTACCCAACGGTATGCTTCCTTTGCCTCAGAAACGTAAAGAGTACAGTGTAACTTTCCATAAAACTAGGGGTTGTCCCTTTCCCTTCAACCATGTGTACCTATTATTCTCGGTATCTCAGATTTCCGTGCAAAGGTGTCTATGCTAGCATTGGACCCCCTCCCATGGGCCTCATTTCCCCTGCATGATTGTATTTCATGTCCGGGGTCAATTTGTCATTTAAGAAGGTGGTCCCAAAGATGTTAAGGGCCAGCCTGGGACTGCAGACAGAGGCGGAGCAGACGTATTGTGCAATGGTGTGGTGGTCTTGCTACCTCCAGGAACCTCTTCTATACTACGTCACATGGCCAAACAGTGTCTTCCCCCTTTGGTGCCCCTTTGGTGCATCCTGTCTAAGTTGGATTGGATGATGCTAGCCTCGGTAAAGAGATACAGTGCAGTGGGTTGGTCTCATACCAGCTGATGTTTGTAGTGCCTTACGTGGTTCTACTCAATGGGTTTGGTTTTTCACTCTGTTCCTACATAGGTACAGATGGATGAGACATTTTGCTCTTTCAGGGGTTATCTCCTGAGATAGGTAAAGTCTGTCTTCACCTACGGCATGTGGCATATATAAGTTGACCTGTACGTAGTTTTGTGCCTGCTGTGGTCATGTGTTGATACCAGGTGTTGTGTAGGAGTCCACTGTGTAGTGCGTGAGGATTACTATATTTGCTTTATTGTAAGTGTATGGGAGGTGAGAGAGGTCTATCTGCATGTGTTGCAAGAATGTAAAAGCAGAATTTACAAGATTAGGCATACAACTAGTTCCTGAGGAGCTCAAGAACACCCCAGGGTTTTTATTTAAAAGCGCAAAAAGACATAGCTTAGAAAGCATTTGTCGGGTGTAGAGTCATCTTCGGATGCGGTGTCTGTCATCTGGATGCCCAGAAGTGTCTTGTCTTGATACATTGTAAACAATATATTTCAAGGGATTGTTGCAAAAAAAGTCAATGTATTCTGTATTACTTGAGTGATTGTCCTTGTGAAAGACAGTCTTAAAAACTTTTGTCCAAGGCATGGCAGGCCAAGGCAATGTTTGTGTACTTTCAACTCAATCACAGACCTGTAGGATAGGAGCTGGGATTTTGTGGGTAATTTGGAAAGAACACATCGCTAGGCAGCTATCTGGAAAATGGCTGTGCTTACATTTTACTGATGCACTCAATAGTATAGCCATGAGTGAAAGGTTTCCTCGTGGGGTACTGAAAAGGTAGTGCTAAAGTTTTGCGGAGAAGGGTGAATTTTAAAGGGAGTAGTGAGTGTTAAACTGTTTTAATGCTCTTGTATTTTGGTTTACCCCCTCTCCTAGCTACGGTGGGGGTCATACTCTTTTCCTGTAGGCTGTTTAGTTTTAGTGATGCATTGATCGGGGCAGGGGTGTCCTTTTGACTGCTGAGTGCAACTGTGATGGGAAGTTGGGTTTTTAGATTTTAGTTTAATGCATGCACATTCTTTGGGCCTTGGCACGTGTCATGGAGCAAGGTTTGTCTCTAACTAAGCTGAGTTACTGGCCACGCCAATCTTCTGGAAGGGTCAAGAATCTGTGGGCTGTTTTTGAGCTATTTTGAGCAGATCCCGGTGGGCTGATACCTGTGTTTTTGGGCATAGTTTAATTTTAAGAGAAGGACATTGGAGGTGGTTGGAAGGTCGTGTGGGGACCCCCATGGGAACCCGCAGGGAAATAGCTGGGACCCTCTATGTCTGCAGTGTGATTTCTTGGCAAGGGTCTGGGGTCTTGTTGGAACTTTATATGCTCTGCTTGATTGTGGTGGCGCTAATGAATCCTCTGGATTTTCCCATGGAAAGGGGTCATGTGATCGGATTTTCCAGGGGTTTTTGATGATATTGGTGCCATCGTGGCCATCCCTGCCCTCTTTGTGTTGAGAAACCTGGCTTCCAATGCTGAAACTGGAGCATTAATCTCATATTCAAATTAAAGAGGGGCCTCTATTGGGCAGTAAACCCTGAGGCGGTCGAGGCTTACCTAGTCTGCCCAAAGATGGACTAGTTTGAGTGGTCCTGGGTGCCTGCTTTTATGCACTGGCTGGGGGGCCCGCCCTGCTCCCATGTCAGACTATTTCCCCCCCTTGAGTGGGGTCAGCCAACCCCTCCCCTCAAGATCAACAGCAATGGAAGGCCCGGATCTTCAAGGGCATCCGGATGGTGCCCTCTAGCTTGGATTCCCGGTCAACATAGTACAGCTGCCCTGATGTTTTCTTCTGGGTAAGTAAAGGCATGCAACTTCCCTACTGTTGTGTCGCTATCCCTTTTTGTTGTACTGAGTTGTCTGGAGTGGTTATGGAGAGGGTACTACACTGAGGTCTTGGGTTCACTACGTACTTGGCTGGTTCTAGGGTTTGTTCGGTGGTTAGGTAGTCTGTGGGAACCGCCTTGGTGCTATTCTATTCTGTTTGTGGTACATTTTTAGATTACCATATTTGTCCGTATGGTTTTTTTGGCAGCAGTAGTGGCAGTCTTTAAAATGTGGGGGCTGCCAGTCTTCGGCTTTTGCGTGTCAGTACTCTGTTGGCTCCCTCTGGGACCCTGTAGCTGAGTCCTTGTTCAGGCAGGTGCCCCTCGCCCACCTGTGGTTGCTGCAGCACCTTTGGGGGCACTCTTGGCTGGTGTCTGGTCACTCCGAAGGGGGTCCTGCATTGGGGATAAGGTCAGGGGCCTATCCATTGCAGGTTCTGGGACTTCTTCCAGGTGGCAGCTGGGGACAACTCCAAGGGGTGTCACCATGCCTGTCTGGCATGCTCTGTTAGATGACAGCGTGGGCAATGCAAACTTTGTCACAGTGCCACTTTGTCTGTAGCCCTTCCTCCCTTGGGGAGGGTTTAGGGTGGTGACAAAGGTTGGATCTGGTACCCCCCGGGGGAGTGCATGGTCTGCTTACTACTGATACAGTGAGTTGGTGAATGCCATGGTCTTGGGCTTCCAGCTCCCCTCACACCGTACATGCTACCTTCTTGGTCGTTCTTACAAAGAAATGGATTGCCTGGCTTGTCCTCTGCTGAGCTAATATAAATAGCTCAACGAGGTTACCCATATGATCCAGGACTAATCCTTTGGTGTGGGCTCAATGGGCCTGGATTGCCCTGGCAGGCATTCCCAGGATGAGGGAGGAGGTTGCCAATTATTCTTCTAGGGGGAAGACTCCAAGGGAGGAACAGGCTAAGGTTCCATCATTGGTGAACTGGATGGACATCATAAGTTTGGACAACAGATCCCGCCCTAATATATTAATTGGGGAGGAAGGACAGTATAGCAATTGTCCCCGGAGCTTGTTTTGCCCTAGTTTTAGGTCAAAATGTTCTGTGAGAGTGACCTTGGTCATGGAACCCAGGATTCCCGCTACTGCTGACGTGGTCTGGGACAAGGGGGGTGCTCTTTCCCGCAAGCAGGAGGACGTTGCTGCCCCTGTATCCACTAGAAAGTGGTATGGTGTCCCTTTTGCTAACATTGTAACCAAGGGCTCTTCCTCCGGTTGGTGCTGTACTGTCAGTGAGGTGAGCGCATCTTTGAGCAACCACTGGGTCCCTGGCGTGGTTTTCCTATCCTCCTTCTGTATTGGTGGGCCCCACCCTGTGCTTTCCTACTCGCTGTCAAATTCGGAGGAGACTGAGCTTTCTTCCTTGGTATTGCCAGTTTTAGGGTAATGTACTTTGCGTTTTGAAGCCACCCTGGGGTTGTCCCAGAGTTCCAGCAGTGCTACATTTTTATCTCTCCCTTGGCCCCAATGTCTGTACTGGATGTAAGTTTTGGTGTGTTCTATGATGTTGATGTCAAAGGTCTCCACCCTCAGGTCAGGGGAAGGAGTGAGCTTTGTTGAGGTCATACCACTCATGGCAGTGTCTCTCTAACCTCCAAGCATGGGCAGGTGAAGCTCGCTTGCACATGGCTTAAATAAGGGTATGTAGCTGCTTTTGCTACTTTGTAATGATTTACTGTATCCATTCACTGTCAATGCATTGCAATAGCATATGTGATTTTCTTTGCTGAGCAAAATGTGTGTTGTATTGTTCCTCTATGCACAAAATCAATAAAATCTGTTCATCTCAAAAAAGGATGACTAACTGTACTCAAACCCTCTTACATCAAAGATATCCAATCCAAGTATTACAGAAAAACAAAAACATTCATATACTGCATACAATGTAGGCCCAGGGCCATCGACTGACCCCTAGAACAATCAGAAGAGCAGCGGTGAAAATGTGAAAAATCTATTCAAATTGAAAAATACATCAGAGGTTAATGACTAGCACTCCAGCCAGTGCCTAATTTTGTTTTGGTACCGGCATTTATTCTTCCCCATCAGACATTTACTGAGAGAAAAAGACAGAAAAGCACACAAAGCAGAAAGACGAAGAAAGAGAAAGTAAAAAAAAAGTTACAAAGGAAGAAAGGAGGCAACTGCAAGAGGGAGACAATGGGGCAGAGTGTGTCTGAAATTGGTTTAAAGATGCATACGATGGAATTAAGACTACCAGCCTTGGTTTTTGGCATCCAAAATGTATTTGCACCGGCCGTGAGCTTTTGAGCGGAGCTTCAGGCACCAGTACTCTTTCTTTTACAAACTAAGCCCTGACTCCAGACCCCACCCAGTAAAGAATCCAAGGGTAATAGCAGTAAATCTTGCCAAAAAAACACACAAAAAACGAGGAAACATTTTCCCAGGCCTGCACCACTCCAGTGCAGTTCAATGTCATAACCATTGCCCCTAGACTACACCAGGCTCTCTTGTACCATACAGGCACGAGGGTCTGGCTTGCTCCTGCACCGAAAACCATGTTTTCCATGTCCACAAGCAAAAAATAATAATTTAGAAAACGAAAGATAAGTATTGCTGGTCCTACATGTCTGTTTCAAGAACCAGCTAAAAAAACAGAACCATATAAAATGAATTATTTGATTTTACCAAATAATTAATGCACAGGATCAGGCAGACAGCAGATGTTTTTAGTGTTCCTTACAGAAAGGTAATACAAATGATTCATGAAGTCAAGAAATATGAGGCGAGAGTCCGTAAGGAATGAGAAGGAAATTTCTACTTAGCAAATACAACTGGAAAACGTATTCTAATAACATTGTCTTTGCCAAATAGAGTTCCTGGACATTGCCTTACGATAAAGAATTCACAAGAAAATTAATTATTTAATAATGCACTCCAGGGTAGAAGTAAATATGTCCATTCAATTTCTATAGCTTTATTATTTACGGGCACAAACCAGTCATCACGTTTCACAACTCTCATAAGATATTTTTGCTTAAACCAGCTTTGTATGTGGGAGAAAACAACAAGGTCAGTAATGAGTGAGGAAAGCATTAGAGAAACAGAAAAATATGCATGATACAGGTAGCCCAATAATGGAGTTAAACACAAGATCACACCTGAAAAACCATTAATAATTTATAGTCCGTAAAAAGACACGCCTACTTACAGAAAACTTTGTGAACACATTGAGAAGCAACTCACACTCAAGACAGGAGTGAATTAGACCCTAAAATGACCATCTACACTGTAAATTAGTGGACTTTGCAGTTATGTTTCAGAATCGACTAACTTATCAAGGACTATAAAAATCAGCAAATTGAGGGTTGAGGCAATAGCAATCCACACCTGACAATACAATTTATGGGTAGTAACTAACGGTGCAAGAAACCATGGAACACACCCCTCCATACTCCTACATCAGGAAACATTTCCTAATCAAACATTAGCACAAAAGGGTTCTGCACTAAACAACGTAACATAACAGTCAAGACAGTCTTGGTGTGCTTATTGAAAGACTTCCACTTCACAATAGTTTATTTATGTTCCAAAATGTTCTTTATTACATTTTTCATTAAGATTCAATAGCCATGGCTGACACGTTCCAAACTCTGAAACGAATGCACCATAGACCGCCGGTTATCGAGCCATAAAAATGGAAATATATATCGTACAAAATGTTTGAACAGAAGACCTAAGCCAGACTACATAACTAATGTTATTAGTGGAAGCTATTTATTACACTGTGAAGCCCTGAAGAAGTCCCTTTGGGGACAAAACACTTCGGCTAGGGCTATTGAATTTTAACGAAAAATGCAATAAAGAACATTTTGGAACATAAAGAAATGATTGTGAGCCCCATGCAGGCGGGTGCAGTGAGAGACTGCATCTGCCTGCAAGGGGACATCTGGGGGATCCATAGGACCTTCCTTTCACCTCCCCAGTGGGCGGCTATCAGGGGGCATACTGACAGTGTGCCACCTTTTAGATGACTCACCGTCAGTGCGCCTCCTGACAGCTTCTTTGCCACTTATCTTCTTTCCGTCAGTTTTCAATTTAAGTGTCCTTTCTCCAGCCAGCTGCCACACCTGCTGTGTATTTCTTTCAGGCCCACTCCACATCAAACCAAGTTATTGAGGATTTGATTATTTTCTTATCAGTGAATCCTCCTGGGTGCTGTTGATGTCCACTGGGAAATATTTGCCCTTGGAAGAAGATCTTTCCATCCTTAGGATCCTCCGAGGAATGTTTTGAATTCCTGGGTCTTCCTCCAGAAATCTTTTCATTTGGAGTAATGTTTCTGGGAGGGTTACACAATCCTCTAGGCCATATTTGATAAAACATCTCCATTTTAACTTTTTTTTTTTTTAGGATGTCAAGAGGATCACATGGGTATACCTGTCATGCAGGTTTTTTGTTTTATACAAGAAGGTCTGCTATTAAGAGAGACAGAGGGATATGGTCACTTTCAACTCTGTAACGCTGTATTGCATCATAAAGCGAGATCCATTTGCTTAAGGGAAATAACATGTGATAAATAAATTAGAACGCACAACCTTTGCAAAATGACAGACCAACTGGCTGCCTGATAAAGGGCTTTGTTCCTAATTTGTGCTGTATTAAGGGTGGAAAGCATGTCAGAGTGATTATGAAAGATTGTCGGTGCTGCACCTTTGCAATCTTTCTGTGTAAAATGTTTGCTCAGAATGGGGGCTCCAAGAGCTTGTGTGGACCATATGTTAATGTGCTTTGTCATGATGCCACTCTTAGCCATTTTATGTCTTACTTGAAATGTGATCAGTATTTTATGATTTGTATTGAATATAGTTGTATCTCTAGGCCACAGTTTAATAGTTCATACTAAGAAATTGAAGTCATTAGTTTTTTTATCTTTTGACTGCTGGGTGTGTGTATGCAAGACATTTCCAGATTGTTTATCCAATATCTTTTCAGGCCTTGGACTATTCTTGGAGGGCATTCCTCTTGCTCATTGTGACTCCTTTGCATGATCTCTACATATATCAAATGTTTGGGAGACACCCTCGACAGCACACTGAAGCTCCAGTCACAAATCAATGCCATAGAAGAAGGCTTGCTACCAACTCATTTAGATTTGAAGTACCAGAGAGATTATTTCTCATCTAGGCCTAAAGTCCCTTTATGAAGCCCTCACTTTCTCAAGTAGATGCGGCGGAACTCCCTGAATTTCACTCGGCAGAATTCAGTGGAGTCACATAAAAACTCAGCAAGGTTTCCTGCGGATTTCTCCCACCAGGCAGAAAATATGCACATTGTGCTGCAATTTAGTGCTGGTAATATGAGCAGCGCTTCAAAAACCAGTGCAAGCTAAACATGTGCTGTGCAAGGGCGCGTGCCCGTTCGGGTTCAGTTTGCTGCTGCTCAAATAGAAAATCTACTAGAGCAACAGTAAATCTTCCCAACAAGAAACCTCTGACCGCGACAGCTCGATATAACCCATGTTAGAAAATCACACTAGGGGAAACGTCAAATCTCTCTCATCCTTGCCAGCTCGCATTTCTAGAGCCTCGCAGGAACAAAATTCCATCACATGATGATTGGTAGAATTTGACTGAAACTCTGGATTACAAGACTAATTTTCCACCCACCCCTGGTCAAGGCTACTCTAACTCAGTCCTAATAGAATTACATCTCCCCTCTCGGAGCTGTACTGTGTGCAACACCTCGATTTGCCACTCGATGCAAGAAATTTGAAAACATACCCCATTACTTTTGAAGCTCCAGTGACTTCCCATTAAAGCCAAAGGTCATTTTAGGGTCTTTTGTATTACTCTCAAAGCCTTGCACACAGGGCCCATGGAGCTATCTGGCTGAGAAATTGAGGAACTAAGGGACATATCATCAACAAGGCAATTAAAAATTATCACCGCTTTTGCGTCCGTTTTCGGACGAAAAGCGGCGATAATTTTATCGCCTAATGAGCAAGGTCACGCTATCGCGTGAAAACTTGCATTAGCGCCTGTATTCTGAACGCCCAGCTTTGCATCTCTAATGAGATGCAAAGTGGGCGTTCCTGCCCTGACATAACTGGAGAAATGTCGCTAAGCAACATTTCTCCAATTATTAATGGGCACGCTAACCTGCAGAGCGACAAGCAAAGTAGCGATAACCTCTGTTATCGCTACTTTCCTTATGCCTGCTTCAAGACTGACTTAGCCATAATATCCTATGTAAGGTGGATATCATGGCTACGTATGCCTTGCCCTATCACCAAGCTATTGCCAAACTTCGTGAGATTATCGCTGGATTTCCAGCGATAATCTCACATTTGGCAGTTAGCGCTTGGAATTTTATCGCTTTTGAGATAAGCATTGCTAATAGCACGCTATCTCAGCGATAAAATTCCACGTCACCCAGTGATAATTATCCTAGCGCTAGGTGCCCTTAGCGATAATTGTCGCCGGTCCTTGATGATATGCCCCTAAGGTGGTTAACATCTCCTGTGCAGGTCTAACTCATGGTTTATCGAAACTCTGACTTTCAAAAGAGATTTTTCTTTGGCAGCACAAGAAGACTGTGGAGCTTACTTCCTTCTGCAATGCGCATTATTTCCTTTTTATCTACATTAAAAAAGAAACAGTTTCAAAGGCATTTTTTGTGGACTAGTGTGACTCTACCTCTAGACCTGCTCTCTCATATTATAATTCAAATGCCCTGTTTCCATGTTTGTATCTCACTTTCAACCCTCTTCCTGGCTTTACCTACTGTTGAATAAGTGTAGTTGCGCACACCTGTGTTGTATCCACATGCAAAATTGTTTGAACAAATTAAACTCTTATGTGTGCAAACCAGAAAGAGGTTGCCAGCCCCTTGTATTAAGTAATGTGAATGAGTGACTCTTCACTCGGTATCTGGTTGCAAAGCCTGTTTTCACTATTCAAATCATCAAAATCATGCACAAGTATAAACGATGCATCAAAAAATGTTTTACTGTTGGAAGTCACTCATTATTTAATGTCATGGGACACTAATGGTGTAATTTCACACAAAATCCAAAGTAAACAATCATTAATGATGTTGTTCAATCTGTTTCAAAAATATAAGCAACATCAACAGAACGTTATTCTTGAATACAGAATTCTTTGACATCCAATGACCAATGTTGCCCAATGCATTTCAGGATATTCAATCCCTTCTTCAGGGGCCTCTGTGAGAAAAAAAAATAATGAAGTTCTGTTGGTCAAACATGGTATGATCATAGTATTAATACACAGGGATTCCTACCTTTGCCCCAAAACCTACCTACTGTTCTTTATTTATTAGTTGTGAATCTTTGGTTCATACCCATTCATGTTTGATTGGTGATTTCCTTATGAAATATGGTTACGAGTGAATGGTGTTTCATTGCTAAGTGGTTCAATGCCCTAGCGCTATATTCATGCTATATAAGACTGCATAAATGTCATAACGGCATCACAGGGACACTCTTTTTGTGTGCATAGGTCAATCGAAAACCCAAGGTGACCTCTCCATCAACATCAAGTCAGAGGTACATGATCAACATGCCCTGTGACCCCAAACCATGCCTATCGAGCGACAGGTCACAGGCGAGGTCTCACTTAGCCAAAGAAAAACACATACCCAGGGAAAATCCTGGTCAATCCCACAGATAGACATTTGCACCACACAAAGCTAGATGCCACATGTAGATAGAAACACTCAGCCAATCAGGCCTCATCATGCACAACACAGGTAGTGATCATGATCTTCCCACACGAGACACCTGGATACATAATCACTGGTCCACATTAGCTCTCCCCGAGGTGGAGCAATCTGTGTCCCCTTATCAGATAACTTAACTTGTTATTTATGACTAAGATGCTTTGCCAAGAATGCAGAATTAAGGTAAATTCATATCCGAGCACCAAAAAGGGGACAGGACTCTGCCTTTACATCAGAGGACCTGGGGTTGTTGGCAAAGGAGGTCCTATCCCTGTATAGGCAGCTCTATGGCTCTCCAGATGAACAGGTGCATGTTTGAAATGTATATGTGAATCTGTCTAAGTGGTTTTATTGCATTAACACAGTCATGCATTGCCTGCACGGTGCTTTGTAGTTATTCTTATGGTGGACATACTTGCTTTGGGCTACACTGTACTTTAACATGGAACCTACAGATATTTTTGCATTCTGTTCTTTTCCTGGGATTTAGTCTGAACACCATAGACAAGGTCAAACAATGATGCCCCCTGTATCTGGTGAGACACTAGCACCGAGACACAACACAAGAATGCAGCAGTTGTTTATGAGCATCCATGTCTTCTTGTCATATAACTGAGTACAAGAGTTTAAGCAAACACATAGAGCGAGAGTTCTGAGACAAGATCACTGTGTCAGTTGAGATGTAGAAGGTCCATCTGTGTATGCTAAGGTACAGGATCTGCCAGAGATCTTTGATATATTATCATTTATCTTCAGTAGAAAGAGAGGGGGGTCTAGACTACTAACATGATAGAGCTTTTCATGTTGTACTGTTTATTAGCCATGCTAACAGTGTTTGTGAGATGCATTTGTTTTCTAAGTGTGGCATCAATGCTGCAATTTAGGACAGAATAGTTTAAATACATGTTTTAAACTTCCTTAGTGTCTCTTGGTTATCTGACTGTGGACGAGTGTGGGTGAGAGAGTGAAAGGGTGTGTCCTGTTACAGTGATCCCTGAGAGAGTTGAGAGGGTTGTGTTCTGGGGTGCCACTTCACTTGTTTCTCTGGTAAGGTTAGGAGGGCAGGTGAGGCACTATAGCTAGTCGGACTCAAGCTCATAGGTACTGAGGGAGTATGGTGACTCAGTCCCTACACGTTCTATGGTCTCAAGCATAGTTGTGTTCTTGAGCAGAATACCTGCAACAAAAGAGGCTATAAGGTCCCTTTGAGTTCCTGAATGAAGTGTATTGATCGATGTGAAGTGTCATATATTTTGTTCCTTACATAGGACAATGATGTTTGGGATTTGTAAGCACTTTATAATTTTAAAAAACAACATTAGTATGTGTTGTGTGTTGAAAGCCCTAGATTCTATCTGGCATTTATGAAGAGACATCTCTATGTATATTCTTGAATTTCATGTGAAAGGTAGAAATCTAACATTATGTAAATTAGAAAACACATTACATGGAGTTGGATTATAAATTTGGTGGGCCATAGGACTGCTGAACCTGTGGTGGCAGTCTGAATATTTCGACTACGGTGGTCGCTTGCCACGAGACTACCGGCAATCCCATGCAGCAGAGGCTGTGTGGTTTGAGGCAGTAATATGGAGGCAGTGCTGCTGCGACACTGCCAAGCATATTCCGAGTTGCCAATCCACCACTCTTTCCATTGCAGAGAGCCCGCAATGAAAACGGTGGCAGTGAGGCAACTGATGGAACCACCTGTAGTGCCCCCCTGGATGTTCACCCCTAGCTCCTGCACTATGTGGTATGTATGCCACACCATGCAGGAACATACTGCAGGCACTTGCACAGCGATGATTCTCCATTGAGCCTAACATGCATACCGCCATGAGACTGCCGGCGCAGCACCAGCTGCTCTAGATTCCACTCAGAATCTGGCAGGAGGGCTCAATACGGCTTTGATGGCCCTACAGTGGATGGCGTATTTCACCATCTGCTGTTGGACTGCCAAAGTCGAAATCGGCCCCATAGTCATTACATCTGTACATGTATATGTTTTCTGTAGAAACCAAATGAAAATGCTGTTTGCTATGTGTATCGTCCAACTAATCACTCAACTAGATCAGGGGTCTCCAAACAGTTTATTGGGAGCTCTCATTAGCTCCCAGCCCCTTCTGAGTAGCACAAAGCCTTGAGGTCAGTTATTAGATGGGCACATGGTCATTTTTAGGTCGAGCACAGACAGTGCTTGCTCTGTCAGATGATCTGTTGTATGTAGTTTGTGGGTTCCTCCTCAACATCTGCTTCCTGCGCAGACACACTGTAGAGATCTGGGACCTCATTGACAACCTCACGCCAGACATCGCCTTCGTCACAGAAACCGGGACCAACTCCACCTCTGCCCCCAACATCACCACCACCATCCCGACAGATAAAATATCCAGAGGAAGGACATCCCCAACCGCCCGGGAGAGGGACTTATCATTGCACACAAGAGTGCCCTCCGACTCAGCACCTCCAGCATGAACGACAGCCCGCCCACCATCGAACACCTCAATTTCCAGATCCAGACCATCCCCAGAACAACCCTACGAGACACCCTCCCTTACAGACCTTCCGGACCTCGAACTGTGTTCGCCACCACCATCGCTGACTTCCTTGCACCCAACGCCATCATCTCCTTGAACTACATACTCATCGGAGAACTCAACTTCCACCATGACAATCTCAGCGACCCAAAATCTGCCACCCTCCTAGAAAACCTGTCCAACCTTGGACTGAAACAACTCCTCACCACCCCACCCAAAAGGCAGGACACACCCTAAACCCCATCTTCACAGGAGGCAACAACATACACTTCAGGCATATCACACAACCCCATTGGACGGATCACCACTGCGTACACTTCAATGTCGTCAAACCCACCGCCCCCAAACCAGCACCCCACCCGCCACAAAGAAACTGGAGCAAGATGACCGAGGAGCACATCAACTCCACCCTTGACTGTGATGCCCCCTCCACCTTGACATACGGCAACCTCGCAGCCAAAGATCTTCACAGATGGATCACCAACTGCACAGATGAGCTCGCACCCATCCACAAATCTGACAGAAACTGCCCCAGAAAGGCCACCTGGTTCACCACTGACCTCCAAGAATTCAGACACACCTGCAGACGTCTCGAGAAGAATTGGAGAAACAGCAAATCTTCAGAAGACCGCACTACATACAAGTTCACCATGACAGAATACCACTAACTCATCAGATCCACCAAAAGGACCTTCATCCAGAACAAGATCCTTGCCAACTCCAGCAACTCAAAGGAACTCTTCAGCATCATCCAGGAATTCACCAAACCCCCCAGCGAAACCATGGACATCACTCCCTCCCAGCACCTCTGCAAAAAGCTCAGATCCTACTTCCATCTGAAAATCAAGTTCCTCTATGACAACTTCAACGAATAGACACCTGACTCTGAAACCACTCCCTCCCCCAGCAACGCCAGCCAGTTCACCATCTCTTCCTGGACCCCAGTTCCCACTGAAGACACCACATCAACCATGAAAGGCATTCACTCAGGAGCTCCCACGGTCCCCTGCCCCGCGCACATCTTCCACAGAGCCGTCGCCATCATGGCACCGGCATTACTACACTCAAACAATGCCACCTTTGAAACTGGCACATTCTCTGATGACTGGAAATGCGCAGAAGTCAAGCCCCTAGTCAAGAGTCCCTCAGCAGATCCAACAGCCCTCAAGAACTGCACACCCATCTTCCTTCTTCCCTTCGTGGCCAAAGCACTGAGAAGACCGTTAATGTCCAACTAACGAAATTCATCAAAGAGAATGCCATCCTTCACCTCTCCCAATCCGGATTCCACAGCAGCCACAGTACCGAGACCACTCTACTCGCCGCCACAGATTACATCCGCACTCTCCTTGACCAAGGCGACACCACAGCCCTGATCCTACTCTACCTCTCTGCAGCCTTCAACACCATCTCCCACTCACCTCCAGACTCCATGACGCCGGCATGCAGGGAACCACCCTCAACTGGCTCCACTCCTTCCTCACCGGCAGAACACAAAGAATCAGAGTTCAACTCTGGCTGGTGGAACCTGTTCATATGAATGGCTTTAGAACATTCCATGTCTCTGCTGTCTCAGTGAGTCACGGTAGACCTAAAGGTGTATTATGTATTTTTGTCTCTGATAGTTTACCTCCTGTCAAATCAATTACAGAATTAACCAACCCCTACTACCAAGTGATTATATGCAAAGGGTCAGGTTGGTAGTGGTGAATTTGTATAATAACACCCCAAGCGACAAAATGATGACTCAGTTGAATAATTTATATGAGTATTTGAAAAAGTTGGACAACAGTCATAAGAAAGAGGTATTGATTGTGTGGGGAGGTGATTTTAATATTCACTTGTGTAGCTCACTCACCAAGAAAGTATGTGGTATGAACAGTTTAGATGGTTCAAGTAAATCACACTTCACTCATAACTGCTACAGGGACAAGTTAAATGAACTGATCTACATGTTAGATTTACCATTCTCAATTGAAATTTCATTACCATATGCTCCTTTTAAGTGTGCCTTTAACGGGAGAAATAATTACAGTACTATTGATTATGTTTTAAATTCTAATAATTTGTGTCCCTATGTTTTTCGCTTTCAAACCCATTCCATACCATTAAGTGATCATTACCCACAATCTGTACAAATTAGAAAGGCCCTATTAATCAGAGACCAAAATGGGCCTGTTGAGGCTACTGGAGAATTAGAGTTAGCCACACTTAATGGTTTCTCATTGCAATGGCACAAGATTACCACAGAGGGATTTCTTGGAAAATTAATTTGTGATGCAGGAGAAGCCTTTGAGATATGCCTGGATGATAATGCACATCCAACGGAGATTATAAATTCTTTTTTGATCATTAGTAAGACTGTGAAGAAGAATTTGCATTTGGCACAAAAAACTAATAAAAATAGAAACTGCTGGTTTAAGCCCAATGTATTAAGGCAAATAAGAGGCTAAAAGAAGCACTACACAGAAAACCTAGGTGTAGAGTTGAGGTTCAGCAGTGTAGATTTGATGATAGGCAGGCCCTGAAACAGCAGAAAACCTGACTAAGGGAATATACTTGGGGGAAGCTATGTGTAGCAAGCAGTGAGAATGATAATAATACATTCTGGAAGATAGTTAACTCCACCCAGTTGAGAGAAGATGTTGGTCCCGGGACTGTGGTTGCAATACCTGAGGATGACTGGATCAAACATTTCTCCACCATCTACTCTGCACAGATCCCTGAATCTGAGCCTACTGGCTCTTTTAACACCAACTGCAATACAGACTTGGAACAACCACTTAGCATCCTTAATTTGAGTATGATAGTAGGGAAATACACAAAGATCAAAGGCGGAAACTTGTATTTGGGTTTTGTAGATCTGTCCTCTGCCTTTGACTGTGTCAACCACTCAAAGTTATGGGCTATTATGAGTGATATGGGTGTGGACCCTGCAACCATCTCCTTCTTGAGGGATCTATACTCTGGAACTGAGGCCAGGATTAGATATGGAATTAAGGGCAAATGTACAAAGCCGTTTAGCATAGAAAGAGGGGTGAGGCAGTGCTTTGTCCTCGCACCTTTTTTTATTTTTGCTCTACATTAATAATGTAGGCACTGCTCTGACATTGCAACTGAAAGACCTGGCTCAGGTGGGACATCGCCCTGTGCCTGCCCTTCTCTATGCTGACGATGGTGTCTTGATGGAACGCACTCCTATCTCCATGCAACTGGTACTTAATGACTTTGTTAATTATATGCAGGATCTTGACTTACACGTTTATCATGCTAAGTCATTTATAATGAAGTGCGAGCGGAAAACAGGCCACTGCCATAAATAAGACTCATGGTTCCAGCATTAAATATACCAACACTTTTTCATACATTGGTGCATTATTTGATAAAGATGGTACATGGAATCATGCCATTAAAACAAGGTCACTGCTTATTAGAAGTGCCCGCATGGCCCCTACGTAAATTTGCCATAAGATTGGGTACTGACCCGCCGTGGTAAATGCTTGCCATTTGCAAGGCAAAATGTGTTAGCAAAGCAGTATAAGGGGCAGGCTTATCTGGTGTTGCGAATTTTACAGCAATACAACTAGCGGAGAATGAATTTTTAAGATATTTACTTGCTACTCCCAAATCTGCCCCAAACCTTTGTCTGTCATGCAGAGCTGGGAGTATTGTTTCTTGTGGATCTAATTAAGACCCAGACGATCCTGCTCTGGCATAAAGTATGGTCATCTGATTACACCACTGTAAACTGGCTGGTTATCAGGGATTGTCTAAATTCAACTAAATACATACGAATCCCTTGATTAAAACACATAAAGTGTCGAGATATGGGGCACCCAGAACATTTAACTAACCCTGAATGCCTAGCCAAATTGAATAGGAAATACCTAAAAGCTGACTGTTTATCTCACCTCAATACCATTAGGATGTCTACAGAATTGTTAAGACCTTCTGTTTTAAGAAACCACCTTATTTTAACTAGCTACAGTATGCAACTAAATCTTAGATATGTTCCATACCCAAAGCACAGATATATTTTAACTCGTTTTAGAATGAACATTTTTCACCGCATAGTTACATTTCCTGAACCAAATGACTGGTCCCCTAACCTATCAAATTGCCCCTGTGATAATGCCTCAACACAGGCGACAATGCATGTTGCACTCTTTTGTAGATTTTGCAAGAAGTGGAGGAAACATTATATACTACGTTTTTTAAAACACTTAAATTATAATTAATGTCTCACAGCTTATCTTTTTTACAATCCTTACCCACAATTGACATCTGTGTAAGAATGTCATCCTTCCTATGGAGTGCTTTTTGCGCCAAAAATAAAGGTGCATCTATTCATTGAACATGCTAATCACTGCTATTTTTATTTGTAATTTTAATTAATAGATATTAGATTAGGCGAGCAGGAACAGGATCGTATGACAGACCCAGATCTGAGGTTTTTACCCTCCTGTATTTTGCGCTATGATTATACGTTCAGAATTTTTAGTGGGCATAAGCCAATATAATTTATAGATGATTTTTAGGCTTGGTCAGGAATGAATCGTTGTTAAGTTTGATGCATGATTTGAAAGCATTTGATATTTTGTATTATATATATGAATTGATGTGTCATGACACAGGATCGATAATGTTTTATCTCATGTATTACATATGTTTGTTTATGTTGAATGTGCTTTTATGGTCTAATATATTTTAATCCAATAAAGATGATGGTGACGTCCACTCTTCTTCTCCAAACCCACAGTGTGTCAACACCCTCCGCATCCTTCGGAAGACCTTCAAATGGATCCTCCCCCAGATCAAGGAAAAACGTCATCCATGAACTTATAACCAGCACACTGGACGACGGAAACGCCCTCTATGCCAGGATCCAAAAGGTCTCTGCTCTGCAAACTTCGGACCATACAGAACACTGCAGCCAGACTCGTCCTCAGCATCCCTCGACACAAACACATCACCCAACACCTGCAAAACCTCCACTGGCTCTCCGTCGAGAGGAGAGTAACTTTCAAGATACTCACTCACACCTACAAATGCCTTCACAACACTAGACCCCAATATCTCAACTAAAGAATATCCTTCTAAGTACCCAAGAGAAACCTCTGATCTGCCGACTTCACCCTCGCTGAAGCCCCGTGCATCCAGAGAGCAAGAACGGGTGGAGGAAACTCCTCCTACATCCTAAGACCTGGAACGAGCTCCTGATCGACATCAGATGTGCCCCCACTCGGCACATCGTAAGGAAGACCCTCAAGACCTGGCTCTTCGACTGAGCGGAGCTGCTCCCACCCAAGCACCTTGAGACCCTCCCGGGAGAGTAGTGCAATTCAAAATTCCCTGATTGATTGATTGGTCTGATTCATCCCCACTTTGGATTGGCTTTTTTCTGTATCATTTATAAATCCTAGCCTCCAAATGGCTAATGGTTGGTGAATATCCAACCTTTTTTCGAAAGTTAACTCCCCCTGGAATATTGCCTTGGGAATGAGCAGCAACTTGCATGCAGTCCCTACGTATGGATATCCAAGGAACTGAAATGGGAGTGCAGTCTGGTTACTGCTTGCAGTTCCCATTGCATTCTCGCCACTCCCCTGCACCCCATCCAGCACCTTCACCCGTCTATAGAACCAGCCCCTCCAGGTCGCCACTTGCCTCCTACCAATTTGCCGCAGTGGCCGCTTCTTTAAATGTATTCATAACGCAGCATAAGTAAGTTAAAAGTTGGTGCACATTCTGCAATTCAGCAGTTAGCCCAACCTCCAGACATCAACACAGAAGATGGGGGTGTTAGGTGGGTTAGTGATTAAACTGACCATGCACGGTGCAGGGTGGAAAAGTTAGGGGAGGGCAGAAGCAGTCCCACAATTGTTTAGGAGTTGGTCCGAGCAAAGGGCAGGAAGCATTTCAAGTAGTATCACGCTAGGGCAATGGGCGTTTCCTGTGAACGCAGGAATTCACATTTCGGGGCGGCTGTGGGCACATTACAAGCTTAATGTTTCAGAGATAGGGCAGTGGGAATTTCAGGCACAGAAACTACAAGTTTAGATCAAAGAGGGAGGGGGCAGTTGATATCATGATTCATCGATCTGTAAAGGGCAAATTATACATGCACGACCATTGAATAACATAATATTAAGTTCTTGAATAGACAACCAACCATTGGTGCACCTAAAATATTTTGTAATTAAATTACAACAATAAAACACTTTTGAGCTGTTCTTTGTAGATCCGTGTACTGTTAAAGTAACAGAGTACAGACACAGGGCGTATAGAATATTACATTTTCCTTATAACAAACTTTTGGAGGAAGGAATACATAAACTTTCTTGAAGTGCATCTGTTTGAAAAGACAGTCCTACCAATAAACACAATTTACGGATAGTTGTGATGACGGATGCTGTTGAGTGGGTGGGGATGGGACATTAGGGGTCATATGTTCATGCCCCTATCGCCACGGGAACGTCACTTTTTGTCATGTTTCTGTGGTAATAGGGGCTTCGCCTTATTTACAAAGCAGCGTTAAGCCACTTAAAGAGGCTTAATGCTGCCTTGTAAATAAGGGCCAATTTCACACTATGCTTAGCATGAAAGGGGTGGGCAGTCGGTGTTACGGTGTGCATTCCACTGCAACACCCATTGATTTGGACCTGGCCTTAAGTTGGCAAAACGAAGCGCAATGCTATATTTCTCCTTGTTTTTCCTTTCTCCATGTGTTAAAAAATGTGTTAAAAAAATGACATTTTGTGACTTAAACAGCACACATAGAAGTGACAAATGGCATTTCAAGATTGTTTATGCACAGGATGGGGGACCTTCCTGTACATAAACAATCTTTTCCCTGCATGCAGACATCCATGCACTATTGTGCAAGGGTGCCTGATGTTGGCGCTACACTGCTAAGTATAGCACCAGCGCAGGGTGAAACGCAAGGCTGCAACATATTGTTCTTGTGTTTCTGAAGTGACAGAGTGAGGCGTTAAGCCATGACAGCTAACGCCTCACTCCACCACTTCTGTTGTACATATTCCCCTCAATCTCTCTGATTTAGTGTTCCTCTGAGTGAACTGTTACATGGAACAGCCAGCTGTTCTTATCTGACCACATCAGGAGATGACAACACTTAACCTGCCAATACCTAGGTCTTTTTTCAGGGTCCTAGAGACTGACCCAACCTGCAGTTCTTTTCAATGGTCTATTGCCCCTTATGTGGGGCGCTGGCTCCTCACTGCTGCCAGCATCCTCTTTGCGTGCCATATAGTGCAGTGTTTGCTTGCTTAGGAGATTTGATTCACGCCTGTGCATTTCACACGTGATAATTCGTGGATTAGTGTAATTTATTAGGATTTGGTGGGAAAGTGTTGTGGGACTGCCGTATATTTGGCAACCTGGGAGTGGCTTGAAGGGACAGGGCTGCTTTGCAGATAGTATGTCAAAAAAACAGCAATGAGATAGCAGACTGGGTTGAGCACTTGCCATAAAGCTTGGTAACCCAGATGCTGACAGCACCATTTAAAAAAAATATTTTTGTCCTGGAAGTATCAAGAGTGATGACTCTTATGCTAGTCACACAATCACAACAATTGATTTTGTTTTCTGTAATAAACTTTTAATATCAAAAGCTGCTGCCTCTGGGGAGAGGTGCCTCAGTACTATCAAAGGTTGGGCTGCTGATTACATAGAGTGGTTAGTATTGATTCCATCACCAGACACTGTTGGTCAATTTATTCCGCTCACCCTTGCAGGTTTTAGTTTCCTCCAATTGGCACGTTTTTGCCATCTTTCACCCCTTCCGTCTTTTCCCCCTTCAGTTTTTTTTGCTCTTGCTGTTGGTTAAAGGTTGATGATGAAAAATAAATGCTGACCCCCAAAATGAATTCTAGTGGGCCCTACCTGCAACCAAGCTCATAAATCAGGCACTGCATCATGGGGCACTAACGATCCGTGACTGAATCCTCTGAGGCCTGAACCGTTTGTGTACGGAGGTTACTATGTGGCTTGTAGTAGACTGCCACACGTTCAAGCAGAGACCAGCTCTCGCTTCAACCCCCGCATGTTGGTTGCCTGTGTTAACACAATTGATATATTTCAAACTCTTATTTTTTGAGCTAAGGTAACTGTCCAGACACATAAATGCATAAAACGGGTGCATTCGAATAATAAAATATCAGAGGTGGGTGTGATAAGGTAGCTCTCTTTTTTTAGGTTTGGTTTGAGTACTTAAATAGCACTTGCCACAAAACGTATTCCTTAATAGCATGTCAATGCCCCAACAAGGTAAATGAAAGGCAGTTTGTGCTTTTCCAGACTTTCAATTAGTACCTTCCAGGCTGCATCCAGGTATTTGCACTCACTACTGACAGTTGATAGAGTTGTGAGTTTTTATACAATGTGCATATACCTTGCTTCTTGGCTTTTGACGCTTTTTACAATCTTCTGTCTGCAGATTACATTCTTACCAATGGATTTTCCAGTACTGGTTGCAAAACCAAGCCACACATTGTTCTGGTTGGGTAGTTTGAAGAGTCGGTTGGTCTTACGACTTTTCAGTGCAACCTGTGTGTAAGGGGTTGTCTCTGCATGGTGTTTCACCTTCGGTTTCCTTCTTACCGCCCTCCATCTAATCCACCAGCTGCCATTTGGTTGATGCAGGTTTATACTGATCAATCTTGTGCAGATGTTGTATTCTCCAGATGGAGTCTCCCACTGCTACTAAGAGCGGAGTTGGTTTTATTGTGACAAGCTGTTATGGAACTTTAACCTCTCTGCAGAGCACCATATTGCATCAAAAGAGCCAAACATTAGAACGTACACGTCTGCAATATGTGATCAATGGACTTCTGGGCTACTCCTACTCTTCTGGAAATCCTCTGTATCCTCAACTTTCCCTCTGGATTACCCACCAATGCCTTTGTTTTACTCTTGCAATCTCATATGCTATTATATGCAATCTGCATTTGAAACTACCCTTAAGCAGCCATGCACACCAAAATCGGACCTATACTCACTCCACATTTCCTGCACACCATGATTGCTTTCAACAGTAGATTGTACTACAATGTGAGCAACCCTTTCTGCCTTAGCCCTCCCTGGAGCAGCAGTTGTACAAATCTACCCCTCAAAGGCTTAATTTCTCTCTGCTGCTGCTCGTTTAACACCATTCTTACACTCCGCCCAGTAAGTGAACCCTTAGTCCCTGGGTCCTCTCATCTCTTTATCCCTACAAATGATCTCCTTGGCCGATGTAATCTCCTCTTTCAGCTTTTTGTATACCTATGTGGAAGACCTGCATCCCAATGCTCCTATCACCTGCATGACCCTTATAATTTTGAATCTCAGATTGCCTGACAACACTTATTCACTCATCCTCCATCTATATCAACTTTCATGGCACCATCTATCCTGCCTACCCTTTCTTACATGTGTCCACATCCTCTCCATCCCCTAGCCCCCTCAAAACATCCTGATGGTGTAACTCCTGACTTCAACAGCACAGGAAAGCTGCATGCTAGTCTACTCAGCATGGATCTGCATTCGCCTCCTGTATGCTTCAGACACTATCATTAAATTCTTCTCTCTCTATTTCCCAGACCACCATTCTAAATTTTAAATCAAGCCTAGACAGCACTTGTACTTTCAGGTGTGTTGTTGTATGTACTTTGTGGGGTCTTAATCCTCCCACGCTTTGGATTGGCTTTTTTCTGTGTCATTTAAAAATCATAGCCTCCAAATGGCTAATGGTTGGTGCATGTCCCACCTTTTAACTAGTTTACTCCCCTAGAGTATTGCAGTGGAAATGAGCAGCGACGCTCATGGAGTCTCTACGTATGAACATCTGAGAAACTGAAATGTGAGTGCATTCTGGTTTCTACCAGCAGTTGAATTTATAGATTGTGGCACTCTGTGGTGGATAAAACTTAATTCAAAAAGTATTCTAGTTGATCTGATGAGGGGTGCCAGTGGGTATAGCTCTCTGATTGGGGCATTTGTGCAACAACGTAAAAAAGATGTGCTGTCTAATGGCAGATCAGCGTCCCCACTAGGCATACCATGAAAAGTCAACAACTTCAGTAGTTTGTATGCACTTGTATTTATTATCTCAATATATTGGTATCATTTTCCTTGTGCTCAGTAATCACACTTTTTAGACATAAATCTCTTTTTTCATTGTTATCATTGATTAACTCAATCCCAATGCATGTACGGACACAGCCCTTCGTCAGGGGAAATTTTCCTATAAGTACATGGAAAAGCATGTATTCAAAGATCCAAACGAAGAGAATAGAAATGCGAAAATTCAAAATGAACAGAAAAAAACATTCACCACTGTGTTGTACGTGCGCTTTCAAAATATCCCATTAATCCTAGATAGAAAATCATTCTGTTCTTAAATGATTTGTAAGAACCAATGGTGTGCATGCACCATCAAAACGAGGTGCAGAAACGAGGTGCAAAAACCAGGGCATTTAACGTGCATGTTCAAAATAAGGATCACATTGCCCAGAGTTGAAAACTCGGACCGTATCCATGGGGGATGAAAGTAAAGTAAAGAAATCGACTGCGCCGTCTCTAACCGTTCCATTACGAGCCTATCGCTTCAATGAGTCCCTGCAGTGGCATGCAAGTGAATCAGTTTCACGGCCGTATTTGTGGCGTGATTAGGAAGTGAGAAGAAAGTGAAAAAGAAAATAGGACTAAATGAAAGCCCTAGTCTAATGTGGACACCTGTACCCGCCATCTTGGAAAGTCAGCGACAATAGTACTTAATATCATGGGGTCGCTTATTATTCACACTGCAACATGTTAGGGATATTCAATATTACCGTTAATTAGAGAAAATGATGCTATTATTAAAAAACGAGTGGGAACCAATGTGTGAATACATCATTAAAGTACAGAAACAAAGAATAAAAGCGGAGCGTTAAGCGTGTGTGATGAACAATGACACTGCCATAGTTAAAACCTCGGGCCGTGTCCACGGTGGGTTAAAATAAACTGGAGAAAATGACCGTGTGGTCTCTTACCCTTCCATAACAATCTTGTTGGATCAATAAGTGCCGCAGTGACATGCAAGTGAATCAGTTCCAAGGTCATATATACCGGGTGATAGGAAAGTGAGAGGGCTGTGGAAAAGAAAATAGGGCTAAGCTGAAAGCCCTAGTCCGAATGTAGACACCCGTGCCCTCCCTCTTGGAAACAATAGTACATTATGCCCGGAAGTTGTCTTTCATTCATACTACAACATATTTGGGATGTTCATTCGTAATTGACTACAACATAGGTGGTGTAATGTAAACCAGGTGAAAAATTAAGAATGTAAATCATATTTGTATGTGGACACCCACATCGGCCATCTTAAAAATGCAAAAGATGTTCTAAAAATAGTTAACTGGTTAAATTAGCACAGTAAAGAAACCATGACTATCACAAGTCAAATGCTTCTATAAGAGAACAGTATGAGAATAGGGAAGACATTCACAGAAGATACATTTTATAAGTAGGTCCAATCTCTCATTTAAGCCTTTTGGGTAAACTGAGTCAAGTTTTTTAATACAAAATGCTTCACGTTGAAGTAACCATTTTCAGTTATTTCTTCCTTCAAGAATTGACACAGATTCTAGAATCATAAACTGTAGTTGACTGACGTGTTTTTGTTTTGAAAAATGTACTCAAACCGGTGATTTCTTCTAATTGTTACAAATGTTACTTTAATGTTCTGTAATTTGTACTTTTACCTTGAGTTCAGTTTTTCCCACATGGGCATTTTAGCATATACACAGCATTTTTGGTGTCACACATCACTGTTGTGTAAATTTTATTAGGTATGCCTTGGGTTGGATGCATAAAAGTATTGCCTTTAATATTGTTATTGCAATGTCCGTAATTTAAGCAAAGTACAGTTCCCTTATGAACAGATGATCCGGTTGTGGTTGGTTTTCTCAGACATTCATTGAGGTTTTTGTACCTTTGGTAAGAAAATAGTGGTAGATGTTAAAAAAAATTCCTCAAAGTCAGCTTCACTTTGTAACATAGGCCAATGTTTCAACACCATTTTTCTGATTGAATAACTTCGGGTTGAAAATTTAGAAACAAATGCCGTTCTTTCCAATTTTTCTACTGATCTTAGAATGGTTAACAATTGGTTCCTATCTCTCATTTTGGCTCTTTCCATTGCTGTTTCAACAATGTTACTTGGATATCCTCTTTGTTTAAATTTCTCTACAATATTGTGGTAGTTAATATTGTAATTTTATTCATTAGATGAAATTCTTTTGACTGGTAATAGCTGTGAGTATGGTAGATGCAGTTTAAGACTTTTTTGATGGCAACTCTGGTAGTGTAGCAGATTGTTCCGATTTAGTAAAGACATCCTTAATCAATTGGTGTTCTTGTATAGTAATGGATACATCCAAGAATGTTAGATGTTGCTTACTTATAGTATTGGTAAAGGGGATCTGTTCTTCGAAGGTATTTTGGTCTTGGATAAAGTTGACAAGCTGAGACTCTTGGCCTTTCCATATTAGAAATATATCATCAATATATCTCCAAAAGATGATTACATTTTGCGGCCCTTTGTTCTTTTGAAAGATTTAATCGATTTTGGATCTCTGCATAAACAAGTTCGCTTAGAACGGAGCTGCACAATTTCCCATTGATGTTCCAGATAGTTGTAAATAGTATCCTTCATTCCATGTGAAATAACTGTGGTAAAGAGTAAAGTGCAGTATTTCTAACAAGAAATCTTTCACAGCTTCATTCATATTGTAATTCAACAAGAATGATTCCACTGCTTCTATGCTTTTATCATGAGGAATAGAGGTATACAATGAATGTACTTTAATGGTACATTAAATAGGAGTAGTATGTTCATCAAACTGTAGATAATTGATTTTGTTTAGGAAATCAGTGATGTCCCTTAGGTTTACATCCTTTGAACAATTGGTTGAAAATGCTGGTCCAGATACCTCCCCATGGGTTTGTGGATGGAATTGCGAGTGGACACAATTGGACGAAATTGTGGCCTTTCTAAATTATTATGAATCTTCGGCAGTATGTATATATGGAACTGTCGTATTCCCCCCCCCCGCTGTTATAAACCCTGTCCCACCTTGTCATAGGCAGAACTCTCTTTTCCTCTTTTTCTTCATGGAACAATACCGTTCGCCAAGACACAACGTACTACAATACCCAGGAGCCTCTGCAAAGGCACATTGATGTCTGAGAGAACTAAAATGGTCAAAAACATGTCCGCTTCCCAGCAGCGCTGCCAATTTATTCTGGGAGCTTCCTGGAAGGATTTACAGATACTTCGAGTTTCACCCGGGTTGCTTCTTGGAGATCTTGTAAGGGTGCCGTGGCACCACCATTTCTTTCTTTGGACGCAGTCAGCCGAGCGTGGAGTAGTTCGGCCGAATACGGAAGTATTCGAAAAGTAAATTTTTCACATACATGCATTATGCGGTGTCCCTCCCTGTTGGTGAGACACACGTTTGTTGTCTCATGCAAGTGGAAGGGATACCGGCGTTTTCGTGTATTATATTACAATCCCTGACTACTAGTTGTCTTTTCAAGTTAATCTGGGCCAGAAGGAGGCTCACACTGGGCAAACCTCTGTGACTCATTTCTTCCTATTCCCTACAGTGGCGAATTCACAGGTTGTGGATTCATGCGAGGGGAGTATTGGGCTCTTATTGTTTTCTTGAACCAAAAGACATTATAAATCAAACTAAGCGCAGTACTTTGGGTATCATTCTGTGGATAGACTGCGATTGCGCTTTAAACCCATGATTGTTATATGAGTGTTGTCCTTGTTGTATTATCAAGGTTATTTCACTTCGGCATGATATGTATATGCTGAGAGAATATAGTGATTATAAATACTCCGGAAATCTCACTGAGAAATAAGTGAGAAGGGAATTGTAGTGGGCCCATGTAAGAAGGTTCCTGGTTGCTATACCGTGCTGGTTAAATAGGAACACGATCTTCCTTGTGGGCTCATCCGAACTGTTAGTATTTTTTTCTTACAGGTAGTTATTGATTACTTAAGATTCTATATGTATTGCAGGAAGAATAATATCTGTTAGTCATAGGTTCTCAGTTTCCTATCATTTCAGGTCTACTTCCTCGCTGTCTCCACCCTTTCCTTCCCTCGCTTGATTGCTTCACTGATCTGTGCTATAATAGCATACAGACTTGAAGCTATCTAGAGGTGGACCATTTGTGAGCATCGTTCCGATCCTGGGGAGTTGGTGACTCGACAGGCACACATGGAAAATCTTGAATGAGTTATTTTTATCAGCTTCCGTTATAGTTCCATAGGTTACTGCCTTGTCTAGGATAGTTACCAAGTTCTTTAGAAATTTGTCAGTCGGGTTTAAGCCAAGTTTCATATATGTGGAGGTGTCCTGCACATGTTCATCAAAACTCTTAAGATAAATGTCTACATTTAGAATTTCTCCTTTGTCGGCCCTTACAACAAATGATGGATAGGTTGTTGGCAACCTGAGTAATTGTGTATTGTTCTTTTTGTGTTAAGTTTGTGACCTTCGGAATGTTTATTTTGAAGATTTCATAAACATCTTTAAGAACAACAGTTTCAAAAGAATCCAAAATACCTTTGGTTCGTGGGAGCTAAAAAGGTGCTCTTTTTCTTAAACTCATGAGTGACCGGTCATCCTTTTGGTCGTCAAAGAAATGTCTAAGATGCAAAATTCGTATGAATTTATAGAAACTGATTTGCGTTTCATATTAATTCGAATGATAAGTTAAAACAAATGCAATGCCTTTTTGGAGAGTTTTAGTTTGAAAGGGGGTCAATTGCTGGTTAGATATATTGATGATTAAGTTCTTTAACTCTTCGTGGATTTGGCAATCCGTTGAGCCTTTGTTTTTATTCTTGCGCCCCCTCCTGGTTCGATGCTGCTGTCGTGGTCTCTCTCTAAAAAAGGTTCACCTGTAGTAGATTGACTCAGTTCAGTTGAAGTTGATGCTTTTTGAATTTCAGTTTCTCTTGTAGCCTTGTCAACTGATTCATTTGAGGTGCTACTTTCACCATCGATAAATCTCGTGGAGAACGGTGTTTGTTGTCGCTGTGTTGCGTATATCTCAACCCAATTGTAGACTTCTCCCATTTTATAATTAGTAGTATCGTTTTTAAATTTGCGATTTTTTCTCTCATTAATTTCTTTCGTATATTGATCCAATTTGTTATTAATATACGCAGGTACGTCATCCCATTACTCTTTGAGCATATTGTTTGATAATTCACTTTTCAATTGACTTATTTCCTTGTTCAATTCTTCCAATAATTTGGATACTTCCTCCACTATCAAAAATATTAAGTCAAGAGAACATTTATTTAAGATGGTATACCATTTTTCCGTTAATTTTGCTTTGTTGTAGTATGAATGAAAGGCGACTTCAGGACATGATGTACTATTCTTTCCAAGATTGTGGGCACGGGGTGTACATTCGGACTAGGACTTTCAGTTTAGTCTTATTTTCTTTTCCACTTTCCTCTCACTTTCCTATCACGCCATAAAAACGGCCTTGAAACTGATTCACTTGCATGTCACCGCAGCACTTATTGATCCAACAGGATAGTTATGGAATGGTAAGAGACCACATGGTCATTTTCTCTAGTTTACCTTAACCCACTATGGATACGGTCTGAGGTTTTAACTCTGGGCAGTGTCATCGTTCATCATGCACGCTTAATACTCCGCTTTTATATTTTGTTTCTGTACTTCATTTTGATGACGTATTCACACCTTGGTTCCCACTAGTTTTTTGTACCGTCATTTGCCCTCTCCAATTAATGGTAATTTTGAATATTCCTAACATTTTGCAGTGTGAAAAATAAGCAACCTTCTGATATGAAGTACTATTGTCGCTGACTTTCCAAGATGGTGTGTATGCTGTGTCCACATTGGACTAGGGCTTCCATTTAGTCCTATTTTCTTTTCCATTTTTTTCTCACTTTCTATTCACGCCGCAATTATGGCTGTGAAACTGATTTACTTGCATGCCACTGCAGGCACTTTGATGCGATAGGTTCGCAATGGAATGGTAAGAGACGGTGCAGTCGCTTTCTTTACTTTACTTTAATCCACCATGGATACAGTCCGAGTTTTCAACTCTGGGCAATGTGAGCTTTATTTTTAACATGCGTGTAAAACGCTCCGGGTTTTGCACTTCATTTCTGCACCTCGTTTTGATGGTGCCTGCACACCCTTCGTTCTTACTTGTTTTTAAGAACTTCATGATTTTCAATCTAGGATTAACGGTATAATTTGAAAGCGCACGTACAACACTGTGGTGAATTGTTTTTTTCTGCTCCTCATCGCTCCAGCAACTCCCTGCCTCCTTTCCCGGTGTCCACTCGCATGTGCTAATAGGAGGGGCTTAGGTAGTCAGCTGGCATAAATGCCTGCTGCAGTGTGGGTGCGGGCACTCTAGGTAAGAGGCCGCCACCCGGTAACAGGGATTCTAACTGCAACGGGCTCCGCATTTTTAAATCTTTTTAAAACTGTATGAATTTGATTGTCTTTTTAAAATATTAATAGAAAACTAACCATCACTCCAGCAACTCCCTGCCTCCTTTCCCGGTGTCCGATCACGTGGGCTAGAAGGGGAGACTTAGGTAATCAGCTGGCATAAATGCCGGCTGCAGCGCGGGAGTGCAGCGGACATGCCGGCGGCGTGCTGAGTGTGGGCCTAAGGCATGCCCGTCTGCGTCCGTCTGAGCCCCTCTGCACCCTTACGTGCACAGGACACAGTCACCATGCACAATTTTATAAGTACTCCTCCCAAGAACTCAGAATGCTCCACTCAGCATCACTCACACCCAACCCTAAGATTACTGCATTTTAGCTCCACAACAGCAAACTTCAGACTTAACACTCATTCCCTGAGATCAACCAGCCCACAACCCATCCCCATCGGAAACAGAAAAAAATAAATGAGTGCAAGACTATATCAATATTTTATCTAAACACTCGATCCCTAGTCAGACACCAGCTAGAAATCTTTACTCTCCTAGATTCAGAAAAACCTGACATTCTTCTGCTCACCGAAAATTGGCTGACACCTGAATCCTCGCCCGACATCCTAGCTGCCCTACCAAATGAATACTATATTCTGCAAACAAACCGCCCTCCAGCATGGGCGGCGGAATAGTGGCTATCATTCCCAAGGATTTGAAATTCACTGCCCTTACCCCACTATGCTTCTCCACAGTAGATAACGCTGTGAGAAACCTTGAGTCCGACTCGGCCCCGCTTAAATGCGTATTACTCTATATGCCACCTCAGTACATGCCCCTGTTCCCCCATTCCATGGGAGAAGAAATCACACACCTAGTAACAAATCACGCCAGAATCCTCCTGATAGGTGACTTCAACTACTGGGCAAACGAAGCTCAAGAAGGGCCACGTTCTACCGAGCTAACTGAATCGCTAAAAAATATGAGCTTAACCCAACAGATCTCCTCTGCAACCCACTCAAAAGGTCACACTCTGGACCAACTGTAGACCATCAACTTGGTGGTATCCGCTCTCTCCATCACTACCTGTGTATGGTCTGACCATTACCTGGTAAAATTCACTTTAAAGCACCCAACTACTGGAAAAATTCCTACTTATAGGGGGGGGAATGGCGAGAAAATGGAACACCATTGACAATAACGACTTTATCGCCACACTGATCAACACAGCTCCCCACCCGATGTCAATCTCCATGAGGACACTATCTCGGCTTGGCTTTTAGCGGCCAGCAATGAACATGCTCCACTTAAACAAATTAGATTTACCTGCCATCATGAGGCGCAGAGATGGTTCTCCTCCGAACTAAAACAACAAAAACTCACTCTCCACCAATCAGAAAGGAAGTGGAGGCAGGATTATTCACATGCAGGAAAAATTACCTACCTATTGGCCTTTAAGGAATATAAAAAGGCAATTTACACAGCGAAGGCAGCTCATTTCTCCTCAACAATACTAACCACAAATGACTAAGCCAAAGACATTTTTGCAATTGTAGACAAACTGTCCAATCCAGAGAGAGTACTAAGCAAACCCACGCCGTCACAGGCCCTCTGCGACTCTCTGAACAATTTCTTCATTGATAAAATCGTTGCCATCAAAGCCAGTATTCCTTCCCTTACATCTCTAGAAATCACCCCTCCCACGCCCAGGAATCCTCATTCCCTTGATTCCTTTCTGGCCATTGACTCATAGACCTTGTGCAACCTACTGGCAAAGGTCAGATCCGGCTCCCCTCTGGACCACTGCCCCCCTTATATCTTAAAAGCAGCCTTCACCCCTTCCCTGGATCCTGTTCCCACCCTCCTAAACAACTCCCTGTCCCAGGGCTGTGTCCCTAATGCCTTCAAGGAGGCTATAGTGGTCCCTCTCTTAAAGAAACCAAGCACCGATCTCCAGACGCTGGCAAATTACCACCCCATCTCCTTGCTCCCTTATCTGGCCAAGGCATTAGAAGCCCATGTCGCAAAATGCCTGTCCAATTTCATGGAACAGACTGAGCTCCTTGACCCACGCCAAGCGGGTTTCCGTCAGCCCACTCCACCGAAATGGTGATATTGGCAGTACTGGACTCTTTATGAGAAAAGGCGGACAGAGGCACTCCCCAGGCCCTGGAGTTGTTAGATCTCTCTGCCACATTTGACACGGTTGACCATAATATATTGGCAGGCCGTGTCAGTGAGGCAGGCATCCAGGGCCCAGCCCTTAGATGGATCAACTCCTTCCTGAAAAACCGCACTCGGGCAGTCCGTATCGGCCAGTTCACAGCCCCAAAACTCAAAACCACAGGGTTCCTCGCTTTCCCCGCACCTGTTCAACCTCTACCTTCTCCCACTGATTAGATCCTTGAAGGAAAGTAGAGTGGTCACTTTCAACTATGCCGACGACCTCCAACTAATGTTCACAATTGATAACTCCCCCAGTCAATATCTGACTTCCAGTCCACCATGACGTTCATTCGTCAATGGATGGACCACAATCACTTAAAACTAAACCCAGGCAAAACCGAACAAGTTCTGACAAGTGGTGGCCACAATCACTGGGGCCCACAGTACTGGCCAAGCGAATTAGGACCCTCCCGTTCCCTCCCCCTCAGTGAAATGTTTAGGCGTCACCATAGGCAATGACCTATCCCTAAAATCGCGTGTAGGCTCGGTGATCTACACCTGCTTCCTTCAGTTGCGAAAAATTATAGTATTAATTTTGAAGATCGGATTTACTTGCAAATCTCCGGTACTTCTATGGGCAGTGTTTTCGCCCCCAGCCTGGCCAACCTCTATGTCCATCTCTTTGAACAGAACTGTATACTGACCGAAACCAACCCTTTTCGGAGTTGCATCAATGAATGAAAACGTTACATTGATGATATTTTTGTCATCTGGCGAGGAGATATCAGCACTCTTAATGCTTTTCACGTCCGGCTTAATGCTCAGAATGATTACCTTAATTTCACCATGGAATATAGCAAACTGAGCTTACCATTCCTCGATATTCGGATTTTCTCATCTAATAGAGGCTTGGAGAGTGAACTCTTTACGAAGCCGATGTCAAGGAATTCATTGCTGATGTACGATAGTTTCCATCCTAAAGCAATGAGAGAAGGATTGCCCTTTGGGCAGTTCCTTAGACTGAAGGGAAATTGCTCCACAACTGAGGATTTCAAAAAACACGCGGATGTTTTGTCGTGTAAACTCCGTGCTAGACATTATCCTCACAGAGTAATACGACAATCATACAAACGAGCATTTAATAACAACCGTGAGGCTCTGTTAGAAGCCACTACACCCAAAGCCTCGCTTGAGAGATTGACATTTGTTAACACTTTTAGTACCTCCTCGAATCACATCCAGAGAATTGTACGAAAACATTGGCGTATCTTAAATGTGGGAAATGAGAAATTATCTCTGCCTCTGTTTTCTTTTAAGCGAGGGACCAATTTACGTGATTCCTTAGTGCACACAAGACCAAGAAATGTAATGAACTCTAAACCTAACACTTTGTGGAATCTCCCGCCTGTTGTGGGACACAATCCCTGTGGGAATTGTGCAGTATGTCCCCAAACAAAGCATACCACTGAGATTGATTTAGGCATGGGTAGGTCATGGAAACAAACTCGACACACGAATTGTAACAGTGAAAGAGTAATTTATCTTATCACATGTCCATGTCCTAAACACTATGTGGGTATGACTACAATAAAAATCAAACAAAGGATTATAGAACACAAGAGTACCATTCGGTGCAAAAAGTCCTCAACACACTTGACCAATCATTTCTTGGAGTTAAATCACAGCCCAGAACAAATTGCATGGACTGTCCTTGAGCAACCGTGCATTCCCCCACATGTCACTGATGTGTTTAAATTTCTTTTTAATAAAGAACAACAATGGGTTTTTAAGTTAGGGAGTGATCAGTCAGGGCTTAATGATGCTATTCCGTGGATTTTGGTACAATGAGACTCTGGATGGACATCTGTATTATGCATTATGCATTTCCTCTTCAAGACTGTGGGTACGAGCATTTAATGATTTTATCTGGAGTCACTTTGTTATCTGTTAGTGATCATTACAACATTGCTCTATAACGCATGATCCTGTTCACTGGGGCTCCTGTTATTCATACTTTGAACTTGTAGCAAGCTCATGCATTCTACATACGCAAAATAGCTGTGTTTAGACTTGAGCTTGTTTTGAAATTCACAATTACATTGATAGGCATGCATGGATGCACAGCTAGTCTTGTTGATACTTTCATTGGCAGAGACATATCATTTTCTTTGAAAGACATTTATTCTATAACCGGCAATATTTGCTCCATATGGATTGTTAGAACTTGAATGGGCATAAGATAGCAACATCTATCCCCCGTTCCCCATTGGGGAATCATAATCTATTAGCCACGGTAGCGGATCTCTTGTAGATGTTCCACTTTGGTCGTGCGATACAAACATTGTCTTTTTGTTTGTGAAACTGACTCAATATTCATTACTATTATTTTTTAGTAATTACATTTCGCCTATTTTCACAATGGATGAGTCCCGTATGCGGACTACATTTCCCTTCTACCTTGACGCAAGGGGCCGTGCTAATCCCTTTCACGGTTTTCATTGGATGCCTGTTGATGCGTCACTGCGTCTCCACTCACGCGTCCCGAAGTTTACAATCAGGTTTTAGACATAAAAACGTTGCGTCCTGCCGGAGTCCGGTTACCGCTCGGAGCAACCAGGATTGAAGCCCGGGGTAACGAAGGACAGGTAGGTAGCTGCTTACAGTTTTATTACTATCTTTGGAATCCGCTGTTGCACGCCAGCTGCCTGGGTTGACTTTCTTAGAACTAATTTCCCTAATAACGTAACATCTTGGCTCTGCATGCATTTAGGGAGTAATTACACATTGATTTGCAAGTTATGATATTTTATTTTATTTTGTTTTTGGGCAGGGCTCGCTCTTTACACATGAGTGAGCTCTTTACCTTAGCTGCCCTTCTTCTCCTGTTTGCAGTTTGCCAGGGTCTATATTACATTTAGCCTGCCTTCTTGATCATATCCATTCCCCATTGCCATGGTCTGGTCTACTGGATGTTATGTTAAATATCCGGATGTACAGGCACCCTTGGCTTTGGCTATTTTTGAGCATTGGCGGATGGACTTTTGTATCATACTTGAGATGTTAGTCATCCACCGCCCTTCTCTTCTTCCATTTCTTCAGCCCTATTTATGATGCACAGCCTATGCGACCATTCGTTTATGTTATGTGCATATGGATGGATTTGCATACCTGTTGAGTACTCTTGCTTTTCAGTAAGGGCACTTTAACCCCTTCGGTGCTCATGACGGAATGGTTCCGTCATGACCCACGGTTGAGCTGTGCTCATGACGGAACCATTCCGTCATGACCACGCCCGCGCAAGATTCCGCCAGCACAGCGGCGGAATCTGCGCAGCATCGAAGGGGTTAAGAACATTTTTTGTATTTATTTTTCGCAGAGCGTTGCCTTACGCCCTGAGTTGTGACAAGGAGTGGTAGGCTTTATCTCCGATTTGATACGGGTAAGTTGGTAGTAGTTTGCTTTATTCATTCTGTTGATCTTCTTTATTGTATGTTAAACTGTTTGTTTTATGCACTTAGATATAGTATTTATTTCTTCTTCTGTCTTTATCTCACAGGAATTTGTTCACTACTGCGGTAGTGTGTCATATGTCAACAAGACGACATTAGGGTAGACAGTTGGTTGTATCGTCCCATTGTCACTTTTATTTCCTGGATGTTGTGTATTTTGATATCTTTGTGATTTGTCACATTGAATAGCTGCAGTAGTTATTTGCACTGGTCCTGAAGAAAGCCAAGATCGCAGTTTTAGATCGTTGTTGGCTGAAACATGTAGACCACTTGACGCGTGTCCGAAAATTTGTTAAGGAGTGCGCCTTCACTGACATTTTAACATTGGCACTGGGAGTTACTTACTAAACAGCTTTTTCTATCCTCGTGGTCAATTTAATTTTATTTACACTGCGACACTTATTTTTTCATCACACCAAAGGTTAGCTTCATCGATCTTTAGGCGATCTAGTCCTCATAGCATAGCTAAAACATCCGTGAGCTCCTCCATTTGACGAAGGCTGGGAGTTGTAGCTCCTCAATCGCACTAGGTTGCGGTTGAGAGGAGATTCCATATGATGAAGCATGCCACTTCGGTGGGTGATGGGATTAGGTCCTCTTTATGAGGACTCTTTCATCTAGACAGTAGTCTTAGTGTTCTTTCACACAGTTTTACTTATCCTTTTTTCTTTTTTCTTTTTTGGACCCATGGACCCTTATGTTTATATAGATTGAGTAGGGGGACTTGTCCACGTGGCCCTGTAGCTTTCCCTCAGACCCCATCATTTACCTGTTTTCATTACAGTTTTTGATAGCCATGGTCCTAGACTATGCCAACGCAACATACCTTGGTCTACCACTTGGCCTTACAAAATGGCTACAGATGGTACAGAACCAAGCGGCTAGACTGATATACAAACAGCCCAGGGGGTAACACACTTCCCCCTTCTTAGGAAGCTGCACTGGCTCCCAATCCCCCAGTGCTGTGCATTCCAAGTTGGCTGCCTCCTGTTTATATCCCTGAATGGCCAGAGCCCTAACTAAATTCATATATAATCTCATCTCTCCCTATACCCCTTCACGAAACCTCTGCTCAGCCCAGCTCCAACTTCTGACTGTCCCTACCTTCAAGCTGAAGCGCCAAGGGGGATGCAGGTATGCAACTCTGGCCCCCCATCTGTGGAACTCCATTTCCCCTGGAAATCAGGTCAAGTGTTGACCTACTTAGTTTCAGGCAATCTCTCAAAACCTGGCTATTCATCTAATCATACGAATGAACTGTATCCGGGTCGGCAAACCCCTAGTACTGAGCGCTAAGACGCCAACCGGTGTACGAGCGCTTTACAAATCCTTTTTAACATAACATAACATAACATATTCTCGCGTCTGATATTTTTTGTTTGGATATTTGAATACATGCTTTTCCATTTACTTATAGGAAAATTTCCCCTGACGAAGGGCTGTGTCCCAAAATGCATTGGGATTGAGTTGATCAATGAAAACAATGTAAAAAGAGATAAACATCAAAAAAGTGTGATTACTGAACAGGAGAAACGTGATACCAATATAGTGACATAATAAATACAAGTGCATGCTAACTACTGAAGTTATTGACATTTCATGGTGCGCCTAGTGGGGATGCTGATCTCTTATTAGACAGCGCATCTTTTTATACTACCAGCAGATCCCATAATGCTCTCGCTGCTTCCTTGCATCCCAGCCAGCACCTTCAACCATCCCCACAACCCGACTCACCACCTCTCCCAGGCCGATACTTGCCTGTTACCAATTTGCCCCCGCGGCTGCTTCTTTAAATGTATATATAACACAACATAAGTAAGTAAAAAGACAGCATGCATACGGCCATTTAACAGCTAGCCCTGCTCCCAGGCAACAACACAGAAGACCGACACCATGACCCTGTTGTCTCTGGTACTAGTCTGCAGCTCATGCTTACTACATGCAGTAGGATGGCTGGTCTGACCAAATTTGACCGTGCTGCTTTTAATTCACAGTCCGTCCTTGTTGGCCCCAAACACAAAACCATAATGCAGAAGTAAGCATCCAAATACATCCTAACACTCTCCTCGATTTAAGAGAACCACTGAGATGTTGCAAAGGTGGGAGGTATGACTCATTTACTGTGCATGTCTTGAATATTAGAAAATGATCATCATAAGCTGTGCCATTATATCACTCAATAAAATGCTCAAAAAACGAAAATAATAATCCACATGAAGTTTACATAGCAAAAAAAGCTAGAGAAATCTTAACATCAAAAAGCTTGGTTAACTTCCCCTGCTGGAAAATAACAGGTCTTTGAAAATAGTTTGGGCTGAGAATGCATTCATGTGTCTCTTCTGTGAGCATGCTGTAGATATATAATGCAGAAGTAAATCAGGTTCAACCTCTATGCTCACCCAGAGCTATCATACAATATTCTTTATTATATAAGAGTGTATGCATGCTTTGAAAGTGTTTCACTTGTTCGAACTGCTCCATGGAAGAGCCTGAACAGGTGTCTCCAAGAGTTCCTCAACAGCTGCAAACCAGTAACTGGTTAGACAGTTTTCCATGTAGACGGCTTTATGAAAATCTTGAGAGAAATGTCCCTGTCGATTTTACCTGAAGTGAGTAATTGGTATGTTCATGAATGATGTTTAACTAGGTATATCATTTAATACATTGCTATGTAATGTTTGAGTCTCTTGGGTGTTTTCACGAAGGGTACTGGAACTGCTTCGTACTGGTTTTAAACCATTATCTTTTGATATTTGTGGATTAAGATCACTTGGGGAATTCATTGCTTTTATTTGCTTTAAAACATTTCAAATTACATTCGAGAGAATTGCAAAGTTAAATGTGTACAATATGTAAATCAAAGGGCTGGAATGGTGCATGGGATGACATTCCCCCCCTCAGCCCCCCCCCCCCCCCAGAACAGGCACTGTCCAGTTGTGCCTTGTTTGCAGCACTTAGCAATGGCTTCCAAAGCGCTGTATGAAAAAGCATTTTTTTTTTAGAGACTCTCAGTTGGAACGTGTCTTCTAGTTCCACATCCAGCAAGTGTACCAGTATGGTAGATCTCTTCTAGTGGCACAGGGCACTGGGCAATTATACCTTGCTGTCAGTTGCTCTGCTGGTGATTAACGGTAGTTGGAAGCTGATATTGCTTTTTGGTTCACAGTGGCCTAGAGCCAGCGTATTGGAGGAGTAGTATGAACAGTTTAGATAAGGGATTAACTGTGTTCTCTAGTTTGATTAGAGGGATATACTCCTATTTGAAGCACTTAGCCCGGTTCCATCTTGTCCTGTCTTCCCCTTGTTTCCCAGGACATATCATGTCTTTGTGTTTCACTGCTGCCCTCTTGCTTTCACGCTGTTGCAATCCGAGTTACTCAAAAATGCAACCCTGATGCCCATTACATAAAAACCATGTCACCAGGTGAGGGAGTTTATGCTGGATACCGAGGGTTGTAACCTATAGGACAGCTAATTACTAATCACCGTCCCCCTGTCCTGTGCTTCCAGGGATTAAACCCCTGCTTCGCCATTTCGAAGTCCTGCCTGACCCTCTTACAGTACTGGAAGATACTGAGCCATCTACGTTCCCCTGTAGTACTGTCAGGCACCAGGTCCACTCTTCTCTAATTTCATTTAGTTTTTTGTATGCATTGATTACAAGTGTAAAAGAAACTAGACAGTGAGTCAAATAAAAAGCACTGCATCCCTTAAAACTTGTCTTTATGTGTTACTTTTATTCAGTAAAACGGTTTAATAAAAGTCTGCAATAAAAATATGTCTCTGTTAAAAGCTCATGCCTAAATAATCATTCTTTGGGGTATACTGAAGTTAGGATAAACCGATTTTTCTCTCTTTAGCAGGCAAAAATATCTGAAGTGTGTTACCACGAAACAATGATTTGTGGAAGGAATTATTAGGGCTGCTTATCTTGCATGCAGCAATCTTGAACAGTGTGTCTGCTGACTCTAGAGAGACCTGTAATCTGCAACCTGCTTTAATGTAAACGTTCATTTCTCTTTTATTTACACTCTAAACAGGCATTGGTGTGTAGTGCAACAACCGGTAATCCGCTAACAATTCAGCATGTATATCCTCTCTACTGCATTCTATGGTTAGCACGTATATTGTTGAAATTATATTTTAGTACACACAGAACGCACACACACATCTACAACACTATCACAGTAGCTACATTGTGAAACTTTGTCCTGCTCACTAGGCAGTTTTTGTTAGTGCTTCACGTCTCTTTGTAGACTGTTGTCTCTCTCCTAAATACCTGCTTCTCCTCTCATCTGTTGCACACTCCCACTACCCACTTGTATCCAGCAATACCACTGCCCTGTCGAATCCCTTTCACACTACATGACTCCTCTCTATATACTGCTGATCACACAAACTACTTTCCTCTACCTCCTTATGCTGTACACTAGTCCACCTCTCGCCTCCTGCAGGTGCCCATTCCACTTGTCCCTCTATCTCTCTCATACTTTTTTCACCCATCTCTCTCACTCTCTCCTGCAATATTCCCGTCTCTGTCATATGGTTAACTTCAGGTCTCCAAACACAGCTTCTATCCTGTAACTTTCAAAGTTTCCATCCCTCAAACTCACAATCTCATCCTCTTCATAGGATGTCTTCTGCACACACAAAACCTCCCTCTCTAGGCATTTATGGCTTGCTCCCCCTTTCTTTCTGTATTTCTCACACACTATTGCTGCTCATGGCTCAAGTTCAATGACCACTTCCTACACAAACTGACTAGCCCTCTCATTATTCATTTCTGTCTATTCTCTGCAGCTCTCACCACTATCTATTGACCATACCACATAATTCTACTACACAAATACACTACACAACACACATTTCCACTACTAACAATTCCAATACAACCCACATAATTCCACTCTACACCATATACATTCACTACTCTACCAAACAAAACACATACGTAAAAAACATAATTTACAATGCCACTAGCTCTAACTCTCACAAAGGGAGACCTATTGCATTGCAAATGCTTTTTTCATATAACATTTAAGGGAAGGCTGTGTTCATTTGACACCATGATCATTAAGCTGCAGATAGCAGGACCTGATAATGAGTAGTGCTCAGTCAGAATCATCGGCCAGGCTGGGGCTGATCACACTGGCAAACATCTGAAGCACTGAGGAATGATTATCATTGACATATTTCATTGGCAACTCAAATTTGGAGGTGTGAGCATATATATGCCACTGAATGCTTTTAAATGGGTGACAATTGAAATGGAGAGTTACCTAACTTCGTGAGCTGACACTTCATTACATTTTACTCCCATTTCAAAGTGTTTCATTTCCAAACTCCAGGCCCTTTACTCCCAGAGGCCAGTATTCACTGTGCCATCAGTATTTATGCAAGATACAGCCCTTTTTGACTTGGGAAAATGCAGATAGAAGTTCCATGATATGAATGTGTTTGGTAGAATTTTTATCTGCGCTTTTAAATTCCCCCATTCAAAAGAACATACAAATGTACGTTTGTGTCATTAATTTAATGGTACCGCGTGTGGCAAAAGGTGTCTCCTGTGCTACAAGTACATACCACCCATACCCTTTCAGCTGAACAAACATATCTCATTCATATGTACACAGGTTAATGCATCGCCAAAGAGCACGCTCTCACTGACACACATGGCACCCCTTTCATAGTGCCATTAGTCATAGTATGTAGTTCAAACCATAGTATCCAGCTCCATGGACTTTAGGCATCAAGTCATTGAAGCTGGCTGTGAGGATGTCTGGTAACAATGCGTATGTTGTTTAGCCTTCAGTAGTTCACAATGTTTTGCACTGATCTTAAGTAGCTCACATCCCAGAAAATATAGGAGCCCTTTAGGCTAGATGATGTCACTGACATCAGAAGCATGAAATGTGGAAGGCCATCGCCGGGAAGGTGCAGACCCTGGGGGTCAACAAGCGACAAAGACTCCATTGCAGGAAGAGATAGGATGACCTACGACGCTGGACCAGAAAGTTAGCCGAAGTCCTCCTCAGGCAGTCCTCCAAATGTGGGAAGCACATGCACCGCTCCTTGGATCCCCTAATGGCCTACTTTCTTGTGGTGGCCTATTCCAAGCTTGATTGGCAGGTGAGAGTCCAACAGCAGCAGCAAGGTGATGATTTATCATTTCAGTTTTACATGTTACATAACTAACTTTTTATTACACCCAGGATTTGGGGTATCAACATTAAGGGTGACCAATATCCAATGCACAAGATAAAGTTCCTGAATGTGGAAGTTTTGCACGTGTATGTTTATGTGCTTAGTCTATTAATTTGTTGGGAAGGATTCCAGCTGTTTCCTGTTCACTACCAAAGAACCTTTTTGAGCAGACACTTGGCTGCCTAAACTACACACATACTTCAGGTTTTTTGATGTCATGAGGGACAGTTGTACCAAACAGGTCACTAGTCTTTGATGTGCCAGGTGTGATGCTCCTTTTGTGGATGATGTAATGGTAAATCAATTACATGTGAAATAGCATACTATTCCAAACATTACATTGGTAAGTTGGAAATTTATACAAACAAGAGTGAGCATTTGATCCAAAATCACCAGTCACATCAGAATTAATGGCTATAATTTTGAGTCTACACATATCCCAATTGTGTTTTGTATCAGATATATTGTTTCTTTTATGTTAAAAGTGACACATTAGAACGATATCTTACTTCCTCATAAATGTGTATGTAAACCAGTGTGTGTTTGTACAAATACATGTGGTAGGCATACAATGTATAAACACACACAGGAATGTGTAGCCAATGGTGACAGAGTAACACATCCCCAAAACCATTCCTTAGCGCCCTTTGTTATGTCCATATGATAGCTCAATGATTGAGAAAAAATTGAATCTTTAACGGGTTTTGGTAGATTACATGTTTTATCACATATACGTTGAGGTACCCCGAAAACATCAGGCCCAACCCATGACTTATTCGAAAAAAGGTGAAATGCTACAAGGTGGGATCTGTTTCATATTGTGCACTGCATTTGATTATTTAATGTAGGTATCCTATGTGAATCAGTGTATGTCATATTTACTGTGATGTGGTGCCACCATATTTTGTTCAACAATTTCACAATGGTGAGACAACCTTGAAATAATCTGAGATATTTTGGAGTCAAATGTAAAGAGGTTGCTCTGTACTAAAGTGGATTAGAACTGTATCAAGCCATATATATTTACTTACGTTATTGGAGTCATTAGTCAATCCACAATAACAATATGTCTACATTTCTTCAACATCATAGGTAAATGCATAGTGCTTGATACATCGATACTACTGAAACCACATCATATGTTGTACATTAGTACTATACTTGAGTTGCTTCAGGTAAGTGTTACCATTGTGAAATATCCAAACAAGAGAGACAGGCTTTCAGTTTCTACAAATATTGGTACAACATTGTAGTATTTGTTGACACACATTGATTTATATTTTGCTTTTAGTGTATGTCATTAATGCCTCTTTTTTTGACCATGTCACAGTCAATATGCTGTTCCAGGGCGGCTCTCAAGTGGATGAGAGAAGCAGAGTGAAGTCTTCACAAGACTGTGACTACAGAGTTCAGTTTCTGCAGGATGAACCATGAAGCATTAGCTGAATATTACATATAATTCAATAGTATGAACAAAAGACAGGTGGTATAAGTATATATTCCTACTAACAGGTTTAATGTTTTGTTAAGTTTATAACAACAGGAGCAGAACCAGATGTAATGAATGAAGAAAATAACGCTAGGTCCTGAAGAATGCCCAACAGGGGTAGGCTAAAAACATGTTGACCATAAGGAGATAGGAACATTATTTCCCTATTTCCTAAAATTTCCACTATTCTTTAACCATACCGACTAGGGGTTGGAATAAAATAATCATAACCCACTATCCAGGTATTTTTAAAGATTCTCCCCCCTTTCGCACTCCTCCCTCCCAGACCATCTTGTCTCTCATAGTCTTTAAAAGTGCTCCTGCATAACCCATAGGTTGCATCAAGCCCCGTTCCGCAGCGGAACAGGAACGGCCCTATGATGAGGCATGCCACCAAGGGGTAACCCTAGTGGGTGAAGGTTTCACAGAAAACCTAGCGTTTTCGCCTAGGCACAAACTAGACTTTCCTTAAATCTGTGGGGTGCCTTTTTTCTGTGTTATGAATCGTGTTTGAAGAATGGCCCCAGCTCTTACCCTCTTACTCCCTCTTTATTTATGTTTTCATGTACACACAGCGCCCAAAGGTATTTATGTTGTATATCCTTAGTGATGACATAAGTTCACTGTTCTGGAGAACACAGGCCCACCATTCTATGGTGTTCAACAGGTCCTTTAGATAAATTAATGTAGTGAAGAGACAAGATCATATGTGATGTAGGAGCTATCATGGGGAATTAAAAAACTGTGACCAAATGGTTTCAGAAGATGTTCCCTACATGCATGTGATGATGATGTTAAAGAACCAAAGTGTTACGAAGTCACCCACCTGAGTTCCAGTTGTTTCTTCTTCGACGCTGCTTTTTCCCAACTCCCTCTAAAACCTATCAAAGCTGCAGGGAATGTTTACTCCTGTCGCTCTGATCCATCTCGGGGGGAAAGGGGGAAGGGAATGCGAAACAAGAAACACACTGGATCTCAGTTGTCTAAGCTGGTGAAGAAATCGTGTGGATGTTTCTCCAAGAATGAAGTGTTGCTGGGCCTCTGGTTCTATTCTCGAATACCTTGATGAATGTATCTGTAGATTTAAATAACACCCTGTAAAACTTTTGAACTCTTCTCAGACCTCATCTTAATCCTTGACTCAATTCTTAATCACCTACCGAGTTATAAATGACCATTAATTCACTTCTTTAAATAATGTGTCACTGTTGAGTCTTCTCTGCACAGTGTACCTTCGTTAAAACAAAAATATACATCAACAATTAAGTCTCTTTGAATAGTGTTGTGAAATCAACATTAACTAATATAGATTTCAAAGTACACAATTATTGTTGTTAGTATTTTTTCGATCAGGGTTTACTCATTCCAAGTCATGCACATACCTTTAAGTGTTGAGAGCGTAGCCCAAAAGGAATCCGATAAACTAAGTAACAGAAAAGAAAATACAATACAAGAGACAACAGGTATAGCTGAATTGGATACCATTGGTTTCATTTGTTCACCTTGCTGTGTGAATTATTAGTGTCTCTAATAAATCTTTGATGCCTTGGATTCATAAGAAATTATGAGTTTTTAAATGTCAAATTAGAGGACCAAAAAATAATCAAGCGTCTTACCGCAATGTTTCTTTCAAGAACTGAAAGGGTTACCGTGCTTGGTGAGCGTTGCCTAGTAACCTTTTGTTTGTTTTTGCAGGGAGCCGGAGGACAATCCAAGTCGGACTGCGCAGGAACGGAATGAGCGCCGGAAGTGAAGACGAGAAGGAGATCTCTGAAGACGCATTGGAGACACCGTAATAGAATCAGCTGAAGCACCGAAGGATGGGAGGTGGACTGGTCCAAATTCAGGTGAGTGCTTGAGTCAAACTAAGCGAAGCATCAGTAATTTGGAGGGTGGGGTTTTTATAGCCTGGCAGTTCCACGTGTACACATGCACGCTCAACTGCACATTTTAATTACACATGTAAGCGTGCAGGCTCAACTGCTTTTACCGTTTCAAGTGTTTAACATTCAGATGACTGACAAGTGTAGATTGCTTATTCATAAATAAGTAAACACGCATTGATACATACAAGTCCTGTTTTCCTAATAACTTATCGGCCATGACAATCTCAAATTGACCAAGTGACACAGGTACAGATGTGATTAAATACCAACAGGACAAACAAATAAATACCAAATAGAGTTAGTTCTTAGCTCGCTTAATCCATGCTGACTCTGGTTTTCCCTTAACACAAAGTTTTTGAGCCTTGAGCAGGTACAGTATGGAAACTAGGAAAATGATTTGTTTTATTTATATTAAGTTATTTATCAATTCTATCTACACAGCAACAATAAAACTATTGTATGTGTCTTTTCAGCATTATCTGGAACAGGTGAAGAAGACGCTGGCTGTGTAGGGACACTGTGCCACAGAAAGTGAGAGGACTGGAGTGGAGGCCTCACCAAGTGACCAGTACAGTTACACCTGCATCCTTGTCCGCCACCTAGATGTCCATCCCCATAGTCTTTCCTGCTCCCCCTAGTTGACCAACCCTACTCCTATAAGGCCTGGTGTCTCCTTTGCTGCAGGCGCCTCATACCTTGTTCCTCAGCTGCGCTGAGTGAGGAGGCTATTAACCTTCTCTGGAGCATCAGTATGTGCTAGACTGCACTCCTGAATGCCATCCGGGGCAATCTGCCATATGCAACAAATGGCAATTTACCTGGAAGTCATTCATTGTGGTATGTCTGGCATACAGCGGTCTACTCTAGGTCATGCCTCCTCACTGACTGCAGCCTTCCAACCCACCTCCTACCCCTTCCTCATCTCAATACCCTATCCCAACTCTGGCCCAAGCACACACACATCTTTGCATGCACCCATTCCAACACACACAAGCAGCAAACACAGGAACACAGAGACAGCACAAAACACAGACACGCACTAAAACATACAGACCACCACCGCCTCATGCACTACCACCATCACAACCACAGGTACTGCAGTTACCACTACACCCACATGCACTACAACCAACACCCCCACAGACACCGGACCCACCACCAAGCCCACATCCACCACCAGCATACCCAGACAACATGCCCACCACCACACATACATGTACCACCCCTACCCCCACCACCAGCACACCCAGAGACACCACATCTACCACCACGCCCACATGCACCATCCCCCCACCAGCACACCCAGTTACTGTACCCACTACCACCACAAGCACACTCACAGTCACCACACCTACCACCACACATATGTACTACCACATCCTTATGCGCCATAACAACACCCAGCACCTCTACAGCACACCATCCACACATACACAAACTTTAGAAGGCACACACTCACCCAAACAACAGACACCTGCCGAGTCGCTCCTCCCAGCAACTCAAAAAGACATGGAGGAACAACAAAACTATGGAAACACGTGCCACCTACCAAGCTGCCACCACCGAACACCACCAACTCATCAAAATCACAAGGAAGAAATCCTCATCAATGCCCACAATACCAATCAACTCTTCTCCATCCTCAAGTAATTCACCAAACCCTGCAGCGAAACAATCAATAGACCACTGTTGGACAGGCCACCCGAAGGGCTTGCTCCCTCCCCGCATGACAGGGCCCAAGCCCCGGCCCACCAGGCGGGACCCACGAGAATCACCCGCACCCCGTCTCCCGACGGAACTCCTGCCCTCGGACCTCCATGTATCACGGGCCCAAGCCACCAACCGGCTCCCTCGGCCGGGTCAAGCCGCCATCTTGGGCCCTGCGCCACGAGGCCGCGTGGCCTCCCCCCGACCCTAACCCTGGGCCTGGCCGGCCCCGACATCCCGGCACCACCATCCACCCAGGAGGTGAGCGGACCACTTGGCAGGTCAATGGGAGAACGAAGCGCCAAGGACTCTCCCCCGCCAGGTGACGATCGCCTCCAACTCCCCCAGGCACCGGCTCCACCCCCCCGCTGGGTGTCTGGACACCTTCATCCCGGACCCTCCGACCTCCAAGTGCGAGGGTCCGGACATCAAAGGGCACCTGCCCTATAACTGGAGCAGCTCCGGAGCAGGAAGGCAGTTGTATCCTGGAGTCGAGAGACACCGAGAGAACTCAGCCTTGACGGACTACTGGCGCTGCCGTAGCCCTATCTTGTGAACTATCGACCTGCCTGCTGGCGCTGCCGCGGCCTTCTGCAACATCCATCCTCATCGGGACCTGCTGGCGCTGCCGCGGCCCGTTGTAACGACCATCATCACCGGGACCTGCTGGCGCTGCCGCGGACCGTACCTCGACCATCTTCACTGGGACCTGCTGGCGCTGCCACGGACCGTGTATCGACCATCTTCACTGGGACCTGCTGGCGCTGCCGCGGCCCGTACCAGCTAGACCACCAAGCTCGAGGATTGTGAGCTACCCACCATACCACCTCAACTACCAGACTGGTAACCAGACTATCCCGCTACCCCCTTTTCCCATCTTGAGAGACTTGAATCGAGGGGACCCCTGAGTCCAGACCTCCTTGTACCTTTTCATCGTACCTTAAGAAGTGCTTATAAAGAACGCTAACTCATCTCCTTGTGTGGTATCTGTCTGTGGGGGGGAAGTTATTTGTCTGTACGATCGTTGGAGACGGCTCTCCCCGGAGACCTCTCCCCTTGTCCTCGGCCGACCCTCCCGGTCCGTCTAACATTGGTGGCCAGCGGCGCGATCCGAATCAACGCGTAATCGTACAGAGAGTAGCTCACCCCACGACAAAACCACGATGTCAGCCAAAGATAGCGGTTCCACTGAAAAGTTCCAAATGGATAAGTTGGAAGAATATAGCCACCGCGAACTTAAACAATTCTGCATGGAACTAGGCATTGCTACCACCGGCCTGAGTACCAAAGATGATTTGAAGCGCGCCCTTGAGTCGTGGGCAGAAACTGGGATCACCGGATCCTCCGACCAAAACAGTGTCGCACCAGAGGGGAACGCCACGGCTCCCGAGGAGCGGGGAACGGGCCTCTCGCAGGAGGAGATCCAGGAAAGAGAAAGGACCAGACTACACGAGTTGGAAATGGCACGACTCAAGATGGACGGTGAACTAAAGTTAGCCGAGCAGAAACTAAATCTAGAGCATCTGCGGCTCCGAGAGGAACGAGAAGAAAAACAGAGACAGAGAGAGCTTGAGGAAAAAAGAATAACACTCGAACACGAGCGCAAACTGGCGGAAATAGAACTTCGGAAACAGAATAAAGAACCGGGGGTGCCTGAGCGACCGCACACCCCGGGAGCAACCGAGAGAAAAGTCCACATCCCCAAGGATGTTGTCCGAGAGTATGTCCGAGAAGACGACATACAGCAATGGTTCAAAGCCTACGAGATCGCCATGACCTCCCACCGGATCGACCGGAGTGATTGGGGAGCTGGACTATGGGGGAGGTTCGTCAACGAAGGTCGCGATGACCTGTTGCAGCTCCCAGATCACCAAATGTCGTCCTACGACCACATGAAGGCTGCCCTCCTCACCCGCTACGGCCTCACACCCGAGATGTACCGCCAGAGGTTCAGAGATTGCACCCGGATCCCGGGTACAACTTGGGTGGAGTACGTAAACTATTTCAGCCGAGCCTTCGAGGGTTGGATCAAGGGGAGCCATGTAACGACCTACGAACAACTCTTTAACCTTATGGTATGGGAACACCTGTCGAACAACTGCTTCGTCGAGCTCAGGCAGCACCTCCTCGACAGTAAATTGACCGACCCCCGGCAGCTCGCCGCTGAAGCTGACCGATGGGAGAGCACCCGAGTGGGCCGGAGGGGACCGCACGAGCAGAACCGAAGCAACCAAGGCCAGCACCGTCCTCGGGGAGGAGGAGGAGGCCAGGGGCGAGGGAGAGACACCCTCCCGGCAACACCCGTGGCCAGCACCCCGCCCCCGGCCGGCCGGGGAAACCCCCCGATGCGTCCAGGGTTCCGAGCCAATGTCACGTGCCACCGATGCCAGCGAGTCGGCCATTACGCCAATGACCCGAGCTGCCCGCAGAACCAAACGCCCAAGCCCCGCCAGGTCGCTGCCGCCGCCCTGGGGGAAGAACGACTATCAGAGGAACAGGAAGAGTATGAGCCGGCCCAGCAAGAGTGGGAACCGGCTGCCATGGTTCTAGCGTGCCTAGGGGGAAAAGACATAGTCCCGCGGGCTCCCCTACCCGCCAACACCAGGAAATACGGTCAGTGGGTGACCATTAATGGGCATCGGGCCGAGGCCTTACGTGACACAGGCGCCAGTGTTACGGCCGTCCGCTGTCACCTGGTGAAACCCGAGCAGATCCTGCCGAACATTCTCTGCCCCGTCCGCTCAGCCGACAATTCCGAAAGTCTGTGTCAAATGGCCTGCGTCCCCTTCGAATGGGGAGGGGTCTCCGGCCTGTTGAAAGTGACGGTCCGGGATGATGCCCCCGTGGACTGCCTCCTGGGGAATGACCTTGAGAGTTCCCCGTGGGCCACCGTCGAGAGAAGAGAGCACCTGGGGATGCTGGGCCTCCCGGACTGGGCCTGCGTAACCACCCGGTCCATGGCCACCCGTGCCGTTCCCCGACCAGAAGAACCGGAATGGCCAGCACCTCCGCCCCCGGTCGCCCCAGTAGAAGACAACGACGAGGCCAACCCCCCGGAACCAACGACCGAAGGGGACGCGCAACCCCAGGACGTCCCCGGCCTGGCTCAGTGGCATCAAGAAGGGGGGCCCACCCAAGAACAGTTCCGCCAGGAGCAAAAGACCTGCCCCTCCCTCGAGGGACTCCACCAACAAGCCAGCGCCCAGAGCGCAGGGGACTCCACCGGAACTCACTGGGTCTACTGGGAGAACGACCTGCTATACAGCGAACAGAGAATCGCAGAGCTAGGGGCCGGTCGAGTACTGGTGGTACCTCTCCGCTTCAGAGACTTCCTGCTCAACCTGGCCCACGATGTCCCCCTGGCTGGACACCTGGGCCAAGACAAAACTTACAGTCGCCTAGTGACCCACTTTTTCTGGCCGAAGATGCGGAACGACATCCTGAACCACTGCCGGTCCTGCCCCACGTGCCAGGCCAGCGGGAAGAGTGGCCGTAAGCTGAAGGCCCCTCTACAACCCTTCCCAGTGGTCACCACCCCGTTCGAGAGGGTAGGAATAGACATTGTGGGGCCCCTGGACCCCCGCACGGCACAAGGACATAGGTTCATCCTGGTACTGGTGGATCACGCCACCCGCTACGCCGAGGCGGTGCCTCTACGAACTGTAACAGCTCCGGTGGTTGGCCGGGCCCTAATGGGGATCTTCTCCCGGGTGGGCTTCCCCCGAGAAGTCGTCAGCGACCGAGGCACGAACTTCATCTCCAAATACATGAAGTCCCTCTGGCAACAGTGCGGGGTCACCTACCGATTCACGACCCCCTATCACCCCCAAGGGAACGGACTAGTGGAGCGATTCAACCGCACTCTCAAGGGGATGATTGGGGGATTGGAAGAGCCCCTCCGTCGCCAGTGGGATGTACTACTCCCGTGCCTCCTCTTCGCCTACCGAGAAGTTCCCCAGAAGTCCCTCGGTTTTAGCCCTTTCGAACTCCTGTACGGGCACCCTGTGCGAGGGCCCCTCAGCCTAGTCAAAGAAGGTTGGGAGATGGCCCCCCTAAAGACCCCTCCAGACGTCTTCAAGTACCTCCTGGCCCTATGTAATCAGACCCGGCGCTTCAGGGAGATGGCCAAGGCGAACCTCGAGGCCAGCCAGGAAGACATGAAGAGATGGTATGATCACAATGCCTCCTCCGTCGAGTTCGAACCTGGACAACAAGTGTGGGTGATGTCCCCCACCGAACCATGTGCCTTGCAAGATAAGTGGACGGGGCCCTTCAAGGTGGTCGAGCGCAAAAGCCCCGTCACTTACCTCATCGACATGGGGACCCCCCGGAACCCCCTTCGGGTCCTCCACACCAACAGACTCAAACCACACTTTGTGCGCTCAGAACTCAGCCTCCTGATGGCTACAGACAGTGGAGCAGAGGAGGACTCCGAACCCCTCCCGGATCTCCTGAAGACTCAGGAGAAAGACGGTTCCGTGGACGGGGTCCGGCTCTCCGATGCCCTCACCCCAGAGCAGCGCCAGGGCTGCCGGGACCTCCTGCTGCGGTTCGCTTCACTGTTCTCCCTCACTCCCGGGGTCACCCCTTGGTGCTTGCACGACGTGGACACCGGGGACAGTCCCCCTATCCGACACCGGGCCTACCGCGTACCAGATCGGGTACGGGCCTGCATACAAGAGGAAGTGGCCAAAATGCTCACGATCCGGGTCATCGAGCCCTCGGACAGTCCCTGGGCCAGCCCGGTTGTATTGGTCCCCAAAGCCGCTGCCCCCGGCACCACACCTGAACTGAGATTCTGCGTCGACTACCGGGGCTTGAACGCTGTCACCCGAACCGACGCTCATCCTATCCCCAGAGCGGATGAATTGATCGACCGGCTGGGGGCCGCCCGCTACCTCAGTATCTTCGACCTAACAGCGGGCTACTGGCAGATCGGTCTCACACCCCGGGCTCGAGAACGATCCGCCTTCTCTACCCCCGATGGCCACTACCACTTCAAGGTCATGCCCTTCGGCATGAAGAACGCCCCCGCTACATTTCAACGCCTTGTGAACCAGGTCTTGGCGGGGCTCGAAGAGTTCAGCGCTGCCTACCTGGACGATATCGCTGTATACAGCCGCCACTGGTCCGACCACCTCCTCCACCTCCAGGAGGTCCTACAGGCCCTCCAGCGGGCCGGCCTCACGATTAAGGCCGGCAAATGCCAAATTGGTCAAGGGTCCGTGACCTACCTGGGGCACCAGGTGGGGAGCGGCCTGGTGGCCCCCCTGCAACTGAAGATTGCTGCCATCCAGTCCTGGCAGCCCCCCCGTCACCCAGACCGAAGTCAGAGCCTTCTTGGGGCTCACCGGCTACTACTGGCGGTTCGTGAGGGACTACGGCAGCATTGTGGGGCCCCTCACGGGTCTCACGTCCAAGAACCAACCGAAGCGGATTAACTGGACCCCCGATTGTCAAGCGGCCTTCGAAAAGCTGAAGGCCGCCCCGTGCACCGCCCCTGTGCTCCAGGCCCCCGATTACAGTCGGGAATTCGTAGTACAGACAGACGCCTCCGACCACGGCATCGGAGCGGTCCTTTCCCAAGTGAACCCCGAGGGTCATGACCAGCCGGTGGCCTTCATCAGCCGACGTCTCCTGGCCCGAGAACAGCGCTGGAGCACAATCGAGAGGGAGGCCTTCGCAGTGGTGTGGGCCCTCAAAAAGCTCCGGCCCTATCTCTTCGGTACCCACTTCCGGGTACAAACCGACCATAGACCCCTGCAGTGGCTGATGCAGATGCGGGGGGAAAACCCAAAACTATTGCGCTGGTCCATCTCCCTGCAGGGAATGGACTTCACCGTGGAGCACCGACCGGGCCAAGACCACGCCAACGCAGATGGCCTGTCCCGCTTCTTCCGCCTCGACGAGGAGAGTCCCCAAGAAGATGGGTGACTCTCCCCGTCTTCAGCTGGGGGGGACGCATGTTGGACAGGCCACCCGAAGGGCTTGCTCCCTCCCCGCATGACAGGGCCCAAGCCCCGGCCCACCAGGCGGGACCCACGAGAATCACCCGCACCCCGTCTCCCGACGGAACTCCTGCCCTCGGACCTCCATGTATCACGGGCCCAAGCCACCAACCGGCTCCCTCGGCCGGGTCAAGCCGCCATCTTGGGCCCTGCGCCACGAGGCCGCGTGGCCTCCCCCCGACCCTAACCCTGGGCCTGGCCGGCCCCGACATCCCGGCACCACCATCCACCCAGGAGGTGAGCGGACCACTTGGCAGGTCAATGGGAGAACGAAGCGCCAAGGACTCTCCCCCGCCAGGTGACGATCGCCTCCAACTCCCCCAGGCACCGGCTCCACCCCCCCGCTGGGTGTCTGGACACCTTCATCCCGGACCCTCCGACCTCCAAGTGCGAGGGTCCGGACATCAAAGGGCACCTGCCCTATAACTGGAGCAGCTCCGGAGCAGGAAGGCAGTTGTATCCTGGAGTCGAGAGACACCGAGAGAACTCAGCCTTGACGGACTACTGGCGCTGCCGTAGCCCTATCTTGTGAACTATCGACCTGCCTGCTGGCGCTGCCGCGGCCTTCTGCAACATCCATCCTCGTCGGGACCTGCTGGCGCTGCCGCGGCCCGTTGTAACGACCATCATCACCGGGACCTGCTGGCGCTGCCGCGGACTGTACCTCGACCATCTTCACTGGGACCTGCTGGCGCTGCCGCGGACCGTGTATCGACCATCTTCACTGGGACCTGCTGGCGCTGCCGCGGCCCGTACCAGCTAGACCACCAAGCTCGAGGATTGTGAGCTACCCACCATACCACCTCAACTACCAGACTGGTAACCAGACTATCCCGCTACCCCCTTTTCCCATCTTGAGAGACTTGAATCGAGGGGACCCCTGAGTCCAGACCTCCTTGTACCTTTTCATCGTACCTTAAGAAGTGCTTATAAAGAACGCTAACTCATCTCCTTGTGTGGTATCTGTCTGTGGGGGGGAAGTTATTTGTCTGTACGATCGTTGGAGACGGCTCTCCCCGGAGACCTCTCCCCTTGTCCTCGGCCGACCCTCCCGGTCCGTCTAACACCCACCATCCCAAGACCTCTGCAACAGACTGTCGCAGCCTTGGATCCTCAGGGTCGTATGTTGCTCGTTATGGTCCACGTCTCGATACCACCACAGTCTGATTTAGTATACAGACTCCATGGAGTGATCAAGCGGGGGAAGGGAAGGATGGGGACAGCGGGGAGGGAGACCTGCAAGACAATAACAATCAGGTAATGCACAGTAATTACACACAACCTGGATTCTACTATAAGTCTATAGATGCTTAGTGCCCTGTCTATATACCTGTAAAGAAAAATTCCTTCATTTTCTAGTCAGCATATAGTGGTTATCATGTCGCTGTACATATCTAAGGAAATGAAAAAACAGGTTAACATTACGATTGCGCTGATTCACCCGTACCTCTCTTCAAGCTCTCTTGTAACCTACCCAAAGATATGCTGTGCGGGGCCTTACAGGGGTGCAGAGCTGACTTGAGCAATTTCAGCAAAATTGCAAAACAATACAAAGAGGGCCACAGGCATAGGCATGTAAACATATAGTTCATGAAATACGATGCTCCTTAAATTCAGGACAGATTCATAATCCAGTTTTTATCTTGTTAATGTACTCAAAATTTCTGATACGTCTCAGAATATCAATAACGAACAGCTTGTTGGGAATCCGCCTCACTAACCACGTGAGTACTGAAAAGCGAAATGATATCAAGTACCAACGCTCTATATCTTCCTTATGTGCCGAAGACTCCCCAGGAAGAAACGATGTAGATCAATTCACAAGGGTACTATAGGAACACCTCCGTTCATAATCACTGTTAGGACAAAGTAAACAATGATCTCCCAAGGATAATAACCCGCGCCTCAAGGAGAGAACGCCATCGAGGTTTAGGAAAGACAGCTGCCTCCCTTCTGTTCGTCAAGAAAAAAGTCAGGCAATCAAACCCCCAGCTTTCTCACATGTGAACAAACGGGGCTCTTTCCGCTCTCCCGCAAGAACCCGGGAGATAGGGTTCTGCCAACAGGATTGCAGTAAACTCAGTCAGGAAAGCAACAGTATGCCGCATCCACTGAGAGACCAGGAAATTAGAGAACAAAGAAAAGGGGTGCAATTGCACCCTTACCAGACCTCGAGGACTCTGCGTCTCAGCGGGAAGAGTAACCGGCACCCGCTGCTCCCTCTGAGGAGAATAAGTAACGCCCTTCCGGAAGCACGATGATGTAATCAACGTGATCATCGCATGGAATCATGGGATTTGTAGTTCCAGTCACGGACGTATGCCTCATCAGTGTCTTCCCTGATGGAATCTGACACAGACTCAGCACCTTCTTCCACCTTAAGATCAAGATGATCTGTGACAACTTCAAAAACCATGACCTCCACAATGCTCCTGCTCCCCTCCAAGTGACGTCACCCGACAAACCCAGCTCAATCTGACTCCATTCGTGGCAGAAGACACTTTGAGGACCATGAAAAGCATCCTCTCCGGGACACCCTCAAACCTCTGCCCACCCCACATCTTCCACTCCCTCCTCAACAGGGGTGAAATGGCAGCCCTCATCCTCCTGGACCTCTCGGCTGCTTTTGACACAATGATGCTGGTATCTGTGACAAGACCCTTGACTGGATATGCTCATTCCTCACTGGCAGAGGACAGTGAGTCTCCTGCCCTACCTCTAGGAACCAACAGAGACCAACTGTGGAGCGCCCCAGGGCTCCTCCCTCAACCCCACCCTCTTCAACATCTACATCAGGACTACTGCTTGAATTTAATTTACTGGCCTTGGTGACATGTAGTACCACTTACTAGGGACTTATAAATAAAGTAGATGTGCCATTTATGGGTAGTTCAATTTAACCATGTTTAAAGTAGAGATTACAAGCACTTTAGCCCTGATTAGCAGTCATAAAGTGTGCAGTCGTAAAACCAATAGACACAAATCAGCAAAACAGGAGGGGTAAAGGCAAAAGGTTTGGGGGAATACCACACCAATTGTGTCAGGTCTACATTAAGTGCCTGATTATGAGTTTGGCGGATGAGATATTTTGTCACAAACGTGACAGATGTACCATACGCCATATTAAAAGTTCCATAGAATATAATAGAATTGTAATACTGTGGACGGGATATCCGTCACATATGTGATGGGGTAACCCTTTCTGCAAAACTTGTAATCATGTTCTAAGTAATTAATATGATAACATTTCAAACCAGTTTGGATAAAAGTAAATGTAATAGTTGTAAAGGCACAAAGAGCAAAACAAATCTGATATAGGGATGGATATAAAAGAAATTCCAATGATTTCTGTCTTACACATTTGGGCACACTGGGGTTTTGCCTGTGCTTTATAAAATGGCTAATAGAGGGCAGCATTACATTTGATGGATTAGCACTGAAACACAGTAATAACCTCTATTCCCCCCCAAAAAAGTTTGTGAAAAAACTATATTCTTTATTCACATTTGTACACAAATGTGCTGGATCAGCTGTCAAAAAATAAATGTCCAAACGTTCAGCTGCTTTAGCCCAAGATCTACAACCAGATCTAGGGTACAACATGTCATATAATCTCTAGCCACCAATGTCTTTGATATGCCATAGCAGACGTGTTTCTCACTTACTCCGTCAGAGCGGTAGCCAATACTTGCGCAGGAACAGAGATGCCTTTTCCCAATGCCCCCGTCCAGGAAATCTCTTTGACACCGAATATAACAAGTGTCTCGAAGAATCTCCCAAAGGGGGAAGGGGGTGGATAAAATAATAAAGAATAAGAGAGACTGCCTACAGTTATCTGCTTTCCAGTTTTCGTCTTCACCTCAGTGCTATCTAGATTGCCTCTGACGGTGGGTTCTGGAAAACTAAACACAACAATATACTTAGCTTCACATTTCCTTACACTTTTTACTAAACTTGAATATTTTCCTTGTAGCTAACAACGTACCCATATAACCTTAGTCTTTAGCCACACTTCTATTGGTCTTCCTTTATTTTCTTGCAATTAAGAAGTTCAATCTCTCTCTATTTTGCATGAAGAAATTCTAGAGATAACTAAAGGAAAAGGTATTTGGTTTTACTTAATGTTTTCCTAATAAAATGTGTCTCTCTTATCTCTATTGTTATCATTAATCTACATACTTATGTTTCTTGTCTCTAACTCATTTTATTTATTTTCTTCTTTTTTCAGGAAACAGATATGGAATTTTTCAGACTGTTCTGGTGAGCATGTATATATTCTCTCGAATGGTCTTATCATATGGTTTAATTTGTTGTCATAAATTAATTCAGTCAACAAATACAGTTCAATTGCAAGGTCATATTTACAGTCACTCCAGGAAGAACTTAGCTTATTAGCGGACATCCAGAACTGTCGTCACCAACGCTGCCATTGTACTCGACTGCCCAACCGGCATCAGATTCTTGAAACACTGCTCACAAAGAAGTAGTGCTCCTGTTAGGAATACTCCCCGCATGTACGCCAGGCAAACACCACTTCGACGAAGTGAGACGAGACACTCTGGAGATATACGCACTGCAGGAAGACGCAAATGAGAAATATCCAACGGATATCGACAAACCACTACCCTGACTAAAACGACGAGAGAGAACCTGAGGTGTGTGTGCTCCAGTCAAAATCCCAGGTGAAGTGCACCAACGTTCTACATTGCAAAAGGCACACAATTGATGGACAGAAAGCAGAACAAATCAAAACATTCACCCCCAAACAAGAGATCTGGGTTAAATCCATCATTAATTGCTCACCATGCCACCCCAGTTTAGAACTGGCCATAGGCAAATCAGCCTTGACCCTGTGCCTCATGGGAACAGTCCAGCCCAAACTGCAAAGCCAGGTCCTGGCAAATGGGTTGTTCCAGAACTCCTTGCATCTTTCCCGGAGCTGGGGTGAAAGTGAAATGAGATAGTGTTCTCTCTTGGTGGTGGGCTGCACGGTGGGTATCAAAGTCTTATGGGCAGGTAAACTTTCTTCCACGACCCAGAAGGTGGCCAAGAGAAGGAGGCAGAAGAGAAAAGCAATGAAGAGGGCAATTGTCTTTGTGCTATGCAGCGTTTCAGTCTTGGGGTCTTTACGGTGGATCTTCGGGTATCCGGTTGCTTCCATCACCTTCATGTCCGGAGCTTCCATCACCTTCAAGAGGCTCGATGGCTGGCTGGGCCACACGCCTCGTCTAGTTTCTCTCCTGGTAACCTTTGTGGTGTTGGTTACCGCTCTGAGATTTGTCGATTTAGCTAGTGGCCTGCTAGGTCGAGACGCTCTCCTTTCGTCGCAAGTTGTACGCTTTTCTGGATGGCACAGTGGGATCTGGAAATTCAGCCAATTCGAGTGTCTCCGTGTCAGGGTAACTCAGGGTTGTCTGTCTTTGTTCAGGAGCTCTTCTTGGGTGGCCACGTCTTCATTCGTCGTCAGAGTCGGTGAAATTATTTTACAGTGATGTGCATGCAGCCAATTTCGTTTACCTTCTACTCGGAGTGCAGTTCGGGTGGTGATCAAGACTTGCCGGGGGCCCATCCACCTAGGTTCCAGACTTTTTGTCCTTTGAAAATTTCGAATCAGGATGAACTCTCCGGGCTGGATGTCGTGCCCGGGGCCCCTGGATGCGTCTGGTATGGCTTGCTGCACCTGTTGGTGGATAACAGTTAGTGTTTTTGTTAAGTTATGAAGGTAATCAGACATTAAGATGTCCGGGACATCATGGATGGACACCAGCTTCGGCGGGCCCAGATATTCATGGGTCGGCCAAAAACGACTTCATAAGGGGTTAGGCGGTGCTTGGTAGGAGTGGAGCGCATTGATAGTAATGCCAGTGGGAGGGCGTCTGGCCATTTCAGTCCTGTAGTGGCAACTATCTTCGCTAGTTTGAGTTTCAGTGTGGCGTTATGTCGCTCTACTAGACCTGCAGATTGGGGGTGGAAGACTGCGTGAAATTTTTACACCCAACCCTTTCAGAATGAGTTGGATAACTTCGGCTACGAAGTGAGGGCCGTTGTCGCTCCACAAAATTCGACAAAGGCCGTAGCGCGGGAAGAATTCCTTCAACAACACCTTAGCAGTAGTGATGGCGGTGTTGTCTCGAGTGGGGTAGGCTTCCACCCATTTGCTGAACGCACACACAATGATGAGCACATATTTCAGACCATGGCACCTTTCTAGCTGAATGTAGTCCATTTGAAGGACTTCGAAGGGATGGTCAGGGACCCCAAACCCTCCCCGGGGTACTGCAGTCCCTTTCCCTGGGTTGTGTTGCAGGCATATCAGGCATTGTTGGACCAGGCGTTTCGCTGCGTCTGCTATTCTGTCATTGTGCCAAACTCTAGAAACGAGCTCAGTCATGGGGGCAGATCCTATGTGCGCAGGTGAGTGTGTCATGGTTAGTATGGGGATCAGATAGGAATTGGGTAATAGCCATTTGTTTGCGTCTTTCGTCCGCCAGCATCCTTCATCGTCTTTTAGTCCCACCCATGCCCATTCAGTCAGTTCCTGTGGTGTGCTAGTCATTTGAATGTCCCTTACGGTCTCCCTAGCGTCCTTCAATTTTTCTGCTTGTGACCTGGTCACGTATATGCGGGTTGTCGTCCTATTCTCAGCTGTGGTTCGGGCAGTGTTGTCAGCTAGTGCGTTTCCTTATCCTACAATGTCTGTGACTTTCTTGTGTGCTTGGCACTTGATTACAGCTAGTTGTTTGGGGAGGAGAACTGCTTCGGTCAGGGCAGAGACTAGGTCTCCGTGCAGGATCGGTGTGCCATGCGAGGTCAGGAATCCCCTCTCCTTCCAAAGGAGCCCAAAGTGATGAACCACCCCGAAGGCATACTGGCTGTCCGTGTATATGTTAGAGGTCGTCCCTGCTGCTAGGATGCACGCTCGTGTGAGGGCGATCAGTTCTGCTGCTTGTGCGGATCGCTGTGTGATACGAGCTGTCTCTACGACAGTTCGGGCTGTGGTAACGGCATATGCGGCGGAGGTGGTGCCATCGGGGAGTTTAATGCATGAACCATCCACCCAAAGTTCTCAGTCAGGTTCTGGGGAAGCAGTATCTCGGAGGTCTACTCTGCTCCTAGTCTGTTCATCAGTGAGGGTCACACAGTCATGTAGGGGAGCAACATTAGGGTCATTCTCGGGTAAGGGCAGCAAGGTTGCTGGATTCAGAGTGGCGCATCTTTTCAAAGTTATGTGGGGTGCCAGTAATGTCAGTTCGTACCCAGTCAGTCGTGTGCTAGTCAGATGTTGGGTTTTGGTTTGGTTCAAAAGGGTATCAACGGAATGGGGTACTAGTACTGTGAGGGAATTGGAAAGTACAATTCCTTCACTCTGTTGTATGGAGACAGCAGCGGCAGCTACGGCTCGAAGGCAGGCAGGCAAAGCTCTGGCTACAGGGTCAAGGGTGGCAGAGAAGTAGGCACAAGGGCGTTGCTTGAAGCTAATGGATTGTGTTAGGACAGATAAAGCACATCCCTCTCTTTCGTGAGTATAAAGGGAAAAAGGCTTGGAATAGTCTGGGGTCCCTAGAACGGGAGCTGAACAAAGGGCATCTCGCAATTCTTTGAAGGAGGATTGGCATTCGGGGGTCCAAGGGAGTGGGAAGGGGACATCTTTGGCCAGAAGAGAAAGCAAGGGTTTAACAATGAGGCTGAAGTTTGGCAACCACTGTCGACAGAATGAGGTGAGGCCTACCAGAGAGCGGACTTGCTTCTGGGTTTTAGGGACGGGAGTTTCCAAAATGGTCTGATTTCTATCGGGCGTAAGTTTCCTCCCTTCTTTGGATAAGAGGTGGCCTAGGTATGTTACCTGGGGTTGGAAAACCTGTAATTTCTTCTTGGAGACCTTGTGACCATTCTCTGCAAGGAAATGTAGGAGCTGGATGGTGGCTGTGACTGCAAGTGGGGTGGTGTCAGCTGCCAGGAGGATGTCATCTACATATTGGATCAACACCACTCCATCCGCAACTGAACTGCGTCTAACTATCTCTTAAGGGCCTGGCTATAGATGCTGGGACTCTCGGTGTAGCCTTGGGGTGCTCGACAAAATCTGTACGAGCGGGATTTTAAGGTAAATCCGAAAAGGTAGCGGCTGTCTGGGTGGATAGGGATAGAGAAGAAGGCATTTTTTATCCCTATCCACTTTTGAAAGTGGTGGCAGTGGACGGGATCAGGGTCAGAATGGTGGTGATGTCGGAGACCACGGGGTATTGCGGCACAACTACTTTATTAACCTCCCGCAGGTCGATGATGAAGCGGTATGCTTTCTCATCTCCCTCTCCTTGCTTCTTGATAATCGGTAAGATAGGGCTGTTACAAACGTTGCTGACCACCTCCTCTACCACTCCTGCATCCATTAAGGATTGAATAATCTCTACCAATGCCTTCTCGCCTTCGGGTGATATCCTATATTGTGGGAGTTTTGGGAGTGTCGCGTCCTGTCGTACAGTTATATGCACAGGATCAATCATCATCCGTCCTACGTCCGAGTCGGTCTTTGCCCATAAGTATAGGGGTAAGGTGTCAAGAAGTGATATGTCAGCATCAGTCACAGAGAACATGTGTTGTGTGGGACAAGGTATAAGCAGATTGGGGTTGTCATATAAAATGACTCGGACTCCGTCTGGCGAACATCTAATGGTTGCTCGGAAATGTTTCAACAAGTCAAGACCCATAATAGCATCGGGGGTGTTGGAGATGGGTAGAAATGTCGTGTCAATGGTGTAGTTTTCCAAGTCGAAGGGGATCGGAGTGGACAAGGGATTGGTGGAGGCCGTTCCATCAAAACCTATCGATGTTATGTGCGAGCCAGACAAGGGTGCCCTAGGAATCAGTTGTTTAGATAAAGCACTACGTGTTGCTCCTGTGTCTACCAAAAATGGAGACTTCGTGCCCAGAACCTTAGCGGTGACATAAGGGCCTTGCTCGTCAACATAGAGCTCGACTGGATCCCTCCCTTGCCTTCGGCAGTCCTATGCAAAGTCGTATGTGTTGTCGTAGTCAGTCTGTTGGCACTGGTTCTGTCAGGGACGGTCAAACGTGTTCGTTTTACTGGGCCTTTCATTGCTAGTGTCGTTTGTGTACCCTCGTCCACGTCCTCTATTTCTCGGTCCGTTCTCTGAGTGCCTTGTCTCCTTATTTTTGATCATTTCTAGCAGGATCGGGCACTGGAATTTTCAATGTCCGAGTCCTTTACAGAACGCACATTGATTCTCGCTCAAATCCCTACGTCCAGCGTAGGATGTGGGTGCATTATCTTTAGGAGGTGGGTTTCTAGGGGCATTCGGTTGGTAATTTCCTTTATAGGGTTCCTTTCCTATAGTCACTCCCTGCAATTGTGCAATCATAACCCGTTCCTTGAGGTCCTTCTTCTTTTTCTCCGATGCCCTACCATTTTCGTTCTTTTGAAGCTCATAGTACTGGGCCATCTGAAGGATAGCTGCGGGTTTGGAGGCCGCCCAACTACTCTCACTGGTCTGCAGTTTCTGTGAGACTTCCTGCAACAGACCTTTAACATAATTTTGGACAAACAGGTGATGTCCGGTTGCAGTGGTCATGTCCTGACCACTATAGTCAGAAAACACCGCCTCGAATCGAGAAAAGTATTCGGAGACATCTTCTTGGGGTTTCTGACGGCAAGCCGTTACAATCGACCAATCTACCTTTTTCTCAGGGATTAGTGTCTTCAATTTCTGAACAATTTTGTCTGGAAGTTCTAAAATAGCTTTTAAGGGTTTCTGTCCGGGATCTCGTTGTTTATCTATGCCATCGAGTTGTACCCAGGTCTGCCCAAACAGCTCAAGGTGGTCGACTTTCCGGATTTGCTTCCACACATCAGCTGGTAGACATAACCCGAAAAACAAGTCGATGTCTGCTAAGGTCATTATTGTTGATCCTAAGGCCGTGCCTAGCTCCGTATAAAAGGCTGTAGTGTTCTTCCGTAGATCCGGTAAGGATTTTCGGAAGGTCAGGATGTCTTGTCGATCCCAGGGTTGGTATACCCAGTTATAAACCACCCTACCCCTCGCGTCCTGATGGTTAATGTCATCATTAGTTCCCTAACCTCGTGGGGGGACCCAGTAGGGAGCAGCTTCCTTTATTGGCATCATGGTATCCACTTTCTCCATTGGGGGTTCGGTCGTTACAGGAGTTGGGTTTCTAGACACCGGCTCTTGTTCCGTGAGGTGGCGAAAGACTTCCAGCGTATGCGAGAAGAGTTTCGTCACATCACACTCGCTCTCATCTCCTATGTCTACCTTCCTGTACAAGTCTGCAAGGCGTTCAGGTCTTTTGCCTTGGTATCTCTCCTCGTAGGCTGTGAGAGTGTGGTAGCAAAAGCGTACAACAAAGTGTCGTCTATGGCTGTTAGTATATGAGTTGGACATGTCCGAAATGTATTCCTCTGTTTCTTTTCGTTCTTTTAATGTTTTTACAATCTTGTCAATACCCGCTTGTTCATGACTGTTCAAGCGGCTCGCTCTCGTAATTTCTTTTTCTAAGGTTTCAGGCTTGTTTGAAGCTTCCGTTGGTGCGGTATTTAGTACGGGAGGCTCGGTCGGCGCGGAGGCCGTGGGTACCGAGGCCCTGGCACTACCGTCGTTTAGGTTCGGGGGTTGTTGGTGCTGTGCTACAGGATAGGAGGGGGCATATAGATGATTGGGGGACCTAAGAGTAAATCATCGTTTGCCTTTTGCTTTGGGGGTAGCTCGGGGTAGAGCACAGAGGGCGTTCTAACAGGGCATTGGCCCGATGTTTCGGACTCTCGTTCTTTCTTCATTCCCTCTCTTTCTTTGATCTCTTCTTCTAGCTTTTTCCCAGCTAGGTGAGCTGCCTTCCGTAGCTCTTTATCTGTCTTTGCTTCGTCTCTCTTTTTACGTCGCGTTGCTTCTTTGCGCCACATGCAGATACTATCAAGCATGGTTGGCGTGGTTTTATGTTTACGAAGGGCTATTTCTAGTGCTTCTATTTTATTTATATCAAAAGATCCGATCAGTGGCCACTGACTTTCCCGATCTTTCTTGGTATTTTTATGCCATAGCTTACTATAGGCTACAGCGACTAATCCATATTTCGTGAACATGTCCTTATTAGGGGTGCCTTCCAGTGGAGCTGGATGATCTACCTCTAATAAACGGTCCGGGCTAAACCAACTACCAATCAGTGGGGAGAAGATAGGCATGACGTATAGCGGTCAAACAGAAGACTTCAAACACTAGTGGACAAAGGTCCACACTACCTATCCTTCGCTACTTGCAAAGACTAGACAAAATATTTCTATTTTACGTTATTTGCAAATAGGGAATATCTCAAGAGAACCAATAGAACCAAACAATCAGTGGGGAGAAGATAGGCACGACGTATTATCAGCCCTTATTGATATGGACAAAAAGTCCGCGCTACCTATCCTTCACTACCTGCAAAGGGAGAGTGAATTTTCCTATTCTTCACCGTTTGTAGGCAGAGAATATCTCAAAAAGAACCAATCTCGTTTAACAACCGAGGTTAAGCGATCCAATTAATTAACTAGTATTTTTCAAACAATCAATCAAAACAAAAAGAGTCATGCTGTACGACCTTACCCGGACCGTATGGACAGTTTCTCGTCTTCCACTTCCAGCGCCCGATCGTCTTCTATTCTCTGTTATCGCAACGTCACTCCTGAGGGTTCCCTGTCAGGACCGTAGATCGCTCGAGAGAGGTCTGTTCGGAATAGGTGAAGTTCGGATGATCGGCCGCCAGACGAGGGTCTATCGGGCGTGAGCTCTTCCCGATCGTTGCAGTCATTCACTTTGTCGTCAGGACCTCTTCCACTGGATCCACGTGTCGCTGATGGGCCCTGTGTTGGGCGCCAATTGTAAAAGAGCAGATTACTCTGGGTGACCTTTTCTAACACTGCTTGGCGTCGGTCGCCTCTAAACCATTCTATGATTATCAAATAAAGAGGCAGGCACTGGAAACTGGAAAACAGGAAACAGGTTTTTATATGCTCCGGAGCAGAACACGTCAGATCAGACAAACAGGGTATCGTCTCGAGGTGCTCTCTCGCATCTCTCTGGCCTGGCCTCTTATACACAGGTTTATTGCTTTATTGCACACAACACATTCTTGACGACACGTTGAAATATGGAAAGACATCCTTGGAATCCCCCACTTCAGGCCCGTTCCCACTTGTATCTACAGTAGAAGTTCCCACCCAAATCTCAGCAGGTGATGGCTATCGCACAGCTGGACATTCCGCTGGGAACAGGAATGTGTGTGATCGGTCGGCTCGTGGTGTGATCAGCTCCTTTGAAGGGGGGCGAGTTTCTACTGTAGGGGGCAATAAACTGCATCCGCAGGGCTAGGTGATGGCCTGGGATCGGCTCGGACAATAGGTTATCAAAAGGGCCCGTTCGCATGAAAGGGATGAAAGGGTATGTGGCTTTGGCACAGGATGTGGCTCTGAGGCAGGGTCGCGCTGAAGATGTGTTTATGGCTCAAGCAGGAGAGTTCGGGGGCTGCCTGGGCGCGGGGGATGTTAGCGAGGTCAGAGAGACGTGCAGGCGGCTGGGAATGTGAGGAGAGGCCATGGTGTCTAAAAATGGCTGCTGCTTACGCGCTCATACAGGCCTAGGAAGGGACAAAATGGCGCTGGTAATGTTCATGTCGCAAACTGAACTTTAACACATCATCCCCTTTGGTTTTGCTTTGTTCGCCCTAAGTTGCAGGATATGCCCAGACGTGGGTCCCTTGCTCACTTTGCCACTGGATTCAAGCCAGCTTGGCTGATGACGGTTGATTAACCAGAAACCGGTCCCAGGATGCTTGATTCCGGTCCAGGGAAGACATGGCTTGGCAGTTCGGGCTGGACTGTTCCCATGAGGCACAGGGTCAGACTGATTTGCATATGGCCATGTCTGAACTGAGGTGGTGGAGTGAGCTAAAGAATCATGATGAATTAAACCCAGATCAGTTGACTGGGGGTGAGTTCATTCAATGTTCATCACTCCGTCCATCAACCCCTTTGGTTTTGCTTTGTTCGCCCTAAGTTGCAGGGTATGCCCAGACGTGGGTCCCTTGCTCCCTTTGCCACTGGATTCAAGCTAGCCTGGCTGATGATGGCTGATTAGCCTGAAACTGGTCCCAGGATGCTTGCTTCCGGTCCAGAGAAGACATGGCTTGGCATTTCGGGCTGGACTGTTCCCATGAGGCACAGGGTCAGACTGATTTGCATATGGCCATTTCTGAACTGGGGTGGTGGAGTGAGCTAAAGAATGATGATGGATTAAACCCAGATCAGTTGACTGGGGGTAAGTGCTTGCAATGTTCAACAATCTGTCCATCATCCCCTTTGGTTTTGCTTTGTTCGCCATAAGTTGGCAGGGTGTGCCCAGACGTAGGACCCTTGCTCACTTTGCCACTGGATTCAAGCCAGCCTGGCTGATGATGGTTGATTAACCAGAAACCGGTCCCAGGATGCTTGATTCCGGTCCAGGGAAGACATGACTTGGCAGTTCGGGCTAACTGTTCCCATGAGGCACAGGGTCAGACTGATTTGCATATGGCCATGTCTGAACTGGGGTGGTGGAGTGAGCTAAACGATCATGATGGATTAAACCCCGATCAGTTGACTGGGGGTGAGTTCATGCAATGTTCAACACTCCGTCCATCATCCCCTTTGGTTTTGCTTTGTTCACCCTAAGTTGCAGGGTATGCCCAGACGTAGGTCCCTTGCTCACTTTGCCACTGGATTCAAGCCAGCCTGGCTGATGACGTTTGATTAACCTGAAACCGTTCCCAGGATGCTTGATTCCGGTCCAGGGAAGACATGGCTTGGCAGTTCGGACTGGACTGTTCCCATGAGGCACAGGGTCAGACTGATTTGCATATGGCCATGTCTGAACTGGGGTGGTGGAGTGAGCTAAGGGATCATGATGGATTAAACCCAGATCAGTTGACTGGGGGTGAGTTCATGTAATGTTCAGCACTCCATCCATCATCCCCTTTGGTTTTGCTTTGTTCGCCCTAAGTTGCAGGGTATGCCCAGACGTGGGTCCCTTGCTCCCTTTGCCACTGGATTCAAGCTAGCCTGGCTGATGATGGCTGATTATCCAGAAACTGGTCCCAGGGTGCTTGTTTCCGGTCCAGAGAAGACATGGCTTGGCATTTCGGGCTGGACTGTTCCCATGAGGCACAGGGTCAGACTGATTTGCATATGGCCATTTCTGAACTGGGGTGGTGGAGTGAGCTAAAGAATGATGATGGATTAAACCCAGATCAGTTGACTGGGGTGAGTGCTTGCAATGTTCAACACTCCATCCATCATCCCCTTTGGTTTTGCTTTGTTCGCCCTAAGTTGGCAGGGTGTGCCCAGACGTGGGACCCTTGCTCACTTTGCCACTGGATTCAAGCCAGCCTGGCTGATGACAGCTGATTAGCCAGAAACCGGTCCCAGGATGCTTGTTTCCGGTCCAGGGAAGACATGGCTTGGCAGTTCGGGCTAACTGTTCCCATGAGGCACAGGGTCAGACTGATTTGCATATGGCCATATCTGAACTGGGGTGGTGGAGTGAGCTAAAGAATGATGATGGATTAAACCCAGATCAGTTGACTGTGGGTGAGTGCTTGCAATGTTCAACACTCCGTTCATCATCCCCTTTGGTTTTGCAACGTTCTACATTGAGCGCTCCAAGTAGAATTCTGTGAAGCAAGATATAGACTAGAACTACACTTTCCATGTATCGTTGGCCATCTTCGAGTTGTTCAACCTCCAAGTTTCCTTCCAAGTAATGGCCTTTACCTTCTCCTTCTATGTGTCTGAAATTACCAGTTCCTGCCTCGTTAGGCAGACTGTAAGGTTCTGATCTTTCGGAGTTCTGACACTGGTCCTCGTGGTTCCCTTGGGCTGTAGATTGTATTTTTGGGACCACTTACATTCTTACATTCATCATATGAGCGGATTAGCAGCAGTCTCCATCCCAAATCAATCTTCGACCCTTCTTCCTATGGGACTAGCAAAAGTCTATCTTGAAAGTCCTGGGAAACCCATTAAGAGTTTAGAATTAACAAAAAAGCAATATTTAGTCCTTGGAGCAGTTTTTGGTGATAGGAGTGCACCATCATCAATCTTTGACTTTTCTTCTCTTCCCAGGTTCCAGCAGTGTTCTCTTTTCTGGGTGATGAGGCGCTTGCTTCATTGAGGGAGTTCACTGCTGATTGGCAACTTACCCTAAACATAGCATTGTAAAATTCTTGCACTGTATAAACCTTGCTTTTTTGGACAATATCTATACCACATACCACAGACCACATACCACTACTTCCTGGTTTTATGACAGTTAAAAAAGAAACTTGGCTTGCTTTGTATTCCTAAGATCCCTAAGCTTGTGTCCAATTCCACCCATGTTAATTTTGTCCAACCCTCTTTGTATCAAATAGAGCCATACTCCATCTGCCACCCTTCTGTTATGTCTGCCAGTCAGAGAAAAAATGCAATTTTCTCTAATTGACTGCAGCATGGGAATTAAAAAGGGCACTTTCATAAAAGCTTTGTGAACATGACTAATATAATTTCAAGAAACTGGGTTATTGGCTGAGTGGGTGTAAACCCTTTTCAGACAATATTGTGTTCCTTGGTGTGTATTCCTTCTTCTGCAGGCAAAGGTGCAAACATATTTACAGTTCTCTATGTCATACCGAATATCTGTCATGTTTTTCTTAGTTTAATTAACAAGTAGATGTTTCTGTCAACATACCTGTCGGATTTAAACATTTTACGGGAGAATCTTCCTGTTTTGTATAAATTGGGAATTGAATAATCTATGGTAAATATTTGGATACAGTTGCACAAACTGACCATAATGCTAAACAGAATAAACAAGAGGATTTATATTGTTAGAGTGAAGAGCAGTGTGAATTCGTTAATGAATTTTGTATGACATTTAGTTATCGCTTGAGGGTAAATAAAAGTTCTCAAACAACAACCACAATCCTTGTAAGGTTGAACCCCAAAAGTCACTAGATCAGCTTGTGCTTAACTCTCTGGTAGCTTGACACAAAGCAGTCAGGTTCAACCTAGAGGCAAAGTGTAAAGTATTTATGCAGTACACAAACAGAAATAAAGTGAAAACATCACACAGTAAAAATCCCAAATCAATTTAGAAATACAGTGAAACAAAATCTAATCAGTAGAACCTGAGATATGCAATTGTAAAGGTTTGACCAAAATAGCACCCAGAAGCAGAAATCAGTAACTGTGGGTATCTGGTTGCGCTAGTCTGGGAGAAAGTCACAAGCTCAGGTCCACCAAGACGGAGTGCAGATCAAACACAGAGACCGGGATAGTCCCCCTGAAAAAAGTTACCATCTCAAAGCCCTGTGCCCAGAGTTCAAAATTTCAGATTTCAGAGGAACAACTCAACTGATGCCAGTTGAGAGTTCAGGATCTGGGGAGGTACCACTTTGGGATCAAGAACTCACTCCATCTTTGGACAGCAGGTCCAGTTGGAGGTCTAGGTTGGTCCAGCTAGGGGAAGGTGCAGCAGGTCAGCTGGACTGTAGCATATGACCCTGTAGCTCAGAACAGGAGGTCAGCTAACTGACTCTTGGAATTACTCAAAGTCCTGGTCAACTCTCCCTCAAGCAGAAAGGCAGGTCTCAAGCAGCAGGGTAGTCCTCTAAAGAACAAGGCAAACCTCAAACAGTAGGGCAGTCCTCTGGTAGCAGGAGGGCAATCCTCTGAGAAACAAGGCAGACCTCAAGCAGCAGGGCAGTCCTCTGAGAAATAAGGAAGGCCTCAAGCAGCATGGCAGTCCTCTGGTGTAAACGATGGTCGTTCTGTGGCCTTCTGCAAGTCTAGGAGTGTACTGAAGAGTGGGTATGATGGTCCATTTATACCTGGCGTTAACTTTGGAGTGGAACACACTTCTAAATTCCCTCCCTACAGATGGTCATAGGATGTCCTTCCTCCCTGCCCAGGCTCCAATATGTCTGGGTTGACAAACGGCTAGTGTGAAGTTCTTTGTGAGAGTGCTGAGGCAGCTTTTTTTAAATGCCCCGCACACCCTGGCAGGATGGCCCATCTCACTGTCAGGGAGGGCTACAAAAAAGCCAGTTTCAATGCTGGTTTAGTAGCAATGGGGTAACCCAGTATCCCTCAGAAACTGGGCAATTGTATATAGAGAAGACAATGGTTCTGTCAGGAGACACGTATTACTTCAACAACCGAAAAAATCAATGAGTTATTCAATGTTCACTTTAACTCATAGGAACACACATGAAGACCATCTGGGGTATTGCATCATTTTTATAAATTACTTCATTTATAGATACCCCAACATTCTTTGTAAGGCTGCCAACACACAAAACGAAATATAGCGTGATATGTAACAAAAGTGACATCTAGTGCTCAGTGATATGGTAGTAGTGCACAATATGTACAAGGTGATTAAAATATGTACAGGAAATTTGGTGGCCAGAACACAAATATTGGAAATTAATGATTCTGCAAATTCAATGAATAGGTCTTTTTCAAAGAGCCTTAGGACTGGTCCAGGGGATATTGTCGACGTTTGAATCCAGGGTCAACACCACTAGTAAGTCAGTGTGGGTCTTCATTAGGACATAGGCGGGGGAAGGTGACAGCCTAATGCTGCCCCGTGGGGCAGACGGAGCACCAAGGCAATGGCGCAGCCTTTTCTTTGTAACTGGTCAGGAGGGGCGTTTACCTCCGACCTGCAAGTGCTTCCAGAGTGTGGAGATACGCGTCTAGGTGCTTAGTTGAAACTTGCAGATTCCGAAAATTACTGTCTATGGCGGAGAACTCGCGTCTCAGGATTTCCTCGCTGTCAGTAGGTTCTTTTGAATTGAACAGAAAGTAATCCGGTGGAGTTAAGCATCACCAGGCGTAAGTCCTGGTATTTACAGTTTCAGTGCTAATCACAGGCATATGACCCAGGAAACAAGCAGTGCGCACCAAATGGTTAGGACAATAAAATACCAACTTTCTAAAAGTGGCATTTTCAGAATTGTGACTTAAAATACAACTTCACCATTAAGAAGGATTTTAAATTACAATTCTTTTGAGTGAAACATGACATTTTAAAGTGCAACCAATCAAAAGTTATAATTTAATACATTTCATAAGGTATCCCAATGTTATTTTATGGGAGAGGTAGTCCTGACAACAGTGAAACATTTATTTGGGAGCTTTCCACTACCAGTACATGTAAAATTTAAGAGGACATGCCCAACTTTTAAATGCACTGCACCCTGCCCAGTTTATGGCCTATATTAGGGGTGACATATGTACTAAAAAGAGAGTTTCAGGGCTGGCAAAATGTTTATGTTGCCAGGTCGAATTTACAGGTTAAAACTGCACATAAGCTGCAATGGCAAGCTGAAGACATGTAAAAGGCTATTTAAGTGGGTAGCGCAACAAGTATTCAAGGCCCATTATTACCATTTAATTTGCGGGCCCTGGGTATATGTTGTGCTACTTTACTAGAGACATATAATTAAATTAACTATGCCGATCAGATGTAGGCCAATTTTATCTTGTTTTAAGTAGCGAGCACAAGACCTTTAGCACTGGTTAGCAGTGGTAAATTGCACATTCCTTAAAGGCCAACACAAAAGGGTTAAAAACAACAGGAGGTGTGAATTCTACACATTTGAAAAGGGTGGTAAACTGCAAGAGTTTTGCGACTGCAAATGCAGTCACAAGACAATCATACATAGGTTTGAGACTCACTATTAGGCAGGGATGCCCTTGGCATGCCCCTTCCTAATAGCGAAACACAAACAATATTTTGCGAGTCGCTAATAGGTTAACAACTCGCAAAATATGGTCGGTACATAGGGCAAACCCATTTTCTGGGGGCAAAATGCTTGTTTGGGACCGCTAAAAACGGTCGTACATCTGGCCCTAAGTCTTATAGAAGTGTATTTCTCTGGCTTGTGTTGACTAGGCCTCAATTTAGGCCTATACTCTATCTGGTTCAAAATAGACTTCACCTTCTGCATGTACACTATTCATTAGGGCACCTTTTTTCTGCTTTAGGGATCACATTTTGCCGTGTTCTTAGTCTAAGTGGATTTTCCAGAGTGGATTTTCCCAGTGGATTATTTGCTCAGTTCCAGACTTGCAGTGCTGTTCCTGAGCAAAGAGGCTTCGAAGTATGAATAGGTCAGAATAATTCTTGTGCTTAAGAGTGTTCTGGTGTGTTATTGAAATGTTATGGTCCATGTTGTGTGATGGTTTATTATGCTAAATGTGACATTTTTGGTTTTTCAAAGTTGATTCTTTGTTCGATTGATGTTTTGATCATTGTGAAATCTATGTACTTTTCTTATTTGTGATTTGCACAGAAAAATGTTTGGTCTTTATTACTGGTTGGTTTGCTTATTGGATTTTTCGAATTTCAAGAACTTGGGATATTGTTGTTGAACTTGTCTGCTGAAAAATGTTTATGCATTGCGAGGCACTGCATTCACCCACATTGGGGCTTTTCCTTCCTAGTGTTTGAGTGTCTAATTAGACTGGTGTTATTTGCATTTCGGTGCATTCAAGTAATTACACTAGTCAGAGGAGGATTGACGCTGGACGGGAGTCTGTATTATTGTGAATTGAGTTTGACAAGTGCAGCAGAGGTACAAGTCTCGTTTCTATTGCTTGTGAGATTAATTTTATTCTAACCTGCTGATTTTCATTCTGTGTAGGTTAAGCAGACAAGATTTAATTTGCTTTTCAGTGTGAGCTCATTGAGAAAAGCTATACAATTGTTTTCCTTTTCACTAAAGAAAGCCACCCTGTGATTGATTAGTCAGCTGAGGAGTCTGGAATTGGGGAGATGTCACCACAGAGTCATACTGTGTCTATTTGGTGGCTGTCAAAGTTGTGCAGTTACTGGTTGGTGTTTGACATGGCTACCCTGGGATTGGCAGTTGTTTGAAGGCTTGTTCTGTCCGGTTTATGGATTATTTTGATAGAAAATAATGAGTGTTGTGTTGAAAAAGCCTAACGCCCCTAGCGTACCTGCTATTGAGGGTTTGCCTGCATATGAGATGTTGTTGAATGTTGGGCTTTAGACGTGCATCTGGATTTGTGGATACACTTCTGATGATAAGGATTGGCAATATCCTGTAGAGGGTTACAATAGCATTAGAAACTAGATTTCTTGAGACAAACAGTGAATTAGAGAACGATACAAGGTTTGAGGCATTGAATGTGTGGGATTGGATAGTTACAGAGGAGAGGAAGAAAATAAAAAGCAGTTGAAAGGTCCATTTAGACGTAGGTTACAAAGCAAGTGGGACAACCAAGACAGAGCTTCCCCTGCAAAAGTCAAAGAAACAACAGAAAGTTGATGAGGAAGACAGAGAGAAACAAAGCCAAGAACAAAATTCCGATGAGGAGGATAACGTATTAAATGATCTTTTGTGTTCCACACCTCCTCCATACACTAGTGGAATGCAGGGACAGGTGCAGGTCTCCACAGTGCCTGATATGGGTGCAGAGAGATAGAGAACATGTGTACAACTACAGGGATTTAATGCGTTTGCAGTAGAGGGTACATGAGCAAGTGCCCCACCTGAAAATACATTGATAACTTTACTAGGTACCAGCTGAAATACTACTGTTGTCTCTTCAGTTTCAAATAACATTTCTTCTACTGTTCCTCTTAAAGAGAGGGACATTCATTTTGGACTTTTAAAGATTGAATTTAGAGACATTTTACAGGCAACAGTGGCTATAAATAGACTGATGTCTTATAATGCAGATGAAATGCGAGGGATTCGCTGAAGAATGTGAGGTGGACATTAGTAGTATGAAGAATGTACAGAGAAATTATGAGATGGATTTGAATAAAGATTAAATAAAAGAATTGGGGTGGTGACTTTATGAGCTCACATTAAGAATCTAGTTGAGAAAAGGCTGAAGAGATCTAAACGCGTACTGGGTAAGATGGCACATGAAAATTGCCACTAAAATAAAATCTACAGAGGTGGGAAAGAAAACAAGCTGATTTGTAAGTGATACAGAACTAGAAATAGTGTCAGAAGTTTCTCTAAGTGAAGTGCATGCAGAGAAGTATGTGCTTGTGCCTTAGACTAGAGATGATCTTTATGGATTTACAACAAATGTTCGAAAATTGCGAGAAGAACCTGATAGATGGTAGCAGAGGTTTATAAATCAGTGATGATTTCAAAAGGCTTTGGATTGATTTGGGTAGATTATTTGAGAGAGTTGTTTCATGTGATCTATGGACTGAGCGTAATACTGCTGTTGCTTGACCAACTGAGGAACCAGTTAGAATTGCTGCTAAAAATGCTACAGCTGATATAGTTGCTGGCAAATATAGAGCAGTGATAAAACATTTGATAAAGAAAATACCAGGGAAGGAAGTGCACTGGGCAAATATCTTAAGAGCTACACAAGAGCAGAAATAGTCCATACATGCCTTCTATGAGAGGCTTATGCAGCTTATTAGAAACATAGCAGAGCTGAAGATCTTGTTTCATATCAGCTTTTGTTATGGGCTTGCTTTGTGAGCTTAGTTCACATATTCAGCAGGGTGTTGACACACTAAGGGTCAACATAAATCTGATGTATGCTAAGTATTCCAGTAAGAGAAGTGGTAAAAATCAGATGATGAATTCTTTTTCAGTTAAAAAAAACAGATTTTATTAAAAGTAAAAAGGTGGCAATATACAGTATAAATTATTGATCATAAGACAATGTGTCGTAGAAATATTCCAGCATAAATATAAAAATGAGAAGGAGGCTTAAAGAGACATAGCAGAAAGGAAATTTAGGTAGAATGCAATTCATATTTAAAAAAACTAGGAAAACATAAAGAAGAGTCATGGGGGTTTAAGCACTTCTTGCTGAGATGGACTTGGTAGAGGATGTTGCAGAGCACATTTGTCAAAACATTTTGTAACAGGTGACCAAAACTGAAGTCGCTTCACAGCCATTTGTAATGGGAACAAAAGGAATGTATCCAGGCTATGATCATGGCACATATCATACCACCAAGCCTTGAAGGAGATCTTTGTGAAATCCTTCCAGTTTCTTATTATCTGCTGAAAAGCAACTGCTATTAACAAGTCAACAATTCTGATGGTAAGCTCGCAGTTATCCCAAACTGGTGAGAGGCTTCCCAGGAAAATGTCCTTTGCATGAAACGGGATATTAGTGCCAAAGATTACGTTAATTTGAAACCAAACCTGTTTCCAAAATTTATGTACAAGTGAACATAAAAAAAGCATATGAAACAAGTCGGCATCAGAAGATGAGCAAGACCAACAAGTGCTTTGTACATTAGGGAATCTTTTATTTAGGATGTGAGGAGATAATAAAAGCCTATTGTAAGTGTAAAACAATGTTTGTGTTAAACTAGCTGTTCTGGAGGTTTTACGTATTTTAGTCCAAATCTTATTCCACAATGATAGGGACCATACCACATTAAAATCTTGCTCCCAGGCGGACTCAGTCTTAGATATTTGTCTTGGGGTATCTCTGGATTGGAGAAGAGAGTATAAAGTAGAAGCCTTAGGTTTAGTACGTAATAGAGTGGATAAGTCAGTAGGTGCATCATTAATATGTGTAGTACCAGAGACACTGGCAAATTGAGTATATATACTAAGCACCGTACAGCAAAGAATATGATATTTAGGAAGCAAAGTGACATGCAAATTATAGGACTGCCGAAGTGAGTGAAAGGAAACAAATTCATTGTTTGAGAATAATTGATGGACCCAGATCAATCCACGCTGCCTCCAGGACTTCCAATAAAAGGGTCTATTGTTTATCAATAAAGTTTTGTTGTGCCAAATGGTGGAGGCTAGAAAGGATTCGAGAGTGTCAGGAATTGAAGGGAGTAAAGAGGAAAGAAGTTTGGAGGTGTGTTTAAATAGGGGAGTGGAAAGTGTTTGGGGTTTTTCGGGTAAAGGAGAGATATTCTTGGAAGGAAAAAGGGGACATAAACGAACGTTCAACTGATGTCCATAAGGGACAGTCCATTGTAGTCGACCAACCAATAGGAGGCTTGTCTTAATAAAAAAGCTTTTTGATAGACAGGAAGTTTTAGGACGAATTGTTCCATAAGAAAGAAGACAATGTCACGTTAATCAATTTAAATAATTTTGGAGGAATGGGGACCGGAATATTGGAGATAATGTACAGAACCATGGGAGAGAGCATCATTTTTATAGTGTCTAGACGTCCCCACCAAGAGAGGTACAAGGGGTGCCATTTGGTAGTGAGTTCGGAGAGTTTCTTAATACAATTATTCAAACATAAAGTAACTGTGTCTTTGATTGGGGGTGTGAAAAGCAGGCCTAAATATTTGATATAGGAGGATTTCCAAGTAAAGTTTGTTGGGGCAAAATCGGCTTTAAAGGTGAATTTAGTCAGAGGTAAGATTTCACACTTATCACTGTTCAGTTTATATCCTGAAATCAATGAGAAGGATTGAACTTCTGTAAGAAAAGCAGGGACTGATTCGCCAGGATTTGAAATAAAAAGTAAAATATCATCAGCGTAAGCAGCCAGTTTGACATGAGTTTCGGGGGTCTGAAAACCGTGAATTTGTGTGTTTTGATGAATCTTTGATAGAAAGGGCTTGAGGGATAAGATAAAAGAAAAGGAGATAGAGGGCATCCTTGACGTACCCCTCTGCCAAGATCAATAAACGGTGAAATGAGGCCATTAGCACATACCGCAGCACGTGGACTGGAATAAAGAAGTGAGATTAGGGCTATGAACTTCGGACCAAAACCAAACCAAAGGAGAGTATAAAATAAATATTGCCATTCAACTCTATCAAATGCCTTCTCCGCATCAAGCGCTATAGCAGCAAGAGAGTGTTTAAAATGCGGGGCTTTGGATGAAATATTAAAAAACAGTCTCGTATTGTCGTTTATGACTCGCCCCTTCACAAAACCAGATTGCTCCCTACCCAGTAAATTTGGCCAAATAGGGTCAAGACGTAAGGTTAGTGCATTAGAAAAGAGTTACCCAGTGAAATGGGTCTGTAGTTCTTACAATATTGTAAATCTTTGCCTTCTTTAGGAATTAGACAAATATGAGCTTCTGAGAAAGATCCCGCCGATTTCCCCGAAGAAGTAAAGGAGTTGATCAAGAGATGCAATTTAGGTACTAGTGATTTATAGAAGTAAAGCTAAAATTCTACAGTGAAACCATCAGGTCCAGGTGCCTTATCTTTTTTTAAATGCTGGAGTGCAACCAAGAGTTCTTGTTGTGTGATGTCTGTTTCTAAGGACATTAGATCGGGGAGGTTTAGCTGGGTTTTATGTATGTTTGAAAAGAAATTTGAAAGCATGTAATTAGTGGGGTTTGTTTCAGACGCGTACAGTGACATGTAAAAAAGGGCGAATTCATTCAGAATTTCCGTGTCATTAAATTTTAGAACAGAGTGATCACCAAATATAGAATCGATGTTGAGTTTGTTATGTTTGACTTTCAAGTAATTGGCTAAAGTTTTACCAGCCTTATTTTTCCCACCATAATATTTTGCATTAGATTTCAGGAGGTAAAATGAAGCACTATCGGTTGATTCCTTATTAAATTGTAGTTTCGCTTTAATAAGGGCATCAAGAATATCTTTTGAGTTGGATGTATAAAAAGAATGCTCCAGTCTCTTGATATCTTGAAAGAGGGATTTTGAGTGTTTGTGTGCAATATTACGCTTCTTGGTCACAAAGCTGATAATACAATCTCTTGCTGAAGCCTTAAAGGCATCCCAAATAGTTGAGAAAGGTAGTGAGCTAGTATCATTTATGGAAAAATAATCTGCTAAAAAGGAAGAAAACAAGGAAGAGAATGCGGGATCCAGAAGAAGGGAATTATTGAATCTCCATCTTCTAGGCGCATTAACTTTGGGTAAAATGTCCAAATCAATAGAAACTGGTGCGTGATCAGATAACAATATAGGTCCTATTTTTGCATTCAAAAGTGCTGGTGAGATATGACGAGAAACAAAAAAGTAGTCAATGCGTGTTTGAGAGTGATGCACGGGGGAATAAAAAGTATATTCTCTGATGGTGGGGTTACACAGCCTCCAGGCATCCAAGAGTTTGTGTTGTGTGATAGTATTAACAAAGGATTTATGTGATTTGTTGGGAATGAAAGAAACTTTGGAGTTTCGATCAACAAAAGGGTCAAAAACCTGATTGCAATCCCCTGAAAGGATAAAATTATCTTCTTTGCAAAGGGCAATCTGTTGGGCAAGTGAGAACCAAAAGGAGGAATCACCACCAGTTGGCCCGTATACAGTTAGAAAGGAGACTGGAACATCCTTCAACATCAATTTAACATGAAGCCAGCGACCCTCTGCATCAGAGCCTTTTGATATATGTTTGTAATTGAGTGATTTACGACAAAGCATCATGACACCGTTACGTTTACCATCACCATTAGAGTAAAAAACGTCTCCTACCCAACCTCTTTTAAGTTTTAATGACTCACTTTCTGTTAGATGAGTCTCTTGCAAAAAGGCAATATCAGCATGCAATTTAGCTAAATGGGTCAGTACCCTTTGTCGTTTTATGGGACAATTCAGTCTTCTAACATTCCAGGACACTTTTTTCAAAGGCATACAAATTTAAGAGGACAGCAAGCAAAAAGGAGAAATAGGGAAAAATGGATATCGACAAATCAATTGAAAGAAAGGTTCAGAAAAGACATGAAAGAGGAAAAAAATCATGAGTATAATTACCAGGACCCAAGAGCAAGAACATAAAAGAATAAAGAATAGTGAAGGGAGATGAACAATATTGGGGATGGGGGCCAAAAAACAAAAGGAAGTATAGCTGGGGCTGTGAGACGGAGGAAAAAGATAGGAAAAAGATTTTGAGTTGAAGGAAGTAAACAGCAATAACAGTTTAAAAATAGCCACCTTGAGAGAACGAGCGAATGAAATGGGAGTAAAAACAAGAGGAATTGCATACAAAAAAAGAAAAATTTTAACAATACCAAAAAGGAGAGTAGAAAAAATATATAGAGGGTAGAAAAACAGAAATAATAAAAAAACATACATAACTGAGCTAAAAGAGGAAAACATACCTACAAAAGGAGAAACCAGGTGAAGACGGGGAGGGGGTGGAGCCACATGGAATGGACGAAACATCTGGGGTTCAGCGAGGCGGAGGACTGGGAAGACATCAGAAAACAAGGATAAGGAATCTGTAGCAACAAAGCAAAGCAAAAGTTAAATTGAACTATTTAGAACAAATTCAAACAGTAAGAATTGAGAACACTGAGAAATAAAATCTCAATCAAGAAAAACATAGGAGACAACACCTTCAGAACGGCCAATAGGAGGAAAAAATAACAATTAAACTGCTAAGCAACGAAATGAGGGATAAAACGCTCAAACGGCATTACGCAGGAGAACCATGGCCAACATTAAGAAGAAGGTGCCGGACCAGAAGAATCTATGACGTTTGGTTTGCATGAGTTGATGAAGCTTTGCAGATGTGTAGGATCTTCATATGTTGTTGTTCTGTTATTGTATGTGACTTTGAAGAGGCAAGGATGAAAAAGTCCATATCTGGCACCTATTGAACGTAATTCAGCTCGCATACTCAGAAAGGCTTTGCGACGGTTGGCTGTAGCTTTAGCATAGTCTTGTGCAAAGTACAAGGAAGAACCTGACCAAGTGATTTTGGGAGAGGCTCTGACCGCTGAAAGAACCTTTAACAAGTCAGTATATTCGAAAAAGTATAAGATGACTCCACGTGGTCTTGATGAAGGCGTAGTGTGAGCTTGAAGACGGCCAAGTCGATGTGCACGCTGAATATTGAGCACCGTTCCCTCCGGCATATGAAGCAACTTAGGGATGAATGATTTGAAAAAAGTAAGAGAGTCTGTCCCTTCAAGACCTTCCCCCAGGCCATAAATGCATAGGTTATTACGTCCACTGCGATTTTCCAAATCCTCGACTTGTTTCTGTAGTGTAGAAACTTGAAAATGAAGATGAGAAACAGTAACCCAAGTCTCTTTGAAGGAGGAAACAGAATGTTCAAATGACGAGACCCTAGCTTCAAGTTGAGACCAGTTGTCTGTTAACACTTGTAGTTTGGTATTAGTCACTTCCATAAAAGGACGCAAAGCTCTAATTTCCTCTAACAACAGCTCCATTGACACCGGCGATGATGATTTAGGCGGCGCCGGAGGATCTTTTTTTAAGGGTTTAGTATTGGATTTCCCTGAAGCTGTAGATGGAGGCTCCATTGTATTATCTGAATTTTGAGAGGATGAGGCTAAAAAATCTTCCAATTTAGAAAATTCTGAAAAGATCTTTGAATTCTTTACGAAAATGCGTTTTGGTTTGGAAAAAGATGGGCGTGGTATCTTTGTTCTTCCCATAAAAACGCAATTAGCAAACTCCAGGACAGTGCTATTCTAATGTGCCAGAAACCAGTAACAACGGATAAGGCATTTCGCATATGAAAACACTGTCGAGGTTGAGCACAGAGAATCCTCTAGCCATTTGTAGCTAGTGCTTCCAGTAATCCAAGCAGATAGCAAGGAATTAAGTAGAACATCAGATAAGATGTTTATGAAGAGCGCATCAGAAAAGGTCACTTTTGAGAAAAATTCGTGAAAAATAGGGGGTATCCCTGTGGTAGAGAGGTGTTGTATCCTGAGGGCCTGATATGAAGAGATGAAAGTGTCACCAAATTGACTGCTGCGTGCTGTTTACATGAAAGTGAGAAATGGGGACGGATGGTGATAAGAAAAGGGCTGCAGCATCAAAATGCCCAAAAAATTCCTTCACAAAAAAGCTGCCAGTCCACCTTGGCAAGTAATCTTGGCAAATACGTATAACATTCTGACCACCTTGCATGGAGTCGCGCATAAAAGGAGGTGAAGAAATTGGGACAAATGCCAAAAAGAAAGGGGCTGCCACATTAAAGCGCCACAATAATTCCCTCACAGAAAAGCTGCCATTCAGCATGGGCAGGATTCTGGCAATGAGTAATGTAATTTTGGCAGGCAAAAATGACACTTTAATAACATTGTGAGGAGTCACGCGCATGCGTGAAAAATCCAAAATGGCGGCCGCGCTAGTTACGGAACCGCCAGAGAACTCACATCGGAGATAAAAGGATCCAAATGCCGCCACAGAAGTCCGCAGGGGCCACAAAGCATGCCTGAAATTTTCAGAAGGCTATCGGTTATTTCAGAAGAGCAGCAGCTGGCCTCGAAGCGCCGAGTCTTCCCGGCGGACCGCGGAGCTTCACCCGGGCGCCGCCATTCACTCAGGTGCCAAGCCACGCCCCCCCAGATGATGAATTCCGATTAGGATTTTGTGCTGTTTGATAATCCCGTAATGAATGGATCACATCTCATACAAGGTGCAAGAAAGAGAAATGAGATGGTGTAGACTCAAGGTTGAAGGTAGAGATGTTGTGGGATTAATTCTGGAGAGAATACAAATATTAATTTGCCAAAGAGCACTGCCTATCATTGCAGTGCAGGCAGAATCAAGACCACATCCAGAATTCTTTTGTTTCTCAGAATGCAGAGGAATACAAGCCACATACAGGCCCAGTTAGTGAGCCCAGCCCAACCAGCTTATGTGCAAAATCAAGAGACGTTTCTACAAACATGTCCATAGCTCCAGAGATGCAACACAACATGGGAAAAAATGTGTCTTAAACTGCAGGGTGCTCCCAGAATACATTCATTCTGAATAACGATTTTCCTCAGTTTTCAGAAGAGACCAATCTGCAATAGTGGTGCCTGAGCAGGAAATAAGATTGCATGCTTGGTGCAGTCCTGGAGGTAGACCAGAGTGACCTATATTTTGATGTTGAGGTAAATGGCCACCCCGTTCCATTTCTAAATGACACAGATGCTACCAGCTATAGTTCATTCCATGGAGGTTCCGAACCTATCCCTCTTCAGAATAGAAGACCAAGGGGCATATCAACAACAACCGGCGATAATTATCGCTAAGCGCACTTAGCGCTAGGATAATTATCGCTGGCTAGCGTGGATTTTTATCGCTGAGGTAGCGTGCTATTAGCAACGCTTATCTCAATAGCGATAAAAATCCTCACGCTAAGTGGCTAACGTGAGATTATCGCTGGAAACCCAGCGATAATCTCACGTTAGATTGTTGATAGGGACAGACAAACTTAGCCATGATATCCACCTTCCATAGGATATCATGGCTAAGTCAGAAAAATACCAGACGTAAAAAAGCAGCGTTAACCGAGGATAGCGCTGCTTTTTTTGTCTCTAACAGGGTTAGCGATATTCTTGATAATAGGAGAAATGTCGCTTAGCGACATTTCTCCTATTATTTTACTCTGGAACGCCTCCTTTGCATCTCATTAGAGATGCAAGGGGAAGCGTAGAGTAAAAGGGTGCTAACATGCCAATTTGCATGTTAGCACCCTGTTGTTGATAGGGTGCTAGTTTTATCTCTGCTTTTTTGGCTTTTAAAGCCAAAAAAGCAGAGATAAAGCCCTTGTTGATATGCCCCCAAGTTTTTGGTATTAGCAATAAACACATTGTTAGCCCGTTACAGCAGATGCTCCTGTTAAAATAGAATCAATGGAGAACAATCATCAGTTCATATTATGCTATTTGAGTTCTGCTAACATTTTGGAAAAAGACGTGCTTTGCACGATAAACTGTGTGATTTGGCTAGGTGTTGCAACTGAATGTCAAGATGAAGACTCAGGGCCACATGAATGAAAATATCATTGTGTGATTACCAATTAGCAATTTTTAGGACATCACTATTTGGTAATCACAAAATGTACTGTAATAAAACAGACAGGAAATAACGATTTCCAAATTGAGATTTCTTAAAAATCGCAAACTCAATTTGTAAATCGCTATTTGTAATTGCAACTCCATTCATTCCTCTGGGCCTCAAGTCCCATAGGTGAGAATGGTCTTGCATTACCTAAATTGCAATTACCTAATTGGTAATCGCAAATTAGATACTGCAAAGGCAAGGTTGCCCAGGAGCTTAAGGCCACCCTGGGGCGCCCCTAGCACAAAAGGTGCACATTTAAGGTACACACATGCCCTAGGGCACTTTTCAAAGTTTGCACAACTTTCAACTTTCAACTTGAAGTTAATGGTAATAGCGTTTCCTAAATTCACAGTTGGCACTTAGGAAAGTCTTCTTTCATGTGTATTAGGGAATCGCAAATTACGAGTCCCTATTCGCATTCACAATTTAGGTAATTGCTAAAAATTTCGATTACTTGAATTTTTAATGCGAAAGACTTTCATACATAGGAAACATCCATTTTGCATCACAAACGGCCGATTTTTGTGATTCACAGTATTTGCAAACACAAAATAGCTTGATACACATGGCCCTCAGTGTTTAAAATCAAATCACAGAAGTCAAGAGTTTAATTGTTCCCAGTACCTACTAAAGAGTATTTGTATCTAGATTTAAGATGGTCTTCTCCCAAACATTTTGCCTTCATCTCCTATTTTGCAGATTTTTTTTTTTGCCTTATGTGTTTGTGCCCTATACCATTGCTAACCACTACTAGTGGGCCTGCAGCACTGATTGTGCCACCCACTTATGTAGCCCCTTAAAACATTTCCCAGGCCTGACCTTGCAGCAGTAATGCAGTTTTAAACTCCCAAGTTGACGTGCCAAAATAACCCCCTTCCCAAGCCTTAAACTCCCTGGGTGTATTGCGGATAAAAGGTTACATATGTACTTTTATGTTTTACATGTCCTGCTAGTTTAGATTTAGTACATTTCATTGTTGATTAATTAAGATCTAAAAAAGAAATATGTTATGGAATAAACTATTTTAGCATCACTTAGGCACATAAAAATACTTTCAAATTACTGTCTAATCCTACGAACGTATTATATACAACATACAGGATCAATCTGATCTCTTTCTTCGAGTATGGTCACCTTTTCTAGCTTTAAATACCGATGCTAATATTAATGACCCATCTACACAGTAATTTAATTCTTATCCCTTTTCATTCTCATTCATCATTCATTATTGGTGGTTAATAAATCTTAATACATATTGTGTCTACCTATTTGTTGTTGTTTTTAATAGCTACTCACCAGAACACTTACATATAATTCTGTATCTTTTAATATATATATTTATACATCAAGTGAAATTATTATCCCTTATATTCATCTTTTCTCTATTCTTATTGGTTTTCTAGAGTGTCTTCTTTTCTCAGGAACATATTTATATAGCTTTATATAGCATTATGTCTTATATTTGTGTACATTTTCATTTATCGTTTTCTTTTGTGTTCCCTTCTTACCCTTCCCTTTCTCTCTCCTCCCCCCCTTCCCGTAATTCCATCTTTTATGGCCTCAATATAAAGTCAAATATTTGTTTTTGCATGGATCTGTTTATGTGTTTATTAAATTATATAATATGATTAATTATTCAGAAAGTTTTATTATATGCTTATATATAACAATTTTCTTATATATTTATTGTATGATAATGCAAACAGTTATTATACTATGTGTATTCTTTTGTAAATTTCAATAAAAAATTGAACCACAAATTACTGTCTAAAATCAATTTAAGATTCTTAAAATACCGGCCACCTGGTTTCTGTGATTAGCAAGATTATACATTGGTCCTCTTTGTTATCCCAACTGAATAGACCCTTGAACACACATCTTAAATACAGATATGAAAAAGTGCAAAATTAGCATCTTGTTTATAAGTATTTTGTCACCTCGTTTAAATAGTACAGACAATATGTGCTGCGATATTAAGATGATATGAAATCATAGATTTCCAACTTTCACAAGTATCAAAAACGTAGTAAAATCGTAATTCAGGATGGGCGTGGCTAACCAAGATGGCCGAATAGATGTGATCCGTGCTGGCTCCGCTGCATCCATAGTGAAAAGACAATGTATCCCCTTAAATCGGAAACAACACATACCCACCAATGAATAGCTTCTGAGCCCTAGATACGGGGCAATGTTTGGAAGGTGAGTACCCATCGTAAAGCAAAGACAGGAACCTAAGAAAGGGCCAGCTTAGAGGTGTGGTGGTGGTAGCATGGAGGGCCACAGACACTGTGGTGGACTCCAACTACCTGAGGACAGATGGTGATCGCTGTGACAGGGACAATTGGAGAACACAGTCTCCTAGTGCTCCTAGTCAAATAGGTGCCTGTAGAGGGACCAAGGTGCCAGAGGCTGCAGAAGGACCTGAAAATGTCACTGGCCTTCCAGGCTGGAGGAGACGGAGCCCGGCCAGAGGAGAGTGGGCCACGGGCTCGGCACCTGAATCCTGAATCAGGGGGCACCGGTGCACCCATTATGGTAGGAAGTAAACAGCTCTGGGGCTATGCAATTCAATTGGCCTGGTCCGATGAGACACAAGAGTTGCCAGACCTTAAGATGGTGACCCTGTGGGGCGCAGCCTGGTGTTGTCTTTGCCGAGGATAGTGATCTGAGTAAGAGGTCGCACCCGACCCACATCGCGCTCTACCTCTTAAAGAGAGGGAGAGACGAGTGGTCAGGGACCTTCTTTGGGTCTTCCCCCTCTAGCACCTCATGGGATGCGCCTGACATAGGGGTGCGTAGCTTGCTACGATTCTACATTTGTGGCCGCAGCTGCAGATACTCCCTGAGGTTTCAAGTGCTGGCGGGTAACTGGCTCTCCTCACGTGAACACATATCACCCTGTCTGGTGGAGAAGGGCTCCGGGACTTGAGAAGACCCTCACAAGACTTGGTAATGTGGGACTCCAGCTCTGTGAGGGACTATTGCCAGAGATGACTACTATTCTGACAGGGGTGACACATGATAATTACCTATCAAGCAGCATTACTTGCCAAGGAACGTGGCACCCTTAAGGTTCTTTAGTGGTTTTGAAGTGTGGACAGCACGGCAGAAGCGATCCTTAACTGAGCTAGGGATTTGCGTGCATTCTAAATGGGGAGTAGAGAGACTTAAGGGGAGAGATTACCGCTCCGGGGTCCCTGAAGAGAAATCCGGCAGCATCAAAGGAGAGAGTGGTTGGTCCCTGGCTCTCTCCCAGGCTTCCAGCTGTTCAGGACTCTCATTTCTACTGACTTTATGCAGTCTTAGAAGTGCCAAACTAACAGGGTCTTTAGTTATTTTAGACCAGCAACAGTGCATGAGAGGGCCCCCACGGGGGAAGCAGGGACAGGCCAATTTGAGAGTGGAACCCCTGTGATGGCGTTTGGCACCAGACAACTGAGAGATTTGCTAGCTAAGCTCCACTCCTTCAAGATGAAAGAGGCAATTCTCCAGACGGCCCACAAGGCAGGAGAGGTATCCTTTCAAGGCACCACTTGCACCCTCTACCAAGACATTGCTCTCTCTACATCGGCATGCTGCCAGCAGTTTTGTCCTGTCACTGAAAAACTACGGAAAGATAATGTGAAATACAGGTTGACATACCCATTTGGCCTAGCATTCACCCTCCATATCAAAAAATCATCATGTCTCGTCCCGCGGCGCTGGTGGTGGGGCTCGCACTCTCTGAACTGCAACACTCAGAAGAAACCATGCAGGGTAACAAGGACATGAAGTGGAGCTACATGTAGAGAGGTCCATGGAGTTCACAGGCCAAAACCCGCCCACAATATAAATGATGAAGACATGGCAGTACAGGGATCACTATCTCACTGTCTTTGCTTCTGGTGGTTATATTTGAGCATCTGGCTTCCCACACCTGCTCTCCTGGGTCCTGGGCAAATGGCTCTCGACCCCCTTTACATAGCCATTCTTGAAATGGGATGAGGGGGAATCAATGTAATTTGACGTTTTCATTATTTGGGCTTTAATCAATGTCATCCTGAGATGACAGATATGTGCCAATATGTAATGTCTTTCCTTTGACTATAAGGTCATAATTAGCTTGCATTAGTGCACACTGATCTAAACATCTCTTCTCTCAAATTTAGACATGTTTCTTTGTGTAATTCACTCCCATTTGTTTACATTTTCGAGTTATTGTTGGGGAATATGTTTGCATAGTTCTTGGTGCAGGGGAATAGTGATGCATGCTGCGGGGTTGGGTGGGATGAAATGGGAAAGTATACAAGCAAACTTGGGGTCGTTGGGTTGGAGCAGGAATCTCCTGGTGGAGACACCGGGTGAGAGATAGGTGTGATTAGAGACTCCCCCTGAAAGTATACTATGGTTGTCACTGCACTTACATGGACCATTAAGGAGTTTAACTCTCCTGAAAAGCGCCAAAAATTATGGAAATACTTGTTGGATGGTAGGCATGATGTGGAGGCACTTCAATAGACTCACTTGAATAGAACAGATGGACATAGATTGATGCATAGGGCATACCCTTTCATTTACAAGTTTTCAGCTCTCACTAAAAACAATGGAGTGGCCCTTTTCTTTCACTGAAATTCCAACCGGAGGGCTGTAAGTCAGACAAGGAGAGATCATGATTAAGGGCAGGCTGCATTGCTGCACTTGCACATGTGCATCTATATACGCCCCTCACTCAGATCAAGGAGCCTTTCTCTTTTCTGTGCTATCGATGCTAGGGGGAGTTGCAGAGTGTGATATTTTTTTGATGGGGGACTTCCATCCTCCCTGAGAGGCAAGACTGGAAATCTCTTCTACTCACATGGGCTCCTTCTCTAGGGCCTTGAAAAAAGAATTTGTCTCTTTGAGACTTATAGATGCATGGATTTATGTGAAGATTACTGTAGAATGTGCTGGAGTCCTGCTGTGGATCCGCACCGCTCACACATGAAGAGTGCAGAGTGCAAATTAAGAAGTGGTGACGACCAGCACTCAATCATAGGGTCAAGTGTTGATGCAGAAAGGGGGTAAAGACATTTTTAAACAAGTAAAGGTGATAATGAAGTTCTTTTTGAAAATTAAGGTGAAGATCCTGGGGAGGTACCAGTGGCCAGTTACAATATGAAGATCAGAGTGAAGAGCAGTAGCAAATAACCAAGCATCAGCCTCTGACTGGTCCAGTGAAAGACTCAAGTGGAAAATGTGAGTCTTGAGAACCTCCATAGAGAGAAAGAGGTACACTGTGAGTCATGTTGCTGATGCAGATCGAAGAAAGTTGATTAGTGACTGAATAGGAATTAGCAGTAGTCACAAGTGAAGATGCAAAAACTGAAACACCCAAAGAAGTGAAAAAACCTGTGTGAGAAAATAATGGGAAAATGAAACTTTAGAATCAATTGAGAAAGAAATAGAAATAGTTTAAATTGATTCAGAGAACAGTGAGAGTGAACCAATTGTTGCTAAAAGACCAGCAGGAAAGGGCATTCCAAACTGAAAGTACTCCACCTAAATGAAGAAAACATTTTTCTTTTGTGTCTGAAGAAGAAGAGTCAGATACAGAGATCTACAGTCCAATAAACTGTTATAAATTCATCTATCAAAACTTGTTAGAAGAAGAGCCACATTGAACTTTTGCAAATCCTGCCAAAAGTGAAATACGTTTTGAATTTAGCAAATTAATCTAAAGAAGAAATAAAGATTGAGACTGGAATTTATGAGCTTAAAAAAGAATTCGGACTTTGGAATTGCATTTTCATTTTTGATGATTATTAAAAAAAAAGAAGAAATAAAGATCTATCATAGTTTCTTAAACTATGTTTTGGAGTTCTACATGCCCTTTTAATTTTTGTTTAGAAATGTAAAATGAATTGTTCTACTGTTGTGCCTCATTTCCTCAGCAGAATCTATTTCCCCAGAGGTTGAGCTACTTGCAGTACATAACGGATTTGAATCTGATTCACTTATACATAAAGAAAGTTTAGTTAGTGGATTTAGTGATAATACTTATAAAAATTGTGGATTACTATATTGACATCTTGGGGGTGAACAATTGCATGGTGTGTCTTCCTTCTTCTGCAAGCAAAGTTGCAACATATTTACAACTACCTATGTCATAGCAATGTTTTTCACAGTGATGTTTTTTAACAAGCAGGAGTTTCTATCATCATACCTGTTGGAGCTGAGTGTTTCACCAGGGAATCTGCATGTTTCTGAATAAATTAGGACTAGAGTAAATTCCTGTTTCTTAATAAATTGAGAATAGAGTGTTCTACGGTAAATATTTGGATACTGTTGCACAAACTAACCATAATACTAAACAGATTAAATAGGAGTATGTATATGTTTAGAGTTAGGAGGAGTGTGAATTGGTTAAGGTATATTGTAAGATATTAGGTTATTAATTGAGGGTGTGGAAACCCTTTTCAAGCAACAATCAAACTCATTGTCAGGGTGAGACAAAAAAGTCACTAAATTAACCCGTGCTTAGCACTCTGGCTGCTTGGCACAAAAGCAGTCAGGCTAAACTTAGAGGCACTGTGTAAACAATTATAAAGTAAAAACACAACAGAAGAAAATTCCAAAAGCAAGTTAGAACATTTTAATAAATAAAATACTAAAACAACAAACATCCATTCAGTAGAACCAGAGCTTATTCAATGTTTAACTTTTTTGGTGAAAGTTTTAGCACAAAAGATCAGAATGCCATCCGTGGGTATCTGGTCAGATGAGACCGGGGCAAAGTCAAATATTACAGCAGACATGATAGATCACAGGTAGAATAAGAGGGGTGTATTGGGCCTAGTTTCCTCTTACCTTCGGACTTAGATCATTTTCAGAAGAAATGTCCTCGAGAAGCTAAATTTCAGTGGAGAAAAACAGCAGGTTCTGTCTGAGGAGGCATTATCGTCATCTGAAAGCCCCTAAACGGAGTCTCTGTGAAGCCATCAACTATGGCAACAGAAATGTCCAAGCAGGAAAAGCTGGATGTCCAGCACCGTTTCCCAATATGGATAGGTTGGAGTGGGAATAGTAAAGTTTTAGCACAAAAGATCAGAATGCCATCCGTGGGTATCTGGTCAGATGAGACCGGGGCAAAGTCAAATATTACAGCAGACATGATAGATCACAGGTAGAATAAGAGGGGTGTATTGGGCCTAGTTTCCTCTTACCTTCGGACTTAGATCATTTTCAGAAGAAATGTCCTCGAGAAGCTAAATTTCAGTGGAGAAAAACAGCAGGTTCTGTCTGAGGAGGCATTATCGTCATCTGAAAGCCCCTAAACGGAGTCTCTGTGAAGCCATCAACTATGGCAACAGAAATGTCCAAGCAGGAAAAGCTGGATGTCCAGCACCGTTTCCCAATATGGTTAGGTTGGAGTGGGAATAGTAAATGTCACCCCTTTAGAGTCCAATGCCTTCACCCACTATGGTTAGATTAGAGTAGGAATAATAGAAGTCACCCATTTAGTGCCCAATGCCTTCTCCAAATTAGTTTACACTGTTGTGGGAATAGTAAATATCACCCCTTTAGTGTCTAACTATTTTTAAATGATTTATACTGGAGCATGATAGTTCATTTTTTATGATTATATTAAAAACAATTTAATTTTTCTTTTGTCTGTAGTAGAAATGGTTAGTGTTATTTTAATATTAATGTTGGTGAGATGAAATATAAAAAAAGAGTTAGCAGTATGTTTGTAACAGTTTTAATGGCATTTTGTAATGTAAAATAAAGATATGTCACACATTTTTCAATTTTTATTTATTATATAGTTTTACATTTTTACACATATGTACTTCAAGTCAAAATAAAATAGATATATAAAGTTAAGTAAATACATTATTTTTGTTTAATTTATTAATAAAAACAGGCATATTATATCTATATATACATATCTGTCTGATGAACATTTCCAACTCTTAATTGTCATTGTTTAACAATTTTTTAACATTTCTTAACAATTTTTATATACATACTTTCAACATTATTTTAACATATGTTTTGTTAGCATACATTAAATAGTTGTATATAGTGAATCACAAAAGGTAATGTAAACTTTACATTTTTTATAACACTGTTTGATATGTTTTAAATGTGTAATAATAAAATAAACATGTGTTCAAAGTTTACAATATTTCCCATTCATTTTTGTGTGGAGATAGTCTTTTTTGTAGTTTGTAGTTTAATTTAGCTGTCATTTTGTTGTACTGCTCCCTTTTATTTTGTAATCTATTTCAGTTATTTTTAGTCAATTTTCCTAGAAGAAGCAAAGCCCCTTTTTAAGCATTTTTAAGTATTTTGAGGGAAGGGGGTATTTGGGAGGCATGTCTAAATGTTAGTAAAAGTGTTGTTTGTGGGCTTTGTGTATATTTCGATGTATTACTGTTACTATTTTTCACCAGTTTTTAGTATTGTGACTTTGTACACTGTTTTAGTAATGTACAACCCCGGGCGTAGTGGGCATATCAGGGCTACGTGGAGGGCCACAGAGTTGAGAACAAACTCTGTGGAACTCTGTGGAGCTCCGCTATGCCTCCTGCCTCCCACCCCCCTATTAACAATTGATTAAAACCTAAATAAAAAGACATTAAAGTAAAGAAAAACCACTTACCTTGGCTGCGGCGTCCACGGGCTGCCCTCCTCCTCTTCATCGTCGTCTCTAATGCTTTTTCCTGCTGGTCTTTAAGCACAGGTTAATTTAGTTACTTTTGTGCCTTCCCCTTCCCCAGAATGAGATGAGTGGCCCCTGAGTGTCCCATATAGCACAGATATTCATTGTCCTTGTGGTGAACAAGACAACACCTAAAGAATCAGGGGTCCTGTAATGGGCTGCTGTAGTCTGCTTAATACTCCTGGACTTTTGATTTGGTTCAGTTACCAGAGATGTGATGAAGCTGGTCATCATTTTCTACATACTATAATGAGGTTAGCTATTCTTCCAATGTAACACCTGGCCCACTACTGAAAAACCACTCAAAATGATTTTCATAAAAGATTGATGAGTGAGTGCCTTGATTATTCCTGCACTGCCATCACAGCCCATTTTAATTAATAAGACTCCCACCATTCCTACAAAAGCATTTGTGATAAGTATATGTGCCAAAAATGTTAAACAACATCATTTCAATTGGTAGGGACAGAAACATCTAAAGTAAAAACCTTTACTTATTTAGGCTTCTCCTTGACTCCAATTTAAATTGGAACAGCTTATTTAGCACTAGGGTAATCCAATGCCATAGAGCGGTAAAGTCAGTTTTTAGCTTTGCACAAACCTGTACAAGAGTTAGCTCATATTTATAAAAAACAAACATATCTCTATAGCAGTGTATGGAGCTGGTGTTTGGAGGTGCAAGGGTGCTAATCATCTACAGCAGGTCAAAAACTACACCATATTTTATGTGCTAATTTGAGGAAGGTCTGGTCCCCATGGTGGACAGAATTAAACTGGAGCCATCTACTTCTCTGAATAAGAATAAGAATTTGCCCAGACCCAGAAGCACATTTTTGTGGGAATTACTGGTAAACTGCCTCTTTTTAAGAATGCAATGGCAATTCCCTGGATTATGTTGAAAATGCCTTTCAGGTTTAGATTTACAGGCGCACATCCATAATCCAGAGACAGTAGAGGCATGAACAAATTTGCAGGTGAAAACATTGTTCATGGAAAGGCAATAGAGACTCCATAAGGGGGATTTTGACAAATTGCCCTCTTGCACTAAATATACTCTAACCAAATTCATCTTGGGGTGTGAGTTGTATCTGACATCATTTTTTATTGTGAATTCTTGGTTTACTCTGACAAGATTTCAATTTAACATGTACATTTTTTAGTGGCATTTCCCTAGAAAGGCTGATTGGAACTCTACACTGCCAAAGTGTCCACATGATAAGGTTTCTTCTCAAAGCACAATGCACTTTATTATTTTTTTCAGTTATACTTTTATGACCGCAAACACTACTTGGTTCCAATTTTGTGTGGTCTAATATCAGATTATATAAGGAAGCTTTGGATTTTTGTAACAATTAAGTCAAACGGAACTGTGTGCTGCGGTGACAAATGTTGTCCATTGTGCTTTGGGGGTTGGAAATAGATACAGGACTCAGTAAAATACTCTGTGATCTTATGTTTAGGTTTTTACCTTGATGAATAGCTTGTGTGATATCTTTTTAGATATGATATTTTTATAAACCTTGACATTTTTACATTTATGTTTATGAATTGTCAGATGATGATGGTGGTATAAACCCATTCAGAAATTTGGGCTGTAGCTGTGTTTAAATTTCCTGTGCAAAAATGAATAAGGAAAATGTGTTTTGGGACCACACCTTTTCCTCAGCTCTCACTTGATGGATCACTCCAAAGCTTTCTAGAAAGGAGCTGAGGTTGAAGAATCTTTCTTTTAGAAAGTTTTATAAAGCTTCATAAAATGGCGCTAAAATTATAGGCAAACCCTAAAAATGCTTTTTACATGGAACACAATTCTAGCTTATAAGAGTCTGTATGATGGCTTGTGTTGACCATTGCAACATCACTGCAGTTCAGCTTCTCAAACAAACTCTTCAAATTCATACCAAATGCTCTAACACAAGGCAACCAGTATGTGAACTTTCGGTGGCCTGGCAATATAAAATCAGCCTTAAATATTTCCACTAGAAGGGGAAATACCTATAGATATTGACCACCTTCTTACTGAGAAATAAATCCTTCATCCTCTATTGCTCTCAATATAATGCATTTTTAAACTCAAAAGTAGGAGAAAAGACATTGGCATCCCAGGGACTCGGACTATGGAAATCATTCAACCCATGCTGCAGAGTGGTATCAGGCTACTTCTTTTTCATTGAAGCAAACACAAGGAAATGATGAACAGAGCATTGAAACTTTTCAGACACTCAACTCCAGTCACAGATCTGGGTTGAATCTATCATGGTTCTTTAGCTCAATTCTCCACCCCGGTTCAGACCCAGCCATATGCAAATCACTCTTGACCCTGTTCCATACGGGAACTGTCTAGCCCAAAAGGCCAAGCCAGGTCTTCCCTGGACCAGAAACAAGCATCTTGGGACCGGCTTTGAGGTAACACCCCTCATCAGCCAGGCTAGCTTGAATACAGCGGTAAAGTGAGTCAGGGACCCACGTCTGGGCATACCCTGTTTTTGCTTTATTCTTTTTTTATGAAAGGTCTGAAAACTGAACAGGTACACCCTGTTTGTAAGTAAACTCTATACTCCAGAATCAGAATATATTCCTTTGATTATTCTGGAGTAATTGCTTAGAAACTCATATTGCTCTACACAGTCTCTAAGGGTCAGATGTGCTAAGATAACATTCATAAAAGTGGTCATTTGAGCACCAGCCTTTTGCGAATAGTATAGTATTTACTAATGACTAAAAGAGGGCCCTTTGTAATTAAAAGGACACTTGTAATGAGGGTTTTATATAATAATAAAAACCATTCTGAAACAATATGATTTGTAGATAAAAATTGCAAAATAAATAATCACATGGTAGTGAATTATCAACCACTATGGGGCCGATTCCGATCCGGGTCGGAAAGCACTCCGACTGTGTCGTATCCGGAGTGTTTTCCGACCGAGCCGGACCCCTACAGTCCAACTGAGCGAGTACGATGTGCACGTATGCTGTCGGACTCGGTTCGGTCGGACTCGGTTCGGTCGGACTCCCATAGAAGTCAATGGGAGCCGGTCGTAAGACGCGTACATGGGCTCCCATTGACTGAATGGGTACGTCTCGAACAAGTGCACCCCCTACAGTGGGTACACGTCGGTGCCACCCGCAGCGTACATGCCTGTGTTGGGGAGACCCATAGGTCTCCCCCTGTGTCCGAGTCATAGGGCTGCGGGTGTCAGGGAGTCCGACATGGACCCCCAAAGTCCGACTCCGGGAGCTTTTGCGAGCCAGACACTCTGGCTCGCACAGGCTGTCCGACGCGTGCATCGTACTGGCTCGGTTGTAAATCGCATCCATTGCACGCCACGGTTAGCTTCCGACCGGGACGTACGGAGCGGTTCGGACCCGGAAACGACTCGGTCGGTGAATTTCATGTAGCTCGCATCGTACTTGCTCGCCCGTACAGCTGTACGAGTCGGCCGGAAAACACGCGTACGGCTCGTAGCTCTTCCGGCCGAACCCGATTCGGTGCCCTTCCGACCGAGATCGGAATCGGCCCCTTTGTGTGCACACTGCTTTTGGGAACAAAGGCAGAGCTCCACTCATCATCATCTGCACATGATAGTTTTTCTAAGAGGTGAACCTAACGATCCTCATCTGAAAAGATTTCTCTGCTTTACAGCATTTGCATTTCTCTTTCCTTGTAATTTATGTGATTGGTTTATAGTCCTCCTTGGGAAGGCAACATCGAATCTAATAAAAACAGTTTCATGTTCATTGCGGGTTGAATAAACAAATGTTTTCTATTTTAAATCCCATAGGATAAAGAGTAATTGATCCAAACTTGTTATGAAACTTTGGCCAGGCATTGAGCCTAGCCGACGATCTACAGGGCTCACAATGCTTAGTCTTTGTCGTGCATGGTTGCATTGTGATTTCTTTTTTTATTTACCCTTTTCAATATTTTTAGATCTACTATAACATTTCCAGTTTGTGCTCGTGTATTAGATCAACAAATCCTGAAAGAAAACCGGTTGTGTTTTCCTTAAGGGACAGTAGGTGGACCCTGCCCACATTCTCCCTGGGGTCATCCCATCTGTCACTTGTTTTCAGGACAGTCACTTCAGTGCCGGAATGTCAAATACAACAAAATGTTTTAGTTATTTGGAGACAATAATATTGCTTAGACGCTTCAACCCTCTGAGGATCCACGAATCCCACATTGGAAGAAGGGAAAAGGCCTCCTTTTCGGATAGGATTTGATTAATTTTTCAAATATATTATTCCTCAGGAGATGTACACAGTGTAATATGGTATTTAATCCCAATGTTGAGCATGAGGGGGACCCATTTTTTCATGACACATCTCACCTTTCTCAACAATAGTAATACATAGCGTATTGGCCTTAGCTGATCTTCATGTATCATCATGCCATGCTGTTTTTTTATGTGCATTAGCTACAAACACTGGCATTAACCATAACACGAACACAAGGTTTAGATGTGAGATAGACGCGCAATAAATCGAATTTGCGAGACCACGATGTTACAAGTTGATGACAACATAATAAAAACTGTATAATACATAGTGTCACATCTGTTATTCAATGTACTTCGCATACAAACTGAATATGGAAGTAGAAACGTTGGAAACCCGGGCACATCCAAAGTAGCATTGAAAATATCATTCAAAACTCATTACAACATAATCATGTGGTATTTCATAACAGCATGCAGCCATTCTAAATGTATAACCTAGTGAAAGGAACTTCAAGTTGAAAGGCAGGTGGTAAGAGCATTATCTTGCAGACTTGCAGCTAAAATATGTATGCCATAAAGGGTATTAAAGTTCTGATGATTTTTTTAAAAAAAGATATATCGCTTAGCCTTTCTAGAACCTTGCAATATACAATGGAGGTCATTCTGCTCTCTGCATGATGACATTTAGGTTATTGCTAACTGAAGCCTGGCATGAAACACATGTGGATTGCAATGTGAAAAGCAATGGGATAGAATTTCAATTGTTATAAGAGGCAACATTACTGAGAAAAGCAGTTTCAAAAGTGAAGAAATATTAAAAAGAAAAGCAACAGCAAGAAAAAAAAAGAAATAAAATTGATGACTGAAACTTGTGTTATAAATAGAATAAACATCCGTATGGTTCTACACTAAGTGACAGGCTCTCTGAGATCATTGGATACCTAGGAGTTGATTCCAATGGTCAATATAAAGTCAACACGGGTTTTCATTATGTGTGGAACGTCGCAGAATTATTTCCTGGCTTCACTTAGTCCAACTGCATGTACATTGTGCAACTGCTACTACTGTAATAGTTGGCAATAATAGTAATAATTGGTGAGATTCCAAACAATTATTGATAGAATTAGCATTACCCGATCTGAAATTACCAGCCCTATCACAAGTTCAAGCTACCTGAATGGAGGAAACACTACTGAAAGATTCTACTTGCTCAGATTAGGAACTACATCATAGTAAGCATTACTCAAAGATTTCAAAGACAAATGGGCACTCACAGCACACACAATTACACGTACAGGAAAGAATGAAAACCTATATTTATCCATGTGACAGTCAAGGCCTTTATGCATTGGCCTTCTTTGAGCAATTGAACAAACCCAAATGCACATGAACATCCAACAAGCTTTTCAGGTCTATAAAATGCATACCACACCATGAATCACACACATGTGGAAGCATCGCCGTGGAGGATGCATGAATGATCCATCACCATTTCATGCCCCCTGCTATCTGAATCTAGTTCTGTATTGGCAGCAACAGGAGAAAACAGCTCAGGGGCAGGGGCAACAGCACCCCACAGACAGAGCTAGGTTAATGAGAAGAAACCTATACCCACCCAACATGTCCACGGCTATTTATGTCGTCCATACTTCCTGGTTGAAAATGAATGGCATCTCACACTTGCTAATGGCTCCTGAAGATGCACTGCAATTCAGAATAGGCAGTCAAACTAAATGAGACATTCCTTCCCCTCACAAACTTACAAGCTGTGCTTAATATTCCAGGCAAACGGGCATTTCTGGCTCTTATGCACACTCTGTGCCTTAGCCCTGACCACATTGTCTAAAGTCCAGAAGCAAGTCATGACTGCCTTCTTCATTTTTATGTTATCATATATTGTCTTCTGCTCAGATAGTATACGTTGTCAAGATTAAGGGCCTGATTATGACTTTGGCGCAGCGGAGACGGAGCAATGAGGCCTCCGCTGCACCATAGCTGCGCAAGCACCGGCAACCGTATTACAAGTTAAAAATGTGTAACTCGTACTACGGCTGGCAGTCCTTTGCGATTCCCATGGCAGTGCCTGGAAAACAGGCACCGCAATGGGAACAGCAAAAAGGTTCCAGCACGGTATGGACGTTGACGTCCATGCCGTGCCAGAACTTTGTGGTGGTACAGACAGGAAGGCACATGTTGTGCCCCCGTGAATGTATTGGGCCTGGGCCAAAATTCCGTTCCGTTTGCGGAAATTGCGATAATTTGGCATTTTTGCGTTCCGCGGAAAGCGCGAAAATGTCAAAATTTCTGCATTCCGCAGCTTAGCGATAATTTGTTTCTTGCTCGCACTGTAAGAAAATACATTCTCGCGCGCGATCGCCTTACCTGAATCCCCGCGTTCGCCGACAAGTTTTCCCGATCCGGTCGCGTTCTCCACGAGATGTTGGATTGTTGGTAGCCATTTGCGCTGTCTCGCGACAGTTCGCGCCCGCAGTATTGTTTTTCGTCGCGCGATCACGTCTTTCTTCTCGCTATCATGCACCGCGAGACAAGTGAAAACAAGAAGGCCGCGCCCGCGAGCAACCGCATGGGTAAGTTGGCGAGCCGCGACCACGCAGAAAATACCGCGAACGGGCGGGAAAAAAACTTCTGCATCTTCGCGATATTTCCGCGTGTTTGCGGAGATTTTAAAC